>NC_064631.1:474817635-475417635 GCF_023864275.1 Schistocerca cancellata | reverse complement strand
CATCAGTTAACGGAACCTGCAGCCCTAATACAGTTTATACTCGTACTTAGGAAAGCTGCAGCGATGCGCGCCTGGCGTGCGAATAATTAATAAGGAAGCCGAAGCCCGCAACCACCTGTCCAGTGCAGCGTACATGCTGTAAGGTAAGAAGTGGAAGATATTTAATACAAAAGAAATCTAAGATTGCGAGCTACAAAATTTATAGCAAAATGGATGGAAGAAAAACGCAAACACGTAATGGAACGCTGGCAAAACCGTATCTGATTTTATGACTTCAACAAGGTTCTTAATAGTGGTCTGAAGTTTAAGTTCACTGAGCGGTCTATCTCTGTAACATCCGCGTTCATCGAGTCTTTTGGCCACGGTTGATACTTAATACAAGGAATTGTGTGATAAAATTTCCAGTACCGACCTATTTAGTACCAATAGCCAAGTAGAGTTGTTAGTTAGAGCAAGACATTAACAGTTCAGTTGAAGTTGTTAGCGCCGACGCGGAACGAATTTAGCGCATAGTGCCCACTCCTGTTAAGATTATAGGCTGTATTGTGGATGGCGCTAGTAAACTGAAATCCATTCTTACGACGTACCAGATCGGTGTGTTTGTAGCCTCATCAAAGACATCGTTAAGAGTAAAAGAATGTTCTGCTGAACTGCGTCCATTTCTCAATGACAAGTATTTATTCTAACGATACTGTTGTTAAGTGTCACTATTCCGGATATCGTTCGACTGCACCGTAAACAGAAATGTGGCAGCTATTAGCTGCGGACGAACTGGAACGCAGTTCTCCATTGGAGGTCTACGTATTGAGAGTAGCACCTGGACAGCCTGCCATCTTAACTGCACTATATTACGACCAGTAACGGGATATTGCAGCTCCGACTGAAATACCACGCGCTATGCTATTGGTACAATACTGATTGACACTTAAGGTCTAACTCAATCTCATATCTAGGCAGGAATAATTAGTGACGCTTCGGGGATTTCTGCGTTGGAGCTTTAGGATACGTAGGAACAGGTACGGTTTTCTATCGACAAAGTACCTGCCGATGAAAAGATGCCGTGTCTGTACCGATATTCCTGAAGCAGAAAACACTTCGGACACCAGAATATGTGCGTCTATTTTAGGCTGGGCAGAGAATGTAATGATGACTTCCGGTGGGGGAGGCACTTGTGCGAGGGGCGTTCAGTAAATAATACACTTTTCGACTGACTCAGTTTCGGTTGAAAAAAGGTCATCTTGAAGTATTCCCGCTTCAGGCTCCATAATTTCTTGAAGTTCCGATTGATAGCGTCGCTACACGCAGCCTTTAAAATGGCGTTTTTAATGGAGATGTGTTCCAAGCAGAGAGTTGTCTTGAAAATCCACAGCATCACATAAATTTGTCGGCGCTTGCAGAATGTCTACAGAGACCTGGCAGTGAACAAAAGGATGGTCAGTCGTTGGCCGAGGAGTCTGTTATCATCGCAATTAGGTCGCACAAACTTGTCTCGTCTCCCTCGTGCTGGCCGGCAGCACATAGCTTTGACTCATACAGTGCTCAACGTGCGGACAGTCTCATTCGAGGTGATTGACGGGTCACAGTGAAACACCTCGCTGCACGACTGGACGTCTCTCTTGGTAGTGCTGACAGATTCGTTCACCAGTTGGGGTTCTCAGATGTGTGTGCCCGTTGGGTTCTTCGCGCCTAGCAGAAGACCATAAAGAACAACGAAGGACCAGCTGTACGAAACTGCTGAGCCGTTGCGAGCTGGGCCCAGTTTTATTTTGTTCATGTATCGTTGAGATCGATTGTGGTTGAGGTAAGCTGTCTTTGCTTTACGCGTGTCTTATCTTGCGGCTTCGCAGGCGAAGCGAGTTGGTTGTTAGCCTTCGACGGGAACCCTCGAGATCTCATGTCATTCGCGGGGGGAGACGAGTGTCAACGGCTGCCGAACGAGTGTGATGATCGTTACACGTTGTGCTGTAAAATTGGTTCGGCGTTTTGCCGATATGGGCAGCTTGGAGATACAAGTTCTGTGACTTCACTGGGAACAAAATTTGATGGGAAGCGGTGAAGCTGTGGATCCCGCTCCCTCGTATCGTGTGCCTGATATGGAGCAAGTCGTCGTAGTTGTTTGCTCACATACGCACTCACAGATTTTAAACTTTATTATTATTATGGGAGACTTTCTTGGCCTAGAAAAATTGGTGCCCGTGATTTGAAAATTTTCTCAGGAGTTTTTTGTGTCTCTTACAATCAAATGTTTTTATGTTGCTGTTTTTTGAAGCCTGCACTCTATTAATACAGTTGTTAATGTGTGAGTGAGTCAAAGGTTCTGCCCAGTGTTTCTATGTTTCAGAGTTATTGGAATGTCTTTGCGATTCGGGCAGAAACTTTTAATTGTGCCAGCGCCTTGGCAGGGAGTGAAATGTCATCCGAGGTCTACCGGACGTGGTCACATATCCCCTTGCAAAGTTTAGTATTTATCTTCCTTCCCTCAAGGAGGGTTAAGCTGATAGATATATATTTTGTATGTAACCTGTTTGTATGTGAACTTGTTTTCTTAAATATTACGGACTGGCAACTGGCTAAACCTTAAACTGCATAGCATCCGCTGAGTTCCTTGTCCACATTTTTCTGGTATTTTTTTATTAACACGTCTGAGTACGTAAACATTTATTTTTTAAGATCAGTGTTTCTGTTGTAGTGTTTTAATTAAGTGATTCTATCATATTATGTAATGGTGTCTTAGTTTGGCACTAGTTCTCATGTATTATTAAGTCACCCTTTACCTGTAACTGTTTCGTTATATCTATTTTGAGGGAAATCCTATACGGGAGTTTGAGGTTCTCAAGTTTGTCAGTAATCCACTTTTCTTACTTTGGAATTGTTTGTTAGAGTACTGAGTGCGTTGGGTTTCTAATTGTATTTGAAAAGTTTTATCTAGTGGTTCGTCCACAATTTGCAATTCTTACATTATTTTTTTTTTTAAAGGCGTAATGCCAATAAAGTGTCTTACTTATGAAGTGTGTCTACCAACTATGATTCCAACCCGCTTCCTCTGTTATGGTTTCTAAGATACACTGTGCAAGTGTGGTACAACTAAGGGATCCCGTATCAACTGCTTTTGCGTAAAGAGGTTGATCGTGCCAACTGTTTGTCAAACATCGTCTCAGGCATCGAAACATGAGTTCATCACCTCGAACTGGAAACAAAACGGCAATCTATGGAGTGACGTCACACCACCTCTTCCCCAAAGAAAAACTTCTGGACTCTGAATGGGTTATTCTGTTTAATTTTCTTCCTCATGGTGGAACTATCAACTCTGAAGTGTATTGTACTGCCCTCAGGAAACTGAAGAAACGACTTCAGCGTGTTCGTCACCACAAAAATGTAAACGAACTTCTCCTTTTCCGTGACAATGCAAGGTCTCAAACAAGTATGCGCACTCGAGGGGAGGTCACAATACTTCATTGGACTGTTATTCCCCCTCCATTCCTACATCCCCGAGCTTCCACCTTCCGACTTCCATGTGATTGGCCCAATGGAGGATGCACTCCACGGGAAGCAGTAAGTGAATGACGTAGAGGTTGTTAATGCGACAAGACGTTGGCTCAGACGTCGACCAGTAGAGTGGTATCATTTGTAAGTAGGTTGTTTAGATTTTTATATTGCTAACGACATGTAGCACTCTATATGAAAATCACTGACTGTGCTGTGTGCAGTCTGAGGCTGGTCGGCATTGTTGCAATATTCGCCACTGTAGTGTTCGGCAGTTGGATGTGAACAGCGCGTAGCGTTGCGCAGTTGGAGGTGAGCCGCCAGAAGTGGTGGATGTGGGGAAGTGAGATGGCGGATTTTTGAGAGCGGGTGATCTGGACTGTGTCTATCAGAAACAGTACATTTGTAAGAATGGGTGTCATGAACTGCTATATATATATGACTTTTGAACACTATTAAGGTAAATACACTGTTTGTTCTCTATCAAAATCTTTCATTTGCTAACTATGCCTATCAGTAGTTAGTGCCTCCTGTAGTTTGAATCTTTTATTTAGCTGGCAGTAGTGGCGCTCGCTGTATTGCAGTAGGTCGAGTAACGAAGATTTTTGTGAGGTAAGTGATTTGTGAAAGGTATAGGTTAATGTTAGTCAGGGCCATTCTTTTGTAGGGATTATTGAAAGTCAGACTGCGTTGCGCTAAAAAAATATTGTGTGTCACTTCAGTGTTGATCAGAATAGGTAAAGAGCGAAATGTCTGAGTACGTTCAGTTTTGCTCAGCTGTTTGAAAGCAAATAATGTAAGAGATTTATCAGCACAGTAATTCAATAATTTTTCTAAGGGGATGTTTCAGATGTCGACCCCTACCCGAGGATAAATCACTGGAACCTTCTGATTTTTTTCTTGTAGTTTGTGTAATTAGTGTACCTATTGTTTATTGCTAAAGAATAATCATAGAGAGAATTTCCTTTGTAGTTGTAGTTTTTCATTGTTGTACAGTAAAACAGTTGTGGCATGCATGTAGATTTGCACCAAGTATTTAACAGCTGCGCTTGCAATTAATTAGATATTATTTTCAGTGCTATGTTAATGTGTTTTCTTATTTTGCTTTTCAAATTGTGATTTTCTGTGTTATCGTGTGAAATATTGTGACAATAATGGCGTGTGAAAAACGTAACACTAGGCTCCAGAGTAAAATGAGAACTAATAGTGATGACGAGCGTAGCTTATTAGCACCACTGTATAATGAATTAACAGACATTCAAAGTGGTAATTTGGTAATCGTGCATAGGGAAATGGAGCGGGCGGCAAATAATGGCGTAGACAGTGAAACAATTAGTGAACAGGGAAGCATTATCGATCGATCGGTCGGCAACAGCTCGCCTCAGGAATCCTAAATGACAGGACACAATCTCGCAAATACTGTAGATTCAGGTTTTGGGTCCTCACCGTTTTCTCAAATAAGTCAAGACACATATTCTGCTTGTCAAAATGTGAATGCTGCCGGTGCAAATTCACTGCCGAAAAGCACTGACGAACATGTTTCAGACACCAGTGCGTTGTTATTACAATTAATACAACAAATGGGAAAAACACAGCAAAAGCTTCAAAAGTTAGACACAATAGAACAAAATCTTCAAAAGTTAGACACAATGGAACAAAATCTTCAAAGGTTAGACACCACGCTTGAACAAACACGTGAAGATTTAACTACTGAGTTACACAAAATCGAATCGAAATGTCAAAAAGTCTGTAAAAACGTAAAAACACAAATTTGTGAGCATTTCCAACCTATTTTTTTGCAGCATGAAAATGCATTACAGAATCACGAAGCAGCCATAAAAGAACTGCAAACTATAGTTCATGAAAATCATGACACCTTGCAAGCTAAGATTCACTCAGTTGCATCTACCGATTTGGTTACGCAACTTGCAAAAACTCAGGAAAACTTAAAGGACACAGTAGATACAACACAAATGGACACCCTGAAATGTGGTTCAGAGAAACACACTGAGGAAATAAGTTCACTATCGGAGAAAGTAGCCGAACTTTCGGATCAGTTCACTAACTTATCTACAAAGTTGGATGATGATCTGAATGACACAAGACCTGTAGCCTTCACTGACACAGAAGAGTACGAACAAATTAGGAAATTCAAACAAAACCAGAATTAAATTAATACGCAACACCAAAGAGAAATCCGGGAAGTACAAGATCAGTTGACACATGTAATACAAGAACTAGATATTTCAGAGGACACTCATGCTCCAATACGGGAAGAGGGACATAGAAATACGGAACAGTCACTAAATAATAACACAGGAAATTATGAAAGAAATTGGCAAGGTACACCGAATTTTGAGATGGAACCGCCGAAACGACGTAACAATGACCGACATGCGACTCGCCGACATGACGATTTTGACTATAAGCTGTTTATTACTACACGTAAGTTCAAAACATTTAAGAATTTCGGCAACGACATTCATCCACAAGCGTGACTTCATCAATTCTCTCATTGTTTTCCTCCCAACTGGTCATTAGAGCACAGATTAGAATTTATGTGTGGCTACTTAGAGAATGAACCAGCTGTAAGAATGTGATCGGTCATTCACGAGTGCCACAGTAAAGGAGAATTTTACCATGCCTTCCTCTCAGCATATTGCATATTGGTCTCAAGCCACACAAGACCGAGTAAAACATAGCATCATAATGATGAAACATTTCGAACAATCTTAATTTTCCAGTCTTGTGAAATATTTTGAAAACATGTTGCATAAGAATCAGTATCTATCAAACCCATACAGCCTCTCGGAACTCATCCGTATTTGCTTAATCAAAGTGCCTGAACATTGACGACATATTATTTTGGCAGGACGATGCAAAGACGACATTGAAGCTTTTCAGGGACTCTTACAAGTATTGGAAATCGACACTGACAATCACGGGACGCGAAAGCAGAAACACAACAATTGCAGGTCACGTCCGTCACAATTCTGCGATGAAAGAAATAATAACTGGACAAGACAAGGCTATTCTCACAACACAAATCGTGACCAAAACAGACACCACCCTGATGACAATCGTTGGCAGAATAATAGTTACAGAGAAAGATTGCACTTCTGTTGTAATGAATATCACAGAGACAATCAGAGAAACATACAATATGTGAACCAAAATAATTATTATCAAGAAAGACAGAATAACTTCAGATAAAATGGTCCTCCGTGTAGTTACAACTCAGGGAGTTCTCCACCTCGTGACCGACAAGAAATTAATTACAGAAATTACGGACATGACGACAGATGATATAATCATAACGACAGACCTGAATTGCATGAGAACTGGCGAGATTCAAACAGGGCTGGACCCTCTCGACAAGGTGAATTTGTAGAAGTTAGGTCTCCTAATCCCAATAACGACGCACGCCAACAAAGAGACAGACAATGACTCGCACCGCAGGCAGCCACGTGCTCCGGCTGGCTCAGAGAAAAATAACATAGAGGCTAACCTTGAGAAAAATTCCAGTATTCTTTACTGACGTATACAACATGATAATTGCTTTGAAGTTTAAACTCTGTCCACTAGGAAGAGTAAAGGATTGCACCACATTTCACATGTAAAACCATTTATTGAGAGATAATCTGCCTTTTAACTTAGTCCTTCCTAAAAAATTTTTCACTTCCCGTTACTAGTACTCTTTGTCACACTTAGAAACTGTTAACATGTAACCATGTTTCAAAGTTAACTATCCAGTCTAGAACCTAGGGAACATTTAGATAGTAATTACATTGTTGTAACTTTATAGTCTTGTTTTATTAATTATTATTAGTATATGGAACGTGATGAGTCATATTGTTGTGAGGTTGACCTGCAGTAATGACATTTTACTAGAATATGACAACATATAAATAAAGACTTTACCTTCATACTGTACTGCTCCAGATAGTTCAGGAGCACTGATATTTGCATTACCTCTTCATCCATATATAACATAGACTATTGGCCTCCGTTTAGTAGGTTCTTTTTCACGATTGTATGATACGCATATATTTTGTTTCCCAGCTTATATTAATTCGGTGTGTAGCTGTTATCTTATTTTATCACATAATTTATCTTTAACTTTGATGTTACTCCCTGTATAGTTTGTATTGTTATATGTTTCTTAATATTACCAATTGCATATAAGAGTTGCACCGCCCCATTTTGTTACATATTTCACACTGTTATCATTGTTGTCTGTACTTATGGGACTGAAGGTGGCGTAAAATATCGCCGAAACTGGTTGCTCAATACAATAATAACTGGAAATTTAGACAGGTGAAAGATGTTTAGATGTTTTTGAAGTTATTTGGTCACATATAAAAGGTCTACGTGAAACCGAATTAATTGTTGGATGTTTCTACCTGTCAAACGACTCTCCTGTGACAGTTCTAGAGTCATCTAAAGAATGTCTGTCATCGGTAGGGCGTAAATACCCAGATCATGCATTACTAGTTGGAGGTGACTTTAACCTACCGGTACGGACTGGGATATCAATGGATTCACTGCAAGAGGTACGGACAAGCAGTCATGCGCAGTGCTTTTGAACAAGCTTTTTGAAAACTTCCTTGAGCAGCCAGTTCTGCAGCCCTCACGCTATGGATATACACTCCTGGAAATGGAAAAAAGAACACATTGACACCGGTGTGTCAGACCCACCATACTTGCTCCGGACACTGCGAGAGGGCTGTACAAGCAATGATCACACGCACGGCACAGCGGACACACCAGGAACCGCGGTGTTGGCCGTCGAATGGCGCTAGCTGCGCAGCATTTGTGCACCGCCGCCGTCAGTGTCAGCCAGTTTTCCGTGGCATACGGAGCTCCATCGCAGTCTTTAACACTGGTAGCATGCCGCAACAGCGTGGACGTGAACCGTATGTGCAGCTGACGGACTTTGAGCGAGGGCATATAGTGGGCATGCGGGAGGCCGGGTGGACGTACCGCCGAATTGCTTAACACGTGGGGCATGAGGTCTCCACAGTACATCGATGTTGTCGCCAGTGGTCGGCGGAAGGTGCACGTGCCCGTCGACCTGGGACTGGACCGCAGCGACGCACGGATGCACGCCAAGACCGTAGGATCCTACGCAGTGCCGTAGGGGACCGCAACCGTCTCCATGAAGCTGGGCTACGGTCCCGCACACCGTTAGGCCGTCTTCCGCTCACGCCCCAACATCGTGCAGCCCGCCTCCAGTGGTGTCGCGACAGGCGTGAATGGAGGGACGAATGGAGACGTGTCGTCTTCAGCGATGAGAGTCGCTTCTGCCTTGGTGCCAATGATGGTCGTATGCGTGTTTGGCGCCGTGCAGGTGAGCGCCACAATCAGGACTGCATACGACCGAGGCACACAGGGCCAACACCCGGCATCATGGTGTGGGGAGCAATGTCCTACACTGGCCGTACACCACTGGTGATCGTCGAGGGGACACTGAATAGTGCACGGTACATCCAAACCGTCATCGAACCCATCGTTCTACCATTCCTAGACCGGCAAGGGAACTTGCTGTTCCAACAGGACAATGCACGTCCGCATGTATCCCGTGCCACCCAACGTGCTCTAGAAGGTGTAAGTCAACTACCCTGGCCAGCAAGATCTCCGGATCTGTCCCCCATTGAGCATGTTTGGGACTGGATGAAGCGTCGTCTCATGCGGTCTGCACGTCCAGCACGAACGCTGGTCCAACTGAGGCGCCAGGTGGAAATGGCATGGCAAGCCGTTCCACAGGACTACATCCAGCATCTCTACGATCGTCTCCATGGGAGAATAGCAGCCTGCATTGCTGCGAAAGGTGGATATACACTGTACTAGTGCCGACATTGTGCATGCTCTGTTGCCTGTGACTATGTGCCTGTGGTTCTGTCAGTGTGATCATGTGATGTATCTGACCCCAGGAATGTGTCAATAAAGTTTCCCTTTCCTGGGACAATGAATTCACGGTGTTCTTATTTCAATTTCCAGGAGTGTATCTTGAACCTTGTAACTACAAACAGGCTAACATTATCGATAACGTCAGTATAGAAAGGGGGGGATTAGAAATCATGATGTCATAGCAACTATCGTTACGAAAGTTAATAAACTAGTTAAGAAGGGTAGGAGTGTGTTTCTGCTAAAAAGAGAAGATAAGCAATTGTTAGGATCTCACTAAGACTGTATATTGACATCTCTTTTCCACTAAGATGGACGTAGAGCAATTATGGATAAAATTTAAACAGATTTTAAATCGTGGTCTGGAGAATTATGTGCCTGGTAACTGGATTGAGGACAGAAATTACACACCATGGTTTAAAAACGGAATTCGGAAAGTGCTGAGGGAACAAAGGCTGTTGCACTCTCCGTTCAAAAGAGAAGTGCAAGTGACGACAAGCAACGGTTAGTACAGATTCATGTCTGTGAGAAGATCTATGCGCGAAGCATACAACTATTACCACTGTCATACCTTAGCAAAATATCTTGCAGAGACCCCGAGAAACTCTATACTTATGTAAAACTGCTAAGTGAGTTTATGGCTTCCATCTAGTCACTTGTTGACCCGTCACGTTTGCAAAACAAAAGCTGAAACTTTAAATTTCACGTTGAAGAGATCGTTCATGCAGGAGGATCGTACAAAGATACCGTCGTAAGACCATCGAACACACTCCCGTATGGATGACATAGTAATAAGCATCCTTAGCATAGAGAAATAATTGAAGGATTTGAAAAAAAAAGTCAGCAGGTCGGGATGGAATCCCAGTTCTGTTTTTAAAAGAGTGCTCTAGGCATTGCCCACATGCTTAGCTTGCATTTATCGCCCATAGCAAAGTCCCAAGCGATTGGAAGAAAGCGTAGGTGACTCCTGTGTATAAGAATGGTAAGTGAACGGTCCCGCAAAATTACAGACCAATATCCTTCGGTTTGCTGCAGGATCCATCAGCGTATTTCCAGTTCGAATATAATATATTTTCTTGAGATCGGGAAGTTTACGTTCACGAATCATCATGGTTTTAGAAAGCATTGCTCGTGCGAAACTCAGGTTGTCCTTTTCTCACACGACATAGCGAGAATTATGGATGGAGGGCAACAGGCAAATTCTACATTTCTAGATTTACGGAAAGCGCTTGGTTGTTAAAGAAAATAGAGCATATGGAATAGGTTCATACAAATGTGACTACCTCGAAGAATTTATAAAACCCAGTATGTTGTGTTCGACAGCGAGTGTTCATCAGAGACAAGGGTATTGTCGGGAGTACCCCAGGAAAGTGTGATAGGGCCGCTATTATTCTCTATATACATAAATGATTTGGCGGACAGGGTGGACAGCAATCTGCGGTTGATTGCTGATACAGCTCTGGTGTACAGTAAGGTGTCTAAACTGAGTGACTGTAAGAGCATACAAGATGACTTAGACAAAATGTAAAGTAATGAATGGTAGGCAGTTCTAAAGGCAGACAAGTGTAAGTTAAAACGGAGGAGTAGGGGGAAAAAATTTCGAGTACAGCATTAGCAGTGTTCTGATTGGCACAGTCAGATCGTTTAAATATCTGGGCATAACTCTGCAAAGCGATATGAAATGGAACGAGCATATGAGGATTGTAGTAGGAAAGGCGAATTGCCGACTTAGGTTTATTGGGAGAATTCTGTGAAAGTATATAGGATGCAAATAGACCCATTCTTGAGTACTGCTCGAGGTCTGGGATCCGTACCACGTCGGATTAAAGGAACACAACGAATCAATTCAGAGAGGAGCTGGTAGATCTGTTACTGGTAGGATCGAACAGCGCGCTGATGTCACGGAGATGCTTCGGGAACTCAAATGAGAATCCCTGGAGGGAAGGCACCATTCTTTTCGGGGAACACTAACGAAAATTTAGAGAAACGACATTTGAAACCGACTGCTGAACAATTCTATTGCCTGGGTATGGTACCGCGTCATAATGTAAAAAACTACTGCTGCTGGAGAAAAACTAACGTTTCGGCCACGGTTGCAGCGGCCTTCTTCTGGGTCTAAGACCCAGCAGCAGTAGTTTTTTACATTATGACGCCGTACCATACCCAGAAAACTTTTATGTCGACTAACTCTGGCCGCGGAAGCTTACGCAATTATAATTCTATTGCCTACAACAAAAATTGAGATTAAGGACCACGAAGGTAAGATACGAGAAATTAGTCTCATACAGAGGCAAACTGTGTGATCAAAAGTATCCGGACACCCCCAAAAACAAACGTTTTTCATATTAGTTGCATTGTGCTGCCATCTACGGCCAGGTACTCCATATCAGTGACCTCAGAAGTCATTAGAGATCGTGAGAGAGCAGAATGGGGCGCTTCGCTGAACTCACAGACTTCGAACGTGCTCAGGTGATTGGGTGTTATTGTGTCATACATCTGTACGCGAGATAATCACACTCCTAAACATCCCTAGGTCGATAGTTTCCGATGTGATAGTCAAGTATAAACGTGAAGGGACACGTACAGAACAAAAGCGTGCGGGTCGACCTCGTCTGTTGACTGACAGAGAGCGCCGACAGTTGAAGATGGTCGTAATGTCTAATTGGCAGACATCTATCCAGACAATCACACAGGAATTCCAAACTGCACCAGGATCCACTGCAAGTACTATGACAGTTACGCGGGAGGTGAGAAAACTTGGATTTCATGTTCGAGCGGCTACTCATAAGCCACACATGAAGCCGATAAATGCCAAAGGACGCCGCGTTTGATGTAAGGAGCGTAAACATTGGACGATGTGTGGAGCGACGAATCACGGTACATAATGTGGCGATCCGATGGCAGAGTGTGGTTATGGTGAATGCCCGGTGAACGTCATCTACCTGTGTGTCTATTGCCAACAGTAAAATTCGTAGGGGGTGTGTTATGGTGTGGTCGTATTTTTCATGGAGGGGGCTTGCACCCCTTGTTATTTTGCGTGGCACCATCACATCAAAGGCCTACGTTGATGTTTTAAGCACCTTCTTGCTTCCCACTATTGAAGAGCACTTCGGGGATGACAACTGCATCGTTCAGCACGATCGAGCACCTGTTCATTACGTATGGCCTGTGGCGGAGTGGTTACGCGACAATATCACTCTAATGGACTGGCCTGCACAGAGTCCTGGCCTGAATGCCATAGAACACCTTTTACAAAGGTAACCTAGTGCCAGGCCTCATAGTCCGACATCGATACCTCTCCTCAGTGCAGCACTCCATGAAGCATGGGCTGCTATTCACTAAGAAACCTTCCAGCACCTGAGAGTAGAACCTGTCATCAAGGCTAAGGGTGGGTCAACACCATATTGAAATCCAGCATTACTGATGGATGACTTGTAAGTCATTTTCAGTCAGGTCTTCGGATACTTTTGATCACTCAGCGTATAAAAAACAGTCGTTTTCTCCTCGTTCTGTTTGCGAATGAAACAGAGAAGGAGGTGTCTAATACTGGTACGGGGTACCCTCCGCCACCTGCCGTAAGAGGGATTCGGGAGTGCCGATGTAGATGTGGATGTAAGTGTAGAAAGCAGCCTCTGCACAAAGCAGTGAACATTGTAAATACCACAACCGTAAGTGCCTTTTAATAAAATAAAGCACTTGTGGTAATTAGACTGTGTTGTGAAAGAATAGTACTGCAGTAAATAAATACGTCCTAACACTGAAGCTGAATAGAGTAAGAAGAACCTCTCACGCAGACCATCATTCTCTTCATGAATGGAAACAAAGATTAAAAGAAATCAAATAAATAAATAAAAAAGAAATTAAACTAACAAGAAAACACCCAACATTTCGCATAAGGATGATGAGTAGGTAACTCGCTGAAACGTTACATCAGCTTCACTTACTGCTCGACTGATAACCCGAGGGGACTTAACTAGTGGAATCTGATACGAGAACCGGCATTCAGAAAACGGTTTTTCCTGTCCCTAGCGCAACGTGTGCAGGGATTTGGCCAACTCCTATACGAACCAAAGCTGAAAAACGTTGCTTGACAAGTAGTGAACCCCATGTATGATAACTTGATACTTCTGGAATGACCAAGATTTTGTTCAGCGCACGACGTAGAGGCGATTTGTATAAATTTTTCCCTGCGCCTATTTCTTCGCAGTTAGTTCGGAGTTGCCTGAGGCGAAACCACACCACTTGATATTGAGATCAGATTTCGCTGCCTCAGTTCTCAGGTGTTAAAACGGTCAAGGCTATAGCCGACGTATCTCAACCGGCTGACGGTTTCATTCGAGATTGCTTTAGACAAGTGCTGGACAAGATTGCGTGTTACCTCGGTGATTGCCCTGTGTATTTCGTACGAGGCGATATATTAATGTTCCATTCCAGTTGATGGCGCTTTCTTTACAGAGGAGGCGTTCCCGATACTATTTCAAAAGGCGCGTGACCTAAAGTCGTGTCATTTCAGTGAATGGCTCTTTGGGTAATCACACGAAATATTATCTCGAAGTGGCCGTAGCAGGAAACGAAATCGAGCAATTTGAAATTAGATTGACGCCTCCCACACTGTAATGGAGTGCATGCTGAAATCACTCTATGGGTTCTAGAATAGTTTCCCTGCAGCTGTTTTAATATGCAGCGGACGGTCCGTCTAGTATCGTCTCGTCTGTTAGAGAGAACTTTCATAGGCGTTCAAATGTCACGAATGCTCTTTCTCAATTGAGTGTTACTCTGTGGCTCTGTACGTAGCGACAACACACAAAAATTGCGGAATCAGGTTTTGTTTTGTTGCTATTAAAAGTAATCTGATTCACGAATGCAGAATTTTCATCACTGTTTTCAAAGCAGATCTTCCTGAAAGTTCGGGAAGATTCCTCTAGGTCTAGCTCAATTTCCATTGAAACCCTCAATGACCTGTGTAATGGAACGCGCCTAAATTTATGTGTAACAACAGCCTAATATCTAAATTTTTGGTTGTCATGACAGGACGCGCCTACAAACTTAATGTGGGTCTGAACTTCATTCAATGTCGAATTCATTATAAGACAGCGAAAGGACGTTTCACATTGAATGATTTCTTATGTATGTATCGATACGACAGTTCTTTGCGTCTGGGATAAGTTGCTATAGATGCTCTATTTCAGTCAAAGTAAGTACAAGACTCAGAAATTTTTATGGCCTATGCCCACAACTGCAATCGTGAATAGTAAGATCCTCCGCGCTAAGGGTTCAGCTTTAAACTAGCATTCGAACCAGTTGTTTAATAATTTGTTTCGACGCTCAGGGATATCAACATATACGCTATGTCAGGATTTTTTCTCCATTTCTATCTCAATTTGTTCTGAAAATACTATAGGTTCCTTATAATGAAATACACGCCTAAATCGAGAAGTTTTCCAATATTTTGCAATCTACATTAGAATATTTTTTATTATGTTACAAAATACGATTGCTATCTCAATGTGCCTCAGAAAATTATTTAGCTATCGAATTCGTCGTAAGAGAGGTACAGAAAATTTGTCCTTGAATGGCCTCTTACATTTGATTAGGTGGGTCACACACTTAGGTGTGTAGTAACAAATTGAAGATATAATAGACTGAACCCTAAGTGTTTTTTTTTCTTTTACCGTCGCTTATGAACACAAGTCAACGACTTCTAAACATCAACAGATATTTCTTGAATGATGCAGTCTTCATAGACACCGTAAGTATTATATTTCTGTTCCAGGATATACGTGTAATATCGTACTGAGTAATGTACCACCGGCCGTTGTGGCCGAGCGGTTCTAGGCGCTTCCGTACGGAACGGCGCTGCTGCTACAGTTGCAGGTTCGAACCCTGCCTCGGCGTGGATGTGTGTGATATCCTTAGGTTAGTTAGGTTGAAGTAGATCTAAGTCTAGGGGACTGATGACCTCAGATGTTAAGTCCCATAGTGCTTAGAGCCATTTGAACCATGTGAAGTAATGCACCAAAGACGAAACACGACGCTCGAGTTCCTATGACAGTCGTGGGATACACCTCCGTACATGCGTGCATGCATACACACACACACACACACACACACACACACACACACACACACACACACGAGCGCAAACAGCATCACAAATACACTGGTGTACTGTAGAGTATTTCCCCATCTAAATTCTGTTTTAGTTACCAAAAGTTCTTAAGTTCGTCACCAAAACACACACCCACACACATAATGTGCATTTCAAGTTCCTACTGTTATTTTAATGTTATTTCCACATCTAAAATTTTCATATTATTTATCAAAAGTGTGTAAAGATTTTGCCAGTACAGGTGTAACTTGCAGTATTTCTTGTCTAAAATATCTGTATTGTTTATCAAGATACACCTGACACTACTGACATAAGTTACACGTGAAGCTACAAATGGCAACAAGCAAAATCCAATATTCCTGACACACTTGGTGCAAGACACAATGGAGTCCCAAATTAAATGTTTCCATATCCAAATGATAGTTAACAGTTCCAAACAAACAAATAGGCAAGTTGTATTATTAGCTTATAACTGATCAATACATGTGCTGGCTAAAGTGAACAAAACATGTGCTGGCTAAAATAGTATATTATGCAGCCATCACTGTGATGGTTGACAAACAATGAGGCACCCAAAACTCAAATAGTATTTTACCACAAATTGTTTGTGAAATTTAACCACATGTGGGTGTCAGCAACTGAGCCAGTGCATTTATTGTTAACAGATCCAAATACATCAAAAATTACACTTGAAAGTTGGCGATAAGATTCGATCGTTGGCAATAACATCCGACAGTCGCAGCACAAACCAAAACATTGCATCCTGATCTTTGGCAATAACATCCAACAGTCGGCAACTTAAACGAAAACATTGCATCAAAACAAGTGTTCAGTTCCTAGTGCTGTGAAATGTGGAAAAAAAACCAAGTGACAATTATAACAAGAGGAATAGCACCGAAAACGGAACAGAAACGTAATATGTAGAAAATGGTCTGTCCAGCCTGTAAGTAGAATTTAAAATATTACTACATCACAGCAAAAACCAGCCACCAGAACTGTTTATAACCTATATGTACATTGCCCCAAAATGTAAACTAAATAGTAAAATTCAGATGCTCATATATATTTTGGTTTACATGCAGTGTGATCCAAAGATCGAAAGGCTGTCATAGACAAATGCACTATACAGATAACAATGACAGACAAACCTAAATTGACTGTTGAAGATTTCGGAAAAAAGGCAGCTGGCCGTTGTGGCCGAGCGGTTCTAGCCGCTTCAGTTCGGAACTGCGCGACCGCTACGACCGCAGATTCGAATCCTGCCTCGGGCATGGATGTGTGTGACGTCCTTAGGTTTGTTGGGTTTAAGTAGCTCTAAGTTCTAGGGGACTGATGACCTCAGATGTTAAGTCCCATAGTAATCAGAGCCATTTGAACCATTTGAAAAAAAAGGCAATAAAGCCTGTCACTAGAGGTTTATCGATTAGAAATGATGCTGAAAATTCTAAAGTACCATTTAGCACACTGCATATCAACTTAAAGAGTGAAACTGAATTGGGCCTGGCTTAGGAAGAAAATGGGCTTGCCTTCCAAACACGAAGAATTTCTTCCTGACCGCATTAAAATATTAAGATTCTCTCTTTTATCACACAAATAAAGTTAAAAAGAACAGTGTTTGAATACGCGGAAGAAAATTATTTAGATATAAAGAGGCGACGTATGGGGTAAATAATTACAGTTTTGTTTCATTGTTATTTGTAAATGAATTTAAACATCGATGTATGGGGCAATTTGTTACAGTTTTGATGGAGCTAGTTGTTAGTTAAAATGTGGTACAAAAATAGAAGTGGCGTCCTTAACAGATGTGGTTTAACCTGGAAGTAAGATCAGTAGCGCCAGTGTGTTATATGCTTTTATAGAAGAAATTTTTATATATTTTAACAAATAATGCAGACAATTTTATTTTAGTGGAAAGATCGAAGGTTCACTGATGAACGGCATTGAAGATTTCAGCAAACCACATTGTTTTCAGTCCAGTTTGTTGCACTAGGGTGTAAAAAGAATTTGACGTTCTGTGATAAACTTGATACAATACTGGTATTATCTAGTAGTTAATTATGGAGATACCGTCTGTACAATTTTTTAATTTATTTTATTTATTTAATTTTCAGGACCATCAGACGTAAAGGTACGAGCTCGGCTTTCTGTGGCTTCGCCTGTGCTTATCATGTTTTCGGTCTCCAATATTCAGGAAAGCTGCTGGGGATTCGCCAATCATTTTGCTGCTACCCTTAAGGAGGGTGATGGTGGATTACAGGGCCTGCTGAATGGAATTAACAGTCTAATGAGTACAGAATATGGGCTTACAGTAAACAGAAGAGAGACGAAAGTAATAATAAGTAGCAGAAATCAGAATAGCGAGATATTTAATACAAAAATTGGTGATCACGAAGTGGACGAAGCTACGAAATTTTACTATCATGGAAGCAAATTGGCTCGTGTCGGACGAAGCAAGGAAGATGTAAAAAGCAGACTGCTTCAAGAACAGAGGCCATTCCCGGGAAAAAGAAGTGTTTTAGTGTGAAACCTAAGTCTAACTTTGAGGATTAAATTTCTGAGAATCTACGTTTGGATCACTGCGTTGTGCCGGCCAGTAAGGCCGAGCGGTTCTAGGCGCTTCAGTCTGGAACCGCGGGCCCGCTACGGTCGCAGGTTCGAATCCTGCCTCGGGCATGGATGTGTGTGATGTTCTTAGGTTAGTTAGGTTTAAATAGTTCTAAGTTCTAGGGGATTGATGGCCTTAGATGTTAAGTCCCATAGTGCTCAGAGCCATTTGAACCATTTTTTCACTGCGGTGTAGGTAAACATGGACTGTGGGGAATCTAGAACAGAGGGAAATCGAAGCATTTTTGAAAATTAGGTGGATTGATATGATTAGCAATGCGGAGGTTGCGCATATAATCGGTGAGAAAAGGAACTTACGGAAAACACTGACAAAAAGAAGAGACAGAATGATAGGACATGTGTTAAGACATCAGGGCATGACTTTCATGGGGCGAGAGGGAGCTGTATAGCGCAAAAAGCGTAGAGGAAGACAGACACTGGAATACATCCAGTAAATAATTGAGGATTTACGGTACAAATGCTACTCTGAGATGAAGAAGTTGGTGCAGGCACAGGCGACGAATTCGTGGCGGTCAGCATCAAACGTCTCATGAGATGACAAAACAATTAAGTAAATAAAATGAGGTTCCACCATTTGCTTGATGACCGAGGGAAACTTGGAAGTATATATTAGTAGGACTGGGGGGGGGGGGGGGCATTGAAGTATTTTAATTTATTACTGCGACAATGTTGTCCATTGACAAATACTAGACTTGAAACTTACTCACACACACACACACACACACACACACACACACAGAGAGAGAGAGAGAGAGAGAGAGAGAGAGAGAGAGAGAGATGATTTGTGTGTCGGGATTTTTCATGTGTAAACATACATCCTTTGATTACAGGGGAAGTCACGAAGTTTTTTTTGTGTTGTCTGAAAGAAGGAAACGGGAAGAATGGCACTGTGCTTGGACGACCTTTCTTTAGTTCTAACGGAGTTTCTAGAAGCAAAAACCAGTGGCAGTAGTGGATGATGGTAAACAGTTCGGCAGTTACCGGTAGAAGGCGTTATGGCACAGTACACTGCAGAAAACGTTGTGGCTTGCGATATGATTCAAATCTGCACATTGGACGAGCATACATTATCTTTCAGCTTAGCCATTAACAGCTTTAGAGAAATTTTATTATCAGTGCTAGAATGTATCTTGAGGGAAGAGCAGTAATTTGTCGTCGTTTGATGTGGTGTTTTACGACGACGGCAGCCTAAACGCCGTCGTCAACTTCACATCGGTTCCCACTGCTGTAACGCCTTTCTTGGGCACAGCAGCACCGCCAATTGCTTCACTTTCAAATAACTCTTCAAGGCGCTAATTTATCGTATACGTGTCGTCTTGCCGACAGCCAAGTAACGCGAACACGTAAATGCTCGAATTCTTATGGTAGTTTCCTTCTGTGCGTCGTAATTTTCAATGGTTTTATCCAGATCGGAAAAGTTATTCTGTGTAGTTAATGTGTAAGTTCCATTTGAGAGATATAAAGGTTAGCGCTGTGGTGACTGCACACTCTAACCTTGTATATCAGAAACACAACCAGTTTGTAGTTGCAACACTTCTTGATTGATTACACATACACATGAATCCATCAGCAGTAATAATCAATTAACAACATTTGCATATCAAGGCCCTATCCATAATTAGTATTTACAATATTAACCGTAACACTTGTGACAACGGCCTCTTCACGTGCCTGTAACAACCAAAATAACCAAATGTTTACAATGTCGGCTATCGCCTTTCTCACTCAGTTTTACACTTAATGAAAAAGTAAAATTAATGTGATGTTATCTGACCTGATGGCTACTAATACTTATTCTGTTTACATTTAGCACTCTACTACACTCAACGTCCGGAAGATTCTAGACTTTATGCAAGCTTAAAGCAAAACGTCTATTTGATAAACATGTTGTGGACGCGAGCAAACGTTAATCTATTACGATTTCATAAACACACGATCCAAAGGGTAACTTACACTCAACTTTGGGCAATAGGAAATCTTCTGCCTAAAATAAGACTCTCGCTGAATGGAATAGAGAAATCACGCGTTAACGGGGTCCGGACGGCCGTGAGTTCAAATCCTGACATTTCCGTCACACTTCGAGCTCGCGGGGCGAGGTTTTCACTCGTCGACCACTATACACGTTTCTGAAAACAGGAAAACATGAGCGGCAGACACAATGCAGTATATACAAGTTACAGAAATATACAGGGTGAGTCACCTAACGTTACCGCTGGATATATTTCGTAAACCACATCAAATACTGACGAATCGATTCCACAGACCGAACGTGAGGAGAGGGGCTAGTGTAATTGGATAATACAAACCATAAAAAAATGCACGGAAGTACGTTTTTAAACACAAACCTACGTTTTTTAAATGGAACCCCGTTAGTTTTGTTAGCACATCTGAACATGTAAACAAATACGTAATCAGTGCCGTTTGTTGCATTGTAAAATGTTAATTACATCCGGAGATATTGTAACCTAAAGTTGACGCTTGAGTACCACTCCTCCGCTGTTCGATCGTGTGTATCGGAGAGCAGCGAATTACGTAGGGATTCAAAGGGAACGGTGATGGACCTTAGGTACAAAAGAGACTGGACCAGCACATTACGTCCACATGCTAACACCTTTTTATTGGTCTTTTTCACTGACGCACATGTTATTTACCGTCTAGGCATCGTTGAACTACAGACAACAGGACCCGTGTACCTACTTCCTGGTGGAATAACTGGAACTAATCGGCTGTCAGACCTCCTCCGTCTAATAGGCGCTGCTCATGCATGTTTGTTTGGAGCTCTGAACAAATTCAAATGGCTCTGAGCACTATGGGACTTAACTGCTGTGGTCATCAGTCCCCTAGAACTTAGAACTACTTAAACCTAACTAACCTAAGGACATCACACACATCCATACCCGAGGCAGGATTCGAACCTGCGACCGGGCTGGGCAATTCGTGACATGGTGCCCAAAATCGCGAGGCCACTCCGCGTGGCGGGTGAACTTCAAGTACACAGAGAAAGTGGTAGGTCTCTCTCATCACTTGATCAGGCATTCTTATTAGTCCTCCCCTTATGGCTATGACAGCTAGTTGAAGCATATATTATAGATGTACTTTCGTGCATCTTCATTCTATCCGTTTAAACCGATATATCAATTCCTCATGGCTAAATAGTTTGAGAAATTTCTGATGAGTGCAATATTGATTCTATGTCTGTTAAATATTTAATAAATAAACGGAGAGGTAACGTCGATTGTAACATGTAGAACATCTAGTATTACAGTCATTGTAAAAGAGGTTTAGAATACTTATAATCAACCTTTGGAGAAGGATAGATAACATTTCAATGGAATTTTTAATACCATTTGGGGAAGTGCCAATAAATGACTATTCAAGTTATATGTAGAGTATGTTGGACTCAGGATGTACCTCAAAAGTTCTCGAAGAATATCACCCACACAATATTGAGATAGCATGTGGTTATAAATGCAAGAATTATGATAGAAGCAATTTGACAACTCATTTTTATAAGCTGCTGAAAAGAATAACATACGAAAAAATTGAAAATTAATTGAAGATCTGTTAGATGACGATTAGCTTGGCTTTGTAAAAGATAAATGAATCAATTAGAATTGATACGTTTGCTAAGAGAAGAGGAAATTTAAAAAAATACACATTTTCATATGCGTTGTTGACTTACAAAGAGCGTTCGACAATGTGAGACAGTAGAAGATGTTTCAGATTACCAGAAAAATGTTACATGCTGTTTGTTGTCAAAACATCTTTCTTCAGAGGTAAACTTTAATTGCTGTTAGTCGGTAGGTTTAGAATAGACCTATGAAAGGGCATATACACTCCCGAAAAAATCACAACTCCAAGGAGGAGTTGCGCGACATAAAAGAAAGTTATTGCAGTGTTCCCACACCTGAAAGATGACGTCTTTTCGAATTTCGCACCATCCGTAAGTGGCACTAGTATCTCCGCTTTAAGGACGTAAATCAGGTTTCCTTTAGATATACGCTGGAACGGTCGTGAGCGTTAGTTAGCGTAGACTGCAAGTGGTGGGTTGATGTTAATCAAGAATGCCTTAAAGGCGACAATGACGCCATTTTCAAAACCTCAGCGAGTTTAAACGAGCTCTTTCAATATGGCTAAGAGAAGCTGGATGTTTCGTCTGTGTTACTGCACAAGGCGATAAGACTTGGTAAGGCCTCGCGGAGCGGCCGCGCGGTTAAAAGCGCCATGTCACAAATTGCCCGGCCCCTCCCGCAGAGCCGGCCTGTTTGGCCGAGCGGTTCTAGGCGCTTCAGTCTGGAACCGCGCGACCGCTACGGTCGCAGGTTCGAATCCTGCCTCGGGCATGGATGTGTGTGATGTCCTTAGGTTGGTTAGGTTTAAGTATTTCTAAGTTCTAGGGGACTGATGACGTCAGAAGTTAAGTTCCATAGCGCCCAGAACAATTTTTTGTTGGTTATAAGGAAGCCAGTTGAGGACCTGCAAACGTTCTGTCTGTGTGCTAGACACAGACAGAAGAAACAATGCCTCGAAGAAACAACGAAGGAAATCAAATTATACGGATAAAGAATATCAAATGTAAATTATAAGCATGACTGGTGAGGAAATTATCTCCTGTGAAAAATGACATACGGGACCTGTTGATCTACACCTAAAGTTATGGCCTGGGGTTCGATTTCGTATGACAGCAGGAGCGCTCTCGTGGTTATTCCATTACTGTAAATTTCTACGTCAGTCTGGTGATTCGACTTGCTGACCTATTCATGAACAGTGTTCCATGGGGTGTTTTCCAACAGGATAACACTCCCCCATATACCATTCTTGTAACCCAACATACTCTACAGAGTGTCAAGATGTTGCCTTGGCCTGCTCGATATCCAGATGTGTCTCTTATGGAGCACTTATGCGATGCCATCGGAAGACATCTGTAGCGTATCCACAAAAGCTTTATTGACCGATCAAGTGCAACAGTCGTGGGACTCCATCCAAAGCATGACATTCGGCATCTGTACAGTACAATGCATGCACGTTTACATGCTTGCATTCAACTGTCTGTTGGCTACTCCGGTTATTAATGTACCAGGAATCCACATTTGCAGTGGCTGATCTCCCCCTTACCTGTGGACGTGCAATGTTAATCACTTAAATGTGTTACTCTGACTAATGTATTCCCGACATTTCATTATACTGCATTAATTATTTTCTGGTGTTGCGATTTTTTCTGTCAGTTTATTATCTGGCCTACGGTAATGATCTAACTACTTTTGCATCAGGTACAGCGTGTAATATAAAAACGTTCAAAAACAAAAAGGAAATATTAAAAATGGAAGACGAAGAAAGAAATGCTCGGATTAAATCTTCTTCCTCTGTTCTTCAATAAATGCCTCGAAGAAACAACGAAGGAAATCAAACTTTACGGATAAAGAATATCAAATATAAATTATAAGCACGACTGGTGAGGTTATTATCTCCTGTGAAAAATGACATACAGGAGCTATTGAATAGAATGAATGGTTTACTGAAAACTGAGTGTGAATTGAAAGAAAACCATGGAAAGACAAAAACATCAAGTAAAAAGTGCCAGTTGTCCTTTCTACATAAATTATAAGCACGACTGGTGAGGTTATTATCTCCTGTGAAAAATGACATACAGGAGCTATTGAATAGAATGAATGGTTTACTGAAAACTGAGTTTGAATTGAAAGAAAACCATGGAAAGACAAAAACATCAAGTAAAAAGTGCCAGTTGTCCTTTCTACATACTTCTTACTATACTCATTTTTTCTACCTATCGGTTGGTTGCTATCTGATCCTGGACTTTGATCTTTATTAAAATATGGGGTACATGGACTTAACGAAGCCACTGTGCTTTTTGTCGTGAGCAGGCAGTCTCTCTATTTGCAAGGTCTACTGAGTGCGATGTCGTCTGAAGTGACTTAGAGAATTTACTGGAATTAAGACCAAAGGTTCACTTGTTGTGCGCAACGGTATCTGATCACGCGATTTCAGAACGACCGACCCGGGAATTGAATTTCATTTAAACATTTTAAAAAATATATGTTAAGCAGGACATCTATCGTCAATAATCACAGGAGACGAAAAGCAAGAGTGAGAAACGTGGGGGAAAACGCTAACGATCTGTATTCCATGAAAGAAGACATTTATTATCAGGAAGGCACTCTTTCCTCGATTTTACAGTCTTCTAAAAAAGCAATGACATCTTACTAGTATCATTTCTTATGAGGCAGGGGTGACTTCTTAAGAAACTCTATGATCATTAATTCTTTCAGCAAAGGATCGTGCCATCGGAAGGCTGGGACAATGATGCCCTTATGAAAGCACTAAAATTCGTACACTCATTACAGGAGGTAAAGAAAGCCACTAGAAGATAAGTTCGCCATACGGAGGAAAATCTTAATAATTCGTAGGAACTGCAAGAACTTGCCGTCAGGAATAGCTTGTGACAATTCATAATGCGCAAGAAATTCTGTAGATCACAATGGAAAATGATGTGCCCGCCGCAGGTGGCCCACAAGTAAAGACTCCAGGTATATCAAATAAACAAAAAGTTATTTGAATCAAGAGAACGGAGTTCAAATTATTAAAGACTATACCCTGGGGAGCATGAAAAAAAGATAGCTCGGTTGGTCAAACAGGCCTTCAACCTGTGTCAGGGGAAAACGAAGTTTTAACGTTCTGAGCAATTTTAGTGAAAGAAAGTAAAAATTACTTTTCTGATTAGGACACAAAACAGTTCATCAGTCTGGTAACGAGGAAAACAAAGTATATAATAGGAGATAGAAAACAACTCTGATCATAAGCCCTTGGCACACTTCAGGTAAACACTGTCTGAGTAATGTAACTGACTCACTCAGTATAATATTTAAGTCATTTCTAAGTTCGAAACACATTTAGCATAAAGTAAATGCCAAATAGAAAATATAAAGACCTCCAGCGTAAAAACAAAGTCCGGCAAAGAGGAACAGTTAGAGTCTGACTTCCAAAGAAGAATCCTTTAAACCCAATGAGGCCGAACTAAAGCTCATCAATCAACAATAATGCAATAATCAGCCTTCCCATCGGAGCCACATCTCCAGCATTCAGGGCGAGGGGTCTGGCTTGGACGGCGATTGCAGCGTAGCGATTTTCTAAGAGTGAGCTCATATATGTGGAAATGCATTATTATTCAGCGCCTGGCACAGGAAGCCTACTCCTCAGGGGCCGTGCTTTGGCCTATGTACAGCTTCGGCGACAGGATGCATTCCGTGTTGCTTCCTTCCTTTAGCATGGTTGCATGGCTGAATCAAAAAAAAAAAAAGTCCTTACTGCCAGTGGCCTCTGCTGCCGCTTCGTTCGCCGTCTGGTGGCCTGGCCGGAACGCTGGTGTCCTTCTCTGCTGGTCAGGTCGCAGATTTCTGGCGTTGTACCGGCCGGGGTGGCCGAGCGGTTCTAGGCAGGTTCGAATCCTGCCTCGGGCATGGGTGTTGTGTGATGTCCTTAGGTTAGTTAGGTTTAAGTAGTTCTAGGGGACTGATGACCTCAGAAGTTAAGTCCCACAGTGCTCAGAACCATTTGAACCATTTTCTGGCGTTACGAGGTCCCGCGGCGTTTGCTCCATACGGATCGAGTACGAGCCAACCTGAACAATGTAAAAGTAATGCGGGCTGCCGTCGGCGCCTAATGTCTAGGGCACCACCCCTTGGAACTCCTAATGGGTGTGGACAATGAAACCACGCCATCCTCCCAAAAAACTAAGTTGAAATCGATAAAATTTACACTCACAAAATTTATACAGGGTGGTCCATTGATAGTGACCGGGCCAAATATCTCACGAAATAAGCATCAAACGAAAAAATTACAAAGAACGAAACTCGTCTAGCTTGAAGGGGGAAATCAGATGGCGCTATGGTCGGCCCGCTAGATGGCGCTGCCTTAGGTCAAATGGATATCAACTGCGTTTATTTTTATTTTTTTTTAAATAGGAACCCCCATTTCTTATTACATATTCGTGTAGTACGTAAAGAAATATGAATGTTTTAGTTGTATCACTTTATTCGCTTTGTGATAGATGGCGCTGTAATAGTCAGAAACGTATAACTACGTGGTATCGCGTAACATTCCGCCAGTGGGGACGGTATTTGCTTCGTGATACATTACCCGTGTTAAAATGGACCGTTTACCACTAGCGGAAAATGTCGATATCGTGCTGATGTATGGTTATTGTGATCAAAATGCCCAACGGGCGTGTGCTATGTATGCTGATCGGTATCCTGGACGGCATCATCCAAGTTTCCGGACCATTCGCCGGATAGTTACGTTATTTAAGGAAACAGGAAGCGTTATTTAAGGAAACAGGAAGTGTTCAGCGACATGTGAAACGTCAACCACGACCTGCAACAAATGATGATGCCCAAGTAGGTGTTTTAGCTGCTGTCGCCGATAATCCGCATATCAGTAGCAGACAAATTGCTCGAGAATCGTGAATCTCAAAAACGTCGGTGTTGAGAATGCTACATCAACATCGATTGCACCCGGAATTGCATGGCGACGACTTTGAAAGTTGTGAACAGTTCTGCCACTGGGCACAAGAGAAATAACGGGACGATGACAAATTTTTTGCACACATTCTATTTAGCGACGAAGCGTCATTCACCAACAGTGGTAACGTAAACCGGCATAATATGCACTATTGGGCAACGGAAAATCCACGATGGCTGCGACAAGTGGAACATCAGCGGGTTAATGTATGGTGCGGCATTATGGAAGGAAGGGTAATTGACCCCAATTTTGTCGATGGCCCGCACGTTCACCGGATCTGACGTCCCCGGATTTCTTTCTGTGGGGGAAGTTGAAGGATATTTGCTATCGTGATCCACCGACGGCGCCTGACAACATGCGTCAGCGCATTGTCAATGCATGTGCGAACATTACGGAAGGCGATCTACTCGCTGTTCAGAGGAATGTCGTTACACGTATTGCCAAATGGATTGAGGATGACGGACATCATTTTGAGCATTTATTGCATTAATGTGGTATTTACTGTAATCACGCTGTATCAGGATGCGTTCTTAGAAATGGTAAGTTCATAAAGATACATGTGTCACATTGGAACAACCGAAATAAAATGTTCAAACGTACCTACGTTCTGTATTTTAATTTTAAAAACCTACCTATTACCAACTGTTCGTCTAAAATTGTGAGCGATTTGTTTGTGACTATTACAGCGCCATCTATCACAAAGCGGAAAAAGTGGTCCAACTAAAACATTCATATTTCTTCATGCACTACACGAATATGTAATAAAAATGAGGGTTCCTATTTAAAGAAACGCAGTTGCTATCCGTTTGACCTATGGCAGCGCCATCTAGCGGGCCAACCACAGCGACATCTGGTTTCCCCCTTCAAGCTAGATAAGTTTCGTTCTTTGTAGTTTTTTCGTTTGACGCTTATTTCGTGAGATATTTGGTCCGGTCAATGGACCACCCTGTATACTTAGCACCCCAGGTGTGTTTTTCTTCTTTTTTAGATCATGGTTTTAGTGCGCAAAACAGCTATGGCCATAAGCGCCCACCTCAGATATCTGACGTAAATCACTGCAGAGATTACCTACATTATAAAACGAATGGAATTACTGGAACCCGACCAAATTGATTGTTTCCGGAATGAACTCAAAAGCACCAAATGTAAGTGACTCCGAAGACATTTCTAGAACTTCCCAGACATAGTAGTCTGGCACAGCATCGCTGAGTGAGGACAGAGGATGGCCAGTCGTAAAGAAACGACGCCGTGGCGACAGGTGCTTTGTCCATTCGGGTTGCTGCTAGAAGCGTTAGTTTACCGTACAAAATTTGGACAAAAGCCCAGTGGAATTTTCCATGGCTTGCACGTAGTTCTGCTGATCAGTCGCAAGAGGTACTTTTAGAAAGTGGGGGTCAAACTGTTATCTCTTGCCCGAGCACGTCACAAACTACCATTGAAAACTAAATTCAATGGACGTGTCCACACCTTCCAAGAAGGCAATTCGATTCAACAATCGCACGTGGACTTACACTCACTCACACATTAGTACATCACAGAACTATTCACAATTGGAATTGTGGATCAGGGGTAACACAGAATTATGATATGAAATAACAAAAGAAATCAAATCAATAAAGCTCGTTCTTTACAAAATCCTTCTCCGAGGCAAGACTATACGTTAAGAAAGTAGCAGAAAAGGAGTCTTGTGAACTAAATGAAGCAACTGAAATAAATGGTTGTAGCTCCTTCATAATTTGCTTTGAGAACAAATAAAAAAGGAAATACTTCTCAATGAAACTTTTGACGGCGCTACAACGTTATTTAAATTATAAGACAAGTTGCGGACCTGATTATCGTAAATGAAGCAAGTTAATCAAAATAAATAATAATTTAATGAAAAGTGGCTGAAACAGACGCCTCTCAAAAGGTGTAATAGAAATGGGATTAGTGACAAACTTAGTATCAGTACTGGCATTGACACAGGAGACAAGGTGAACAAGTTCTGTAACCTTGGGAACAAACTCACGCGTCACAAACAAAGGAAGTAGGATATACCAAGCAGATTAGCACAGGTACGGCCGTCTAAGGTGGCTGGGTCGATGACTCACATCCACACAGAGCTTATCGATACACTGATGCCAGTAAATGATTTAGAAACGATGGGTGCCTTATCCCGCCTTGTACGCCTCCAGTGGGATCCTCTATCTGAATCTGAACCATCCATATGTTCCAGCGTTGCCAGTTTATGAGGTACACGAAATTTTATCCTCATGCTCCCAAGAGTTAAGAGGAAATTTTCGCTCGGCCTTTCGGTGCGACTGTACGAAACACCTTTTACAGTAGTCTTTTTCCTAATTCTGAGTAGCAACTTCTACACCATTCTCCGTCCACCTTGACACGTCAGTGGTAATGGTACTTGGCGAGACGATGAGGGTTGCATCTTGTAACAAAGTAGTAGTACTGTGCTGCGTGTCTGTTATGCTGTAGATAACACAGATATCTAACAGGGTAACCAAAAAATGGTTGAGACTGTTAATTTCTAACCCAAGCGACAGTTTTAAGGGTCAGTTACGGAAGGACCAATTAACAGGTGAAAGCTGGAAAATTACTAGCTACCAAGTGCGACAACTTTCTCTTCTAGACACGGCCACTAGCTGACGTAGCCACTGGCGACAACTTCGGCCTAAATACATGCCACGACGACGACGTAACGGCTGCCTACCGGGTGGTGTACGACGTTTCTTCGACACCTCGCGCCTCCATTATCATTAAGTAGAGTGTAAATATTCATGACCAACCTGTACGGCTTCACTTAGCGGCCACTCAGTTATGCACGCTTTTCATGTCGCCGGCAGTGACGTACGTCATAGAGGAAATACGCCTTGCTTTTAAATGGCGTATATAAAATGTTGCAAAGAGGTGGCAGGTAGAAGGCACCAGAAGGCCGTATTTTAAGTTACGTACAAGCACTGCTGTATCTTAAAAAATGTCCAATACTGCGACTTGTTGGCCGCCATTGCGTCATACATATTAGATAATGACTAGGCAGGACTTTCGCACAAACTAGTTCAGGCTGGCAAAGAAATTGGGGCGAGTGCGAAAATAGATGCCGACCGTCTTCTTCAGTACATGAATACGAAGCTCCAAGACAAGTGTCTCTATCATTTCTGATCAAACCGTCCCATTCATTGTTAGATTGCTTTGTATGCAGTTTTGTGAGGTATTAATTACTGATGCATTTCTTTGCAAATGTTTTCTAACGAAATCATCGCCACTAACACATCTCTTGAGTCAATAATTCCTTATCGTCTGACCTTTATGCCCTCACCCTCACCCAACTTATCAGAATAGGTGCATCCAGAAAGGAAGTTCCGATGACCGATTAAGAAAGCAAAAATATCACTATGTAAGAACTATGTGTTGCAATATTTCCGAAGATTCACTCGCTACCTCTCACCACCATTGCTGAGGCATTGTTCGTATTGATACACTACCAACTGTATGCCTATATTGTCTCAGTTACACTGTGTCGGCAATTGCTGTGCAACACTATCTCCACGTAGACGTACACCATAATTACTCTACCACGCAAACATTTTTGATTACACTCGTCTGGTCTGAGAAGTTTCCGGGGCGGGTCCACTGGGGGCCGAACCGCACAGTAACCCTGGATTTGGTGTGGGGCGGCAGTGGGGTGGGTGGACTGCTGTGACCTGTTGTGAACCACTGAGGACTACGGCGGGACGAAGCCTCTCCATCGTTTCTAGATGCCCGGTTTAATACACAACATAATGCCTATGTCATAGGAGCCTGCCACCATCATCTGGACTCATGAACCCAATTCAGTCTGCACCTCAGGGTTGCGGAAACGTTTTCCTGTCAGAAGACGGTAGAGATGAAAGTCCCATATAAACTAATTCAACATATTTCGAATGGCGTTGGCTGTATGGGTTCATGCATTATTATGGATAAGCCTAATGTCTTTTGTAAACATCTTACACGTCTTTTTCCGGATTGTTTGACAATATCATCAACAGAGACTGTCTGCTTGAATTTGTTCTTCACAGGTGAACCACTATTCCGCCAAACAATGAATTGTTGTTTTGTTTCTGGTGTAGCATGCGACACCCAAGTTTCATCCCCTGTCACAACATGGTCTACGAACTCATCACCTTTCTCTCCGTACCGCTGTAGGAATATCAATTATGCGGCCAGATGTTTGATTTTGTGTTCATCTGTTAGTTTCCTTGACACCCATCATGCAGACACTTCATGAAAGTCAACCCACCGGAAAACAATTTCGTGCAATAGCGAGCGAGACATCTGTGGAAAGTGACGAGAATGTAATGAAATTGCGAACTACCGGTTTTGCAAAATTGCTTGCCTCACACTTACCATCAGTTCTGGTGTCACCAGGCACAGTCGGCCTCTACGGCTTCGTCGTGAATACTGGTTCCTCCTTCATCCAATTGCCTGCACCATCCTCTGACAACACTGCTGCTCATAATATCGTGTCCAAGCACGTGCAACAGTTGGCGGTGGATCTATGATGGGATTTGCTTCTGGGCGTGCAAAACTCGGATAATTGCACGAAATTCGTAGTTGGGGGTAGACGGTATTAGAGCAGCCATTTGTCCTGCTGCTGTGCGGTAGCTACTGCCGCCACAAGACTGAAACTGCATTGCTTTATTCCCACATACCTCCTCTCTTCTCATGCGCATGCGCGTTCCTACCCGATCATTCGTGCCATCTATGGACACGATCGTATCTTACTCTCTCGATGCACCTCGCACAAAGGCGGCCACTTTGTCGTCATTGTCTTCGTTAAATTGCGCACTCGAGCGACACGCGTAAATCACTTATCGACTCGTAGACGATCAGTCACTTCCGACTCTGTTCAGTGGAGCGATCCTAGTTTGCAAACAGGAAAAGTCGGAAATTTTTGTGGAAACGCCAAACCGTTGTTGGCCAATCAGACAGCTGGGTACCTAGTTTTCGGTTGGACGTCTCATCCAGCATTAAGCACAAAGCTGGTTAATGCATCGAGCAGAAGCAATTTAGACTTTTTCTCTTGTCTGTTAGACACGGACAAAGCTTTGTGCTTAAAATTGCGTGAGACAAATTCCATCAGCAATTTTCAGTATAATACTGAGATTGCAGCAAGCTCTGAACATTCACGCTGTATTCACGTGGCTGAAGATCAGAAGAGTATTGGGGTTACGTAAAGTCGTGCCCTTTTCTCATTGCCTTATGTATTCGCACTTGCCGTGGAAAATGTAATGCCCCTATTCTCGCTTTTGGTCTCATCAGAACAAGTGGCGATCCGTCTCTGTGTTGGCCATCCGCAAACTCGAAACACATACATGTTCTCCCACTCACAACATTATTTTTCAGCAGTGCGTCACTTTATTTTTGCGTATTCTTGTGATTTCGGAGGGATATTAAATGTACTGCGTTTTCCTTACATTTCATTAAATTCCTGGTGGAAGAGTTCTCCTTGCTCTTTAGAATAATGTTCCAGAATTTCAGGGAAGCAGTCAGTATACGAGAGTAATAAGTAGATTTTTACACTAACGTTACAAACTAACTTCTTGAAAATTCTCAACATCATGTTGCCAATATTTTTACACTTAGGATTTTTTATTCACTAGAAAGTCTTTTGTAACACATGTGACCGCCACCCACGCATTTTTTTGTTCTAACATTCACTGTATTATCAAACTGGTTGTCATAAGCATTTGAATTTGATGACGAACCAAAATTCCAGCTTTCTATTTTTCTTGACTGACGAAGAAAACTCTCATAGAAAGGTATTTAAAGGAGGACCATCTTTTGCAACAGATTTACAAACTGCGACTAGCCCAGTTTGGTATATAGTGGTGGAAACAATAGTATTTTGTGCTATCCACCACGCGGTTCATGCAACATGTCTTTAGAACCAAACACAAAATGTCTCATATTTCATCTAAACTTTACACTCTAATGGTTTTGCTTTGCGTGGTTAACCCACTCATATACAAAAGCAGGGCATTTTTAAACACGCATTACCTGCCTTAATAAAATTCTTAACACTGAAAATATTTTTTTTTTCCATTACGAAAAACCTGTTCGCGTATAGAAAAAGCTAATAACAGCTCTTAAATCAGCATGTAAAGTTATATATTTATTTTCTATTATCTGCAGTGCAGACTGGTGTTACTATTGTTTGTTGTTTTTATTAGCCATTCATTACAGAGTGCCGCTATATCGTCTTAAAGGCGCAGTTTCCTGGAGACAGTTCATGTATGTTCATATTTTGAAGTAGGAATCTGGCGGTCTGTCCATCTTCCAACTTTTTGTACAAATACATACCGTTCCCAGCGTCTGCCTCATGGGCGAAACATTCCTGATTCGTTAACATTAACAGAGGTCACTTAAGTAATTACCGATTGCAGCCGTAAACCATACTGAACATCCACTGATATTTTCACTTCGTCATGTGACTTCTGTTTCTGTGTCACGTACGACAAAAATCATAGTGGATATAAAATAAGTCACCCTCCAATCTTCTTCTTAAACATATTTTCAATGATTATTAGTCTAAAAGTGTAGCATGTTAAGAGGAATGAACGTTTTAGTTAATTAATGTACATTTGATAAAGTAACCAACGATGAAAGACACGAAGACAAATTGTAACACAACTTCATCTGACTTCTCAGTATGTCAAAATCCGGGTATGCTGTGAACGCGACCTTACTCATCAGGTGCTCCGTGGAACTGCAGATTACACTTTTGCTGAATCTGTCACCCCAGATCGTATAAAATGATAGATTAGCCCCATGAAGCTAATAGGCTACTTGGAAAACGAACTGTCGCGCACATCGGAAAATGTTATTTGATAAGTTCCTGATCTCGACAGGGACCTCACCTATTGCTTATGTTTGGAGGACCTGGGCATTTCAATAGAATAATTTACTTTAATGTTTGCTGAATGATAGACTTTGATCTGGTAAAATAACATTTATGCAAACAGTGTACAAAAATCATTTAGGGCACACAAACGTCGTGGTTATAAAAATTTTGAGAATGAATTTATGTAATTGAAATAGAGAAATGATAAGAAAATGAGTGGCTATTGGAAGACTGAGATGACGTCCAGACACACAAAGGACACATATTAGGTTTCCAACCGTGATTGCAAAATTATGTAATCACACAAAAAAGGTATGATTTCGAACAGAAACACAAGGTCAATGGATAAAGCAAGAACCAGAAGGGAACGTCACTAGGCGGGTGAGCTCCAACCAGTTAACTCGATTACGAAGCAACGAAGCAAAACATGAGTGGTTACGAAAAGAAGTCCTTCGAAACAAGGGCCAGATTGCAGAAAAACTGGCTGATCAGTGCGTGAAGCGCGTAGATCAAGTTAGGAAGACTGAAAAATTGAAACCATGAATGAGCTCCACTTCCCTTAATATATCGCGAGTTTCGAAGTCGGGAACGTGAATGCAAATGCGTACCTACCGTGACTGTCATTGAGGTGGTTGCCAACAAGGCGGGTTGCGTCCGCTGCTAACTGTTTCTAGGCTGAGCTGACGTGATGAGATTGAGGTACCGCGAATCTCATCATCGTCCTGATTACTTCCCGCGGGTGCGAGTAAGTTCACAGTGAAAAACGTACGAGTACGGAGTCCAGAGTAGCATTACTAGCTAGGAGTTCGAATCAGAAAACCCATACCAATCCGAATACGAATACGAATGCCTCTCTCAAGTTTTGGTATCCTTCCTTCAGACCTCAGAAAGGCATCCCATACAATCTTTTCTAGCCGATTCCAGAAAGAGCCTAAGTGCTTCTCCAGTCAGGGATCAGGAAGCCTCTTCTCTACCTCCCGCCATTAAGTTAAAGATGTATCCGCCCACGAGACACGTGTATGAGAAAATGGAAATGCGAAAAGTGTGTCGCTCCTTTCCCAAGTACAGACTTTTTTGTCTTAAATTCTGAAAACTTTGTTGGACTTCCCATAGTATACCCAAAGGAAAGGCAAAGTTTGGAAATCTGCAAACGCATGAGTGACTATTTATTTAGCTTGAAGAAACGTGTCTAGAGAGACCATACACAGCAGGATAAACGCAAGTGGACAGCTGAGGACTCCACCCAAAGGTTACTAAAAAGCAGAGTTCTCACCCCTTCCATCAGTGGTTTCCTGTTCTGCTGTAACAGACAGCAGTCTTCATTCCGCTGCTCTTTATCTCTGGAGGCTGAGCCAGGAGGATAATTCCTGTATGGCTCGCCTGACTGTTTATGCGGTCTACTGGAGTACGAGCTGCCCTCTGAGTGACCGGCAGCCCTTCCAAAAAGTGTGAAATCTCGTCATGTTTTCACCCGACCGAAAAAGACTTCCACTGGTCAACACCAGACATATTTAATGGAAAACAACTACTAAAAGAACAAAATGTTATCTTGGGTACAAGGAGGGGGTAGCCCACTTTACTGCAAGCTATCCCTAACCACTCATGTAATCAGCATGTAACATCGGTGAAAAGTTGGCAAGTAAATACTGAATCGAAAAGTAAGAGAGTCCCATATACAAATTTAGTATGCAAATGGGATAAACTGTGAGGTTAAAGGCCTGAAACAGGTCGCCGTATCACTGGTGTACAGGTAAAAGCTCGCAGAAAGTTTTACAAAATTCGTTTCAGGAATTACGACAGAAAGCTGAAACTTAAGAACATACCAGATATGTGACAGTCTACGCGGTGTTGAAATTACGTCATGATTGGTCTCTACGTTATTTACGACGTAAAATTCGAAGTTCGACTTTAGCAGACGAGAATTATAGCCAGGAGAAAGCTCCAGCGAAACGAACTGGTTAGAGCGGTTTACAAAATTTTAATATCAGCGGATGAGGGAGAGGACTTTTACGTACTGATGCGGACAAGGGAGCTGAGGATGCGCCTATCATTTCTCTTACCATGGTTAAGTGAAAAGAACGGAAACTGCCTGAAAAAAATGAAGCACCCAGATCGACGAGAGTAAACGAAATGAAATTTCACGTGTTGAGAGGGTATGTGACGTTATTTCAGTGACTACAATACTGAGTCAAATTTTATACGAACTTGGCAGTACGAGACCATTTACCAATATGACGTGTCATTAAGCCGTTGTTTCTCTCCTGATGCACACTGGCCCACAACTGTTGTAAATGATCCTTGATACTTGTCACTGCCACTGAGACTTGTCCCACACATGTTCTATCGGGTACAGATCTGAGGATCTTGCTGGACACGGAAGTAGCATACGCTGATCCTTCACAGATATGCGTGCCATGTGTGGACGAGCATTGTACTCGTACTACTGGAAAATGGCACCAAGAAATTGTCGCATGTGGGTCAACACATAAGGGAGCAGGGTGTCCGCGACGAACGGTGGTGTATCCAGACTTTCATCAATCACTACGAGCCCTGAACTGAAGATATATTCCCGCATCATGAAGCCAGGACTAACGCCTTTGTGCCCTTCTAAAACATAGAAAAAATGGGATCTCTACCCAGTTCGCCGTTGTACTCGCTGGCGATGATCACCCTAGGTAGTACAGGACCGCGATCCGTCGCTGAGCGCAGTATGAATCGATTCATTAGTAGTCTATGCTTCTCTGGTACGGCACCAGTGCAAAAGCTGTGGTTTGCGTTGTGATTTTAACGACAGCCTACTCATGGGACAGTCATTCCCTTGTCCGGCCACTATTAATCTCTGAGGGGATAACACAAAATATTGTAGGGAGTCCATTACTTTTTGTGATGACAGGCGGAGGTGTGAATGGGATATGACCTGCTTTGTGCACAATACTGCGATAGTCAAAAAATAAATTAATACTTCAAAGATCCACCTCAGTTGCGAAAAGTTACTGGTCTTTACCCAGGTTTCAGCTAGAGTAATCTAGCCTTCTTCAGAAGCATAACTAAACTAATACATGCCAGAGTAAGGCAAGGTCAAACATAAAATGCTCAAGTACTGTGGTACCATGTCAAGCTACGTTACTTAGCTGACGAAGAGCCCCGGCCCCACTTCATGGAAAGCGGTCGGTTAGCCGCGAACGCTGCGTTGGAACTCTTAATTTATCACAGTTGCTGACAGGGCTGCAACATGTTAAAAATTCTTGTACTGCGATAGTCCCTTGTAGTGGCAGATGTCGTTAACCTAAAACTTGACAAGAACTCTCCCCTCGCTTTCCTATGCATCCGAATGCCCCCCAAACCTTGACAGTGCAAGATTCGACTATCCAGCCAAACGGAGACCGACAATGAGGGCCCATTTGAACTCTCTCAGACGCTGATAACGCTGTCTCATACGCGTACGCGCGTCTTCGTGTCCTTCACACTGATCACTGAACATCTCACTCCTTTCACATACCTTACGCAGGGTAGCCAGTAACAGTGTGCAAATGTTGTAAGGCTGTTGTAGGGGAGGCCACGCTGGCAAATAACTATTAAGAAACAAATCCGACACGTTGCGCCGCTGAGCCGTGCTGCGGTTCGCGTTGGTGTCGTGTGTAGGTTTCTGCCAGACCGTATCGTTTAGTTGGCATGGTTGCGTTGTTTGTCTTCTTCTCCTGTTCACTGGCGCCACTCGGTTTCGTAAGCGTTGCCTGTCCTCTAGTCGCAGCAGTGTCGCTTATCGATATGTAGTTCTGCTACCCTATCTTTGGAGCGACGTTGTGCCTTTTCCATGTGGTGTGAGGGGAGTTCGGTTGGGGACGCAGGAGCAGCGAGGTCCACTCAGAGGGACAACATGCCGGGACCGGTGATGGCGTGTGTGGACTGCCGGATCGAAGGGTAGTGGTCGTGAGGGTGCACGATCTCGTCGAAACCGGATCCTGCAAGTTTAAGTTGAGTGCATTGCAATTCGCGTAGAGAAACCTCGACCAATGTGAAATCTCGCGATTGTCCAGTGACTTGGGTTCGTGTTGCTGCTCATAGTGTCGCCAAGGAGAAAAGCAGCGAGTGCAGTACCTGGGGAAGGCGGATCTGAATAGCCTTCCTGAGCTTCTAATTACTATTTACAATTTTCAGCGTCTTACATTGTTACCTGCCCTGGGGGTTAGTGTATGTAACGGCAGTGTACATTTTCTCGTCTTGCCGCCGCTGTCCTAAGGTCGACAGCTTCTTGATTGTAGGTAGGGTGGCGTTCTTCTACCTTAGTGGGAGTCATTCCTTGTTGTTCCGGGCACTCTAAGCACAGTATGCTGTGGGCAGAGCCCAGACCGCAGGTTCCGGCTTTGGCGTAATTTTACATCTTGTATTTGTTTTGTTGGATATCAGGAAGCCTCACCAAGATTATCATTAGTCGCTCGTTAGGCTGCTACTAGTCCGTGTTACCATGTTGTGATCTGAATGCAACTCTTGGCTGCCTTTCTCTTCGCACGCGTAAGTGTTTGTGGGGTGACCTACTAAGAGGTCGATTCCTGTAGCACCGTCTGTCACTGACCCTTGTGTTTTATTATTCTATTATTACATCATTTGTCTCACCTGTTTGGTGATCTGTTGTTTTTTTTAATTAACTTTTGTATACCATTCACAGTTTGGCAATATATCTGTTAATTTTTTTTATAATTGCCATTTTGGCCTTTTGGCCTTCAGCCGTGATAGTGGTCACTTGGCTTAAAATTCTGATTGCGACCACATTGGCTTGTTTTCCAAAATTATTTTTTGTCTGTATTTTATGTATGTTTGTTTAATAATTGCCGTTTTGGCGTTAAAGGGCTTCAGCCATGACTGTGGTTACTTGCTTTAAAATTCTGATTGCGACCTCACTGGCTTGTTTTCAAAAATTATTTACTAAAATAAATGAATGAAATTGCAAAACAAACCAATAGTAACTGATTCGGGCCCCGCCCACAATTGTAACCCAATCCTGCCATCCTTAATTACCAGGTTTAGTCGCATCCGAGCTATTTAGGACTGAAGTTAGCTACACAGCTAGTCGCGCACGCAAATTCAAGCGCCTTACTAGAGGCGGTGTCACCAAACTTGTTCATCGTTTGGATTCCTCAGACCGAACAAACGTAGATTTGCTCACTTAGCTTAAATTTTTCACTGCCAAAAGAGGCACTGGTAATGAGCGTTGAAACAGGTAATAATTCACGGACTGTGCATCGCCGCGTTTTAAGGCGTGCAAATGCTTGAATTTGCGCGTGCAACGACCTCGTTGGCTAACTTCAGGGTCAAATTACTCGGATACGGCGCGACGTATCGAGTTCTTTATTAACAATTATTTCTCAGCGCAACATCTTCTGCGAAACCTTACAAGCTATTCGGACTGTTTCTGGCAACTCTGTGTAGCCTACCAGGCCTGGTACCAATGCTGAACACGAGCAACAGTCAATGCACTCTGGTGGTCGTCCTGCCTATCACAGAGTATTGCCACAAAAAAATGGCTCTGAGCACTATGGGACTTAACATCTGTGGTCATCAGTCCCCTACAACTTAGAACTACTTAAACCTAACTAACCTAAGGACATCACACACATCCATGCCCGAGGCAGGATTCGAACCTGCGACTGTAGCAGTCGCGCGGTTCCTGACTGAAGCGCCTAGAACCGCTCGACCAGTAAAGCCACAAATCACCTATGTACCCAGTCCGCCCCGGTAGCTGAGTGGTCAGCGTGACAGACTGTCAATCCTAAGGGCCCGGCTTCGATTCCCGGCTGGGTCGGAAATTTTCTCCGCTCAGGGACTGGGTGTTGTGTTGTCCTAATCGTCATCATTTCATCCCCATCGACGCGCAGGTCGCCGAAGTGGCGTCAAATTGAAAGACCTGCACCAGGCGAACGGTCTACCCGACGGGAGGCCCTAGCCACACGACATTTCCATTTTTATACCTATGTACCCGCCGATAGTGTTTAATTGTACGAAGTTACGCAGTTAGTAAACTGGGCAAGATCTCAAGTAATATTACTTATGCTCTTTGTTACCCCGGCAAGGGAAGGAATGTGTTTAGGGAAAACCCGCTTTAATAAGCTACTGCCGCTGTGACAGGGCACGTAATTGTTCCGCTGCGACCTCTGCGGGCTGACAAGGTGGCAGGCGGCTGACGGAGAAGCGCGCGGCGGGCCTGAGAGACGCGCTCCGGACCCGGGCTGGGCTGGAGGCCATTAGCGTCCCGTTAGGGCCGTAAGTGGATCACCCCCCGCAGAGCGCCCGGACCAGCCCCCGCGGCCACGGTTAACCCCGCGGCAGGCGCTATTAATTAGCCGTCCGCAGCCGCGGCCGTCAGCGCGGCCCGCACGGCTCTCATTACGAGTAACGGCGTGTGAAGCCCGCGCCTGGCACGCGCTCGAGCTGCCACCGCCACACGTGGGACCGTGCGGCGCTCACTGGCGGCGCCCTGCCCAACCCAGTCTTTGTGTCCAGCTACTGGCAAGTAGTACATATACGGTAAACAACACGAGTAAATCGTCTCCGTCAGTCGTATTCAGTACATGGGCTATCTCGTCACCATTTGCTACCGACAAACAGCAACACCGACTCAAAGGAAGGCCTCGGCGCTTGTTCTTGACGTCACGTCAGCTAGGCACGGCGAACGCCAGGTCTGTTGCAGGCATACTCATAATCGTGGTGTCTCCCTCTCTGGCACAGGAAAATGTGAAACTATTGGCGGTAATTGACCAACATGCATTGTTCTGAGAGATTTCTGCAATCAATTAATCGTGCAATTCATTACACTTCTTAACAAATAGTGTACTCCTGAACTTAAATTTCCACCTGTTTTAAGGATTGACATACAAAAACAACTTCATGGTCCAGCAGTAACAGAATTCGTGCTTCTTTACCGTATTTGTAAATCTGAGGAAGTTACGTTTGTACTGGGTTGCTTTTACAAGAAACTGTGAACATATTGGTGCTCTTCTTTAGGTATGACTATGGGGTGAGGAGCACTGAATGTTAATGAAATATCTTGCGATTGTACACGTTGGGGGAGGGGGTGGGGGACAGAAGAAGAGGCAAAAGAGAGATACTTGTTTTATCAAATAAATTTTTTTATCTTATGGAGTTTCTCCTTTCAGTTGCAAGAGGGGAATATTATCTTTTCTATTGTGCATGATTAAAAAAGTTTAAGCTCAGCAGTATTTTCGATGTATGAAACTATTTTGTTTCCTGTTTAGAATTCCTTTCGTTAAAAACGACTGTAATCTAATGACTGGCAACAGTTGGACATTTACACATGTAAATTAGTTCCCATTTCAAGTGACGATGTCAAACGAAAGTAAATAAATAAATAAAAGAGTTAATTGTAAGGGGGTTGGGGTACGTTTCGATAGCAAAATGGAGCAAGTAAAGATAGTTACTTAAATGTAAAATTTCCGAAGCTTGCAATGGGGTAAAGCATCTTCTCATATTGATCTACGTTTTTTTCGACAGGATTCAGTAATACAGAACTATGATGTTCATTTGTAGCTTTATGATAGTAAGAAAACCTTTTATCTAAATAAAACTGCAGAATCCAAAACAATACCAAACATTTTGTCCAAAAATAAGAGATTTATAGTGATAAGCACGCCCAGGCGTTTCTGCCTGCAACAGACCTGGCGTTCGCCGTGCCTAGCTGACGTGACGTCACTAACAAGCGCCGAGGCCTTCCTTTGAGTCGGTGTTGCAAACGGACAGTGAATACATTGCTATTAGCCGTCAGACTGTCAGGACATCTCAAAAACTGCAATGCAGGTTTAATGATATGAAGCTTGCCACCTACACAATAAGCTACAGCAGCTTGATCGACATTCATCTTGGCTAGTGGCAGCCTAAAAAGTAATACTGATAAATATAGCGAAACATACCTCTTCTTCATCACTGAACGCATAAATTATTCAGTTGGCACGTTATTTCACTTTTCACTGATATTCCATATTTGCCTCTACCGGACAAGAGAGGAATTCAAAAATACATACAACTGGCATAAAAAATTTTTTGTATAGTACATGCACGTCCGCGGGCGGTGTTGGTTGAGCCGTGGTAAAAATTGCTGTTTTGAAGAGCGCGCCGCAGCGCGTAGTGTAAAGTAGTAGCCCTCCGTTTCTAGCGGTGGCGCCGCTGTGGTAATCGCAGCTTTGGTGTCTCCCTCTGGTGGGAATGGGGAAAGGCTGCCTGTTCACGTGCATTTAAGGGGTGCTATGAGCTCGCCAGTCGGGCAGTCTGGGTCAGCCTCTCGTCCCCAGCTTGCTAGTCTGTCTCTCGTCCGCATTTGTTAGGCAGTTAGTGTCTGTCTGTCGTTCGGATCAACCTTTAAGGTCAGCAAAATGAGAGTCTTTCCTCTCCGCCAGTAAGAAAACTCAGCGAGTGGTCGCCCGGTCAGGGCTTAGTTCCTGCATCTGAGTCTGCGCCTTAGGCCGCCAGTCTGCTCGAGTTTGCTCAGGCAATGGTCATTGGCGGTTGGGTCGATCGGTTGGTCGGTCGCGCACTGAGACACAAGATGACTTTCTGTCGAGTGTCGGCGTATGTGAGGTCGCCACGTGAGTCCAGTGGGCCGCGTCGTATAGCGAGGGTTGGTGACTTTGCGGTCGACACGAGAGCAACTGGAGTCAACCCACGACATCAGTCAGCGGCTGGCAGCGGACGGTTCGGGAGAGCGATTTGGGGGTGCTGCGCCAGGTCTTCTCGAGAAATCACAGTTATTAGAAGTTAAGTGATTGGTGATCTGTTGTTTCATTTACTCTCGTTAAATTCTACTTGTTTTCTTGGTGAGGTCACCAGCCGTTTTGCTTTGGGGTCGTCCCACCATTATTTGCCCACCCGCGGGAAGATGGTTGTTTATAAATTGGGTGGTCCGTTTTTCCCTTGTGGATTAGGGGCGGCTTGGAGCAGCCTGCGGTTCGGGTTGTTCGGTAATCTTCTTATCAATCTACCGTACGTTAGTAACTGCCTCGGTCATGTTTGTCGGATCGGTGTGTTAACGAATTTATTGCTTGGAGTGTAATGGCCTAATACCTGAAATATATTTTGATCTTTGGAAACTTTGATATTATTGCCTATGATCTTGAGAGGCGGTATCTGTGTACTGTAGAGCATCTTAACTATTGTTTGGCCAACCTTGTAGAATTTTATATAAGATTGCATTTCATGGGATTTAATTTAAATGATCATTTTAGTATATAAAGTTGCCACCCTTTCACCGCAAGACTTTTCATAGAAGTTAAAATCAAGTTTCACCTTCGGGGGCAAGGTTAATATTTTAATTGTTAGTGTTTTATACCATTTCCATCCCTCCTACGGGGGAGGGGGGGTGCATGGTTTGTGTGCTTGTGTAAATTGTTAAAACTCTTAGTTTAAAGTTATCTGGAGTGTTGCAGATTTGCACTAGTGTAGTCTTTCAGAGGCTGTTGTGAGCGGTCGTAACTACGGCCATGTCAAACGGGAGCGGCAAGGTTCTCTGCCCGAAATCTCATACAGTCAAAACTTGTTTCTTTCTGCCTCTGAATAAATTGTAACTTTGATATTTAGTGGGTGCTTTCTGATTATAATTTTAAATGTCTTTCTTTCAAAAAATGCTTTTAGGCACTATTAAAGTGAATAAAATTCTCGTTTGTTAAAAGGAATTTGGTTATGATTTCATCAGTCACTCCCTTGCAACTACTTTCATGCTTACATAGTGTGGTTAAATGTGTTAATGTTCTTGATGAATCGCTAGTAAATAAACTAAATTCTTAAGAATATTCTTTGAATATAAATAACGGTTATTTTAAAAAAGAAATATACACTGAAAGTTAGCTGTCTCATTTGCAAATCTCATTATTCAATTATTTCACGCATGTGTTTAACAAAGATTTACTGCAAAGATGCAATGTGCCTATTTATCGAGTGTTGTGATTATAGTTTGTGTTTGGAACAGTATATACGAATACAAGATGTCTAGAGAGATCTCTTCAAAACCTAGTTTAACAGACCATTAAGCTCCCAGGTTGCCTTGTAATCTCGATTCCCCCCCCCCCCCCCCTCCTTCCTTCTTCCATCTATTGTCTGCATTAAACAATGCCCAGTCCAAGTAATTAAAAAGCAAAGTCCTTTATGAAGATTTGGGAGCGCTAAGATTACAATAAACTTTCAACTTAATTTAAATTGTAATGCTCAGATGGCTCCAGTTCCTCTTGTCTACGGGTATGTTTCTTGAAACTGAAAATCTAACATCAGATTCTCACCAAATAAAATGGAAGATCGTTGTTGCAGAATATTTTACGTAAATTAATTTTCCACTGATTTTCTCACATTTTACTATATCACACAGTGTTTTGATTTTTCTAATTAACAAAACCGAAATTACATTGTTCGCATCTATTACACAAAAATGCGTCCTATCACATCAGAGGCCAGCTTACGTCTTTCGTACTCTGCGGAAATAACAATATTCCACAGGGTTGTAAATAGTCTGAATAGAGAAGACAGAATCCTGACGCAACTACTTAGGTATATTTCACATTTTACGTACAATTCCTTTTTTTCTATTTCTTGTAAAATATTAGGTGTTACATATTTACTTTGCTTTGGATCGGAAGATGATCCACGGTGACTGAAACGTGTAATCTAATTAAAAACGTGTAACGGAGACTGAACAATAAATAAGAATTGTCTTGCGAGACGAATATGTCAACTGTAGCATAAACAGATTCCTTTCTTAATATGCTTCCTTCACTTTACACAACATTTTCTTTTGCTATGGGAAAGAAATTATGGGAGTCTCGGGCTCAAAAATAATTCTACGAATTATAGTCGCCAGAAGCTTAACAAAATTCTTATAGTTATTCTATTTTTTTTCCTCAGAAAAAAATCGATACTAAGCTGTGTCTGTGTCGTTGTAGTTGGAAAAATTGTGGTCGACATCTGAGTTTGAATAATAGCTGACAACATTTACGTTCCTATCTCACGCTGTCTTACAACACTATGAATTACAATCTTTCAAACAATTAGTACATGTTACCATGCACACATACCGAGAGAGGAGGCGCATTGATTAGCACACTGGACTAGCTTTCGCGAGAACGACGTTACAAATATGTGTCCTACCGTCCAGTTCTAGGTTCTCCGCGAGTTCCTAGAATTACTCCAGATAAATGGTGGGATAGCATCTTTGAAAGGGGTCGATCGATACAGTCCGAGCTTGTGCTCCATCTCTGAAGACCTCGGTATTTGCGGGACGTTAAACACTATTCTTCCTCTCCTGTTTTGATAATGACGTGATGTTTCTTCCACATCTTCTCCTTCGACATACCAAACACTAAACCCTAGTTCTTAAACGCAAATTTTACATTTTGGAAAGAAACATTTTTAAATTATTAATGTTCCTGACGTTTTCTGATTCGTGCCTGACACATAATAAGCACATTACATGGTATTCTCCTCCCCCCCCCCCCCCCATGAACCATGGACCTTGCCGTTGGTGGGGAGTCTTGCGTGCCTCAACGATACAGATAGCCGTACCGTAGGTGCAACCACAACGGAGGGGTACCTCTTGAGAGGCCAGACAAACATGTGATTCCTGAAGAGGGGCAGCAGCCTTTTCAGTAGTTGCAGGAGCAACAGTCTGGATGATTGACTCACCTGACCTTGTAACAATATCCAAAACGGCCTTGCTGTTGTGCTACTGCGAACGGTTCAAAGCAAGGGGACACTACAGCCGTAATTTTTCCCGAGGGCATGCAGCTTTACTGTATGATTAAATGATGATGGCATCCTCTTGGGTAAAATATTCCGGAGGTAAAATAGTCCCCCATTCGGATCTCCGGGCGGGGACTACTCAAGAGGACGTCTTTATCAAGAGAAAGAAAACTGGCATTCTACGGATCGGAGCGTGGAATGTCAGATCCCTTAATCGGGCAGGTAGGTTAGAAAATTTAAAAAGGGAAATGGATAGGTTAAAGTTATAGTGGGAATTAGTGAAGTTCGGTGGCAGGAAGAACAAGATTTTTGGTCAGGTGAATACAGAGTCATAAATACAAAATCAAATAGGGGTAACGCAGGAGTAGGTTTAATAATGAATAAAAAATAGGAGTGCGGATAAGCTACTACAAACAGCATAATGAACGCATTATTGTGGCCAAGATAGACACGAAGCCCACGCCTACTACAGTAGTACAAGTTTATATACCAACTACCTCTGCAGATGATGAAGAAATTGATGAAATGTATGATGAGATAAAAGAAATTATTCAGGTAGTGAAGGGAGACGAAAATTTAATAGTCATAGGTGATTGGAATTCAACAGTAGGAAAAGAAAGAGAAGGAAACGTAGTAGGTGAATATGGATTAGGGCTAAGAAATGAAAGAGGAAACCGCCTGGTAGAATTTTGCACAGAGCATAACTTAATCATAGCTAACACTTGGTTCAAGAATCATGAAAGACGGTTGTATACATGGAAGAACCCTGGATAAACTAGAAGGTTTCAGATAGATTATATAATGGTAAGACAGAGATTTAGGAACCAGGTTTTAAATTGTAAGACATTTCCAGGGGCAGATGTGGACTCTGACCACAATCTATTGGTTATGAACTGTAGATTAAAACTGAAGAAACTGCAAAAAGGTGGGAATTTAAGGAGATGGGACCTAAAACTGATTAACCAGAGGTTGTACAGAGTTTCAGGGAGAGCGTAAGGCAACAATTGACAGGAATGGGGGAAAGAAATACAGTAGAAGAAGAATGGGTAGCTTTGAGGGATGAAGTAATGAAGGCAGCAGAGGATCAAGTATGTTAAAATACGAGGACTAGTAGAAATCCTTGGGTAACAGAAGAGAAACTGAATTTAATTGATGAAAGGAGAAAATACAAAAATGCAGTAAATGAAGCAGGCAAAAGGGAATACAAACGTCTCAAAAATGAGATCGACAGACAGTGCAAATAGACTAAGCAGGGATGGCTAGAGGACAAATGTAAAGATGTAGAGTCTTATCTCACAAGGGGTAAGGTAGATACTGCATACAGGAAAATTAAAGAGACCTTTGCAGAAAAGAGAGCCACTTGCATGAATATGAAGAGCTCAGATGTAAACCCAGTTCTAAGCAAAGAAGGGAAAGCGGAAAGATGGAAGGAGTATATAGAGAGTCTATACGGGGGCGATGTTCTTGAGAACAATATTATGGAAATGAAAGAGGATGTAGACGAAGATGAAATGGGAGATATGATACTGCGTGAAGAGTTTGACAGAGCACTGAAAGACCTGAGTAGAAACAAGGTGCCGGGAGTAGACAACATTCCATTAGAACTTCTGACGGCCTTGGGAGAGGCAGTCCTGACAAAACTCTACCATCTCGTGAGCAAGATGTATGAGACAGGCGAAATTCCCTCAGACTTCAAGAAGAATATAAAAATTCCAATCCCAAAGAAAGCAGGTGTTGACAGATGTGAAAATTACCGAACTATCAGTTTAATAAGTCACGGCTGCAAAATACTAACGCGAATTCTTTACAGACTAATGGAAAAACTGGTAGAAGCCGGTCTCGGGGAAGATCAGTTTGTATTCCGTATAAATGTTGGAACACGTGAGGCAATACTGACCCTACGACTTATCTTAGAAGAAAGATTAAGGAAAGGGAAACCTACGTTTCTAGCATTTGTAGACTTAGAGAAAGCTTTTGACAATGTTGACTGGATCACTCTCTTTCGAATTCTGAAGGTGGCAGGGGTAAAATACAGGCAGCGAAAAGCTATTTACAATTTGTACAGAAACCAGACGGCAGTTATGAGAGTCGAGGGACATGAAAGGGAAGCAGTGGTTGGGAAGGGAGTGAGACAGGGTTGTAGCCGCTCCCCGATACTATTCAATCTGTATATTGCAGTAAAGGAAAGAAAACAAAAGTTCGGAGTAGGTATTAAAATCCATGGAGAAGAAATAAAAACTTTGAGGTTCGCCGATGACATTGTAATTCTGTCAGAGACAGCAAAGGACTTGGAAGAGCAGTTGAACGGAATGGACAGTGTCTTGAAAGGAGGGTGTAAAATGAACATCAACAAAAGCAAAAGGAGGATAATGGAATGTAGTCGAATTACGTCTGGTGATACCGAGGGAATTAGATTAGGAAATGAGACATAAAGTAGCAAATGAGTTTTGCTATTTATTGAGCAAAATAATTGATGATGTCAAAGTAGAGAAGATATAAAATGTAGACTAAGAATGGCAAGGAAAGCGTTTCTGAAGAAGAGAAATTTGTTAACATCGAGTATTGATTTAAGTGTCAGGAAGTCGTTTCTGAAAGTATTTGTATGGAGTGTGCCATGTATGGAAGTGAAACATGGACGATAAATAGTTTAGACAAGAAGAGAATAGAAGCTTTCGAAATGTGGTGCTACAGATGAATGCTGAAGATTAGATGGGTACATCACGTAACTAATGAGGAAGTATTGAATAGAATTGGGGAGAAGAGGAGTTTGTGGCACAACTTGACTAGAAGAAGGGATCGGTTGGTAGGACATGTTCTCAGGCATCAAGGGATCACCAATTTAGTATTGGAGGGCAGCGTGGAGGGTAAAAATCGTAGAGGGAGACCAAGAGATGAATACACTAAGCAGATTGAGAAGGATGTAGGGTGCAGTAGGTACTGGGAGATAAAGAAGCTTGCACAGGGTAGAGTAGCATGGACAGCTGCATCAAACCAGTCTCAGGACTGAAGACCACAACAACAACAGCAACATAGTATTCTCTAAACATTTAGGTGATAATTTTTTTTCAGTTGGCTTACATCACGTCAACATGCTGTCATCTGTTGTACAACAATAGTACTCAGTCCTCTCATTTTTCACAATGAATTGCAATTGTTGTCGACTTTAGCGCTACCAGAGCCCCTTGCTTTAGAATTCGCTCGGTTAGAGGTGATTACACACTGTTCATGATAACGAACTGTGCACGTGCGAGAGTCTAGTCATATTACAGTAATCACATATGGTAAAACTAAACGAAACATAAACTTATTAAAAATGATCATTTTTTTAGACATTCCGCTGAAGGTTTACGCAGTTAAGGTTCAAAATGGTTCAATGGCTCTGAGCACTATGGGACTTAACATCTGAAGTCATCAGTCCCCTAGAAGTTAAAACTACTTAAACCTAACTAACCTAAGGACATCACACACATCCATGCTCGAGGCAGGATTCTAACCTGCGACCGCAGTTAAGGAGGAGATACTGAATCGAATCGGGGGAAAAAAGAAATTTATGGCACAACTTGATTATAGGATGTAATCAGTTGCTAGGATACATCCTGTGGCATGAAGATAATCGAGGGAACGCTTGGTAATGGAGGGATCATGGTGGAGGGGGGTGGGGGAGCGAGGAAAATTGCTGAGAGAGATCAAGGGATGACTATAGCATGCAGGTTCGGATGGACTATAGTGCAGTAATTGTTCAGAGATGAAGAGGCTTGAATATTGTGGAGAGATGCTTGAAACCAGTCTTCAAACGGAAGACCTCAACAACGTTTAGTAAGATGTAAGGCAGAAACACTGTCCCCTCACAATACTCACTTGCGGTATGTAGAAATGCTGAGGTAATCGGAGGAACTAAGGAAATTACTTCACGGTGTGTGGCAGAGGGTACTTTCGGTACCACTACAGTCTCCCCCCCCCCCCCCCTCCATGTTCCATTCGCGGATGGCTCGGGGACAGAACGATTGTCGGTAAATCCCAAGTTTTGCAAAATTAGACGTGTTTGTCACTTGGAAGTGTCTGCGATCTTTATTTGTACATAAACGACGTCCAATTTCAGTCTACAGATAGCTTTTATTTTTTTAAATAACCGGTTTTGGGCCAGACGTCTATTTTTAGATCTGTTAAACTAAATTAATGAAAATTTATTCAAGACTTAAGTTTACAAAGCTCAAAATGTTTAAAAAATTAATTATGATGCAAAAAATAAAATATGTTACAGTTAGAGGGTAGCATGTCGATACGGAACTGCAAGTTCATTGTAATAACGAAAAATACACTAGTCTTCTAAGACTTTATACTATTTTTTTATACTGAAAATGCCCTTTATATACAGCAAATTGATGGGCATAGAAAAAATTTCCACAATTACAAAATATAAACAATGCTGATGTACATGATTTAAAATACTTACATCTTGAACGCTTTAAAAGAACTGTAGAAGGCAATTGAAGACATAAAGTATGTAAATGAATCAACTATCATATTAAGGGACATTATTTGTAAAGGTCCGTTTTGATCATATAAATTGTACATTTCACAATTACCGATTTAGGATGTTGACTTCTTCAGATCTTTTACAAACAGAAAAACAGTGGCGATACAATTAAGTTCAATAGTTGAAGCAAAATTTACAACAGGCGCAGCGATACATTTTTCTTTTTTGGGTCATCAGTTTTCTGATTAGTTTGATGTTTCCCGCCACGAATTCCTCTCCTGTGTCAACCTCTTCATCTCAGAGTAGCACTTGTATCCTACACACTCTACCCCTCCCTCTAGTACCATGGAAGTTATTCTGTGATGTCTTAACAGATGTCCCATCATTCTGCCCCTTCTTCTTGTCACTGTTTTTCATATAATCCTTTTCTCGACGATTCTCTGGAGGACCTCTTCATTCCTTACCTTATCAGTCCACCTAAATCCAACATTCTTCTGTAGCACCACATCTCAAGTGCTTCGATTCTCTTCCTCCCGTTTTTCCCATAGTCCATGTTTCACTACCATACAATGCGTGCTCCAAACGTACCTTCTCAGAAATATCTTCTTCAAATTAAGACCTATGTTTGACATTAGCAGACTTCACTCGACCAGAAATGCCATTTTTGTCACTGCTAGTCTGTTTTTTATGCAATCTTCGACATTATGTGGATGATGTTTATCCGAAAGTGTGATAGTCTATCGCCAGTCTCACACATTCTACACACCAACGCAAACAGTGATTTTGTTGCCATTTCCGTCAATGGTCGTAGCAATTCTGATGGAATATTATTTACCCTCTCTGTCTTATTGTACCTTAAATCTTGCAAAGCTCTTTTAAATTATAATTCTAATACTGGATCCCTATCTCTTCTACATCAATTTCTGTCTCTTCTAACACGTCATCAGACAAGTTCTCCCCTCATAGAGGCTATCAGTATACTTCCTCCACCTACCTGCTCTCTCCTCTGCATTTAATAATGACATTGATTTTTCTATGCGCTGAGTCAGTTCTTCCAACAATAATTTCTGTTTCGACTTCTTCACATTTTTCATGCAGCCATTTCGAGTTAGCTTTCTTGGCCTTCACATTTATTTTGTTCCGATGTTATCCGTATCTTTTGAAAGAAATAACCCGCAGTCGCTGTAGAACACTTTTATTAAAAGTCACGACCAGTTTTGCGCCACTAGAAAAAGCATCCTCAGCTGACCCATACAAATAATAAGGAAAAATTCTTTTACAAGAATCCTTAACTATGGTGTAAAGAATAAAGAGATACTGAAAAGTAATATTATAGAATTGTGGTTGAAGAGTACTTACGAAGATTCTTTTAACAAGTCTTCGCCGAAAGATAACTACCCTACAGCCACACCCCATCGTTCATGTGAAGTTGTAAATAAATAGCACGTTAAAAGCGGTAGTCCATATTTAAAATGGAGGGGCTAGCAGAATCTTTAAAAATGAAATCTGGATTAACACTAAACGAGTCAAACCCAATATGTGGACTAGTAACACACCGAGTAAATTTCAAAGTACGAACCTAGTAAACGGAAAGAACCTTACGCGCCACAGGCAGGCAGGCGGTACTGAACGCTATGCAATGGGGCACAAGTTTACAGGTAGCGTAAGAGGCAACGGGAACAAAACAGTCACTATAGAGGGTGCGAAGGGTGGGGGTGGGGGTGGGGGGTTGGTCTACATCTTCTAAGCTACCTAAAAATATACATGTAAGAAGATTAAGTCTCATTTATAAAAACAGTGATCACAAACAGTTCTGTGATCGTGTTTCCAAGTCACTGCTATGTTAGTGACAGTTTGTGAACTGTGACCACGAGAGCCACGGAAATGAAAACACCTCAACGCATCACAACGAGACTGCCACGCCAGAAGAAAAAAGATGACCGCAGCATTTACTAAATGACTATGTAATATCAGTATGACCTTATTGTAAAGTTGTTTTTGTAATGACATTTAGCCTGAAGATGAGGTATAGCCCTCGAAGCATGTCGCTAAATAAATAATACAGTAGTTGACAAAGTTTGTGACTGATAACGGTAATTTAAAGAAAAAAACCTTTACATATTTCTTGAGACAGTCACAGTCGAAAAATAGTCAAAATGGCTTCAAATTAAAATGCATACTGAGCCGTGCGTGGCTCGTGTTCATGCAATTTTTTTTGTCATCTTCTTTTGCGGTACTGCCGCCTCGTTTTCTTATTCCATTTACTGGCGTCACTAACTTCTGCCTTACTTGCCCGTGAGTGGCAGCAGCAGAGCTTAACGATAAGTGCACTGTCGTACCATCTCTAGAGCGACCGATAGTATTTCTGGGTCGTCGAGTGTCTGGCTGTTGGAGACGGACCAGCAGTGCAGTCGGGCACGGAGCAGCGTCGGAGACGGAGCGCCAGTGAGGCGCTGACAGACAGTACTTGGCGACCGCTGGAGACACATGCACTGTCCGACAGAAGGAGACTGGAGTGGGAACGACCGTTGGTTGGTCATATGGTCGGTCGTCTCATCGGCCGACGTGTATTTGGTCTTTTGACTATTTCCGTGTGTGAGCCAGTCAGTCGATTTGGGCAGAGCAGCGAGGAAGTCTCCGTAGCGTATAGTCAGGCCGGAGCCACTGGCGACGTGCACGCGCGGTTGGAGATGTGAGGTGATCCTTGCGAGAGTTACGAAGTTCGTCGCCCACCGATCCTGGACACTAAAGTGGACTTCTCACTTAACCTACTATCAGGCCTCAACTGCTTTCACATCTCTTCGTTTGGTCCTGGTTGTCGGTTTCTGGGAGATTCCCGCGAGTAACAACGTGTGTGCATTGAAGTCGGCTAGAATTGCAGCTGTCTTCCTGTGTAGTGTTTAACTTAATTTAATTCATTTTTCTTTAATGAAGTGTACCAACGGTTTCTTCTCCCTTGTAGCCGTTGGCTTCGGTGACCTACCCTGGTCGTTGACGTATTTTTGGCAGTGTATTTTCCTCGTCAAGTTGATGCTGTCCAGCACGGCGTGGAGTTCGACAGCTGAGATGTTGTTGGTAGTTTTGGGCGTTTATTCTGACTTGGCGGGAAACCAGTATCCAGAACGCTGTGCTGTTGACATCTTGTTGTCGTTTTGCTGGTCGGGTGGAGCAGAACTGATGTTGGTTGGTTCGTCGGCTGGTTGCCTTTCGATTAAGAGGTTGTTGGTCTGGCTGCCTGTCTCACCTAAACGTGCGCTAGTGTTACCTTCCCAGGCCGACCCTTGGAATCTTCTGAGTGCCGCTCCTTGTGCTTTACATAGTGATTTCCTTTCTAGTCTTAAGTACTCTGTGTGGCCTTCAGCCGAGTTTCAGATTTTCAAAACAAAAATTGAAAATTCCTTGTGTCTAGGCCTTGAGCCGTAAATTTGTTTCAGGTTGATATGTGCCTTCAGCCGAGTTTTCTGCCTTTCAAATTGAAGATTTAAAAAAGTTTTGTCTAGACCTTAAGCTGTAAGAGATATTTTCTAGTTTGTTTGTGGCATTCAGCCGAATTTTTCAGCTTAAATTAAAAATTGGAAATTTCTTTGTCTCGACTTTAAGCCGTATGTGGCCATCAGCCGAGTTTTACACGAAATAGTTTAAGATAAGGTCTTCAGCCATTTCAAATTAAAGCTCTTCTTCCTGGGCCTTAAGCCATAAAGTTGTTTTGTTGATATGCGGCCTTCAGCCGAATTTTCAGCCTATTTAGATTAAACTTTCAAAAGCTTTGTCTCGGCTTTAAGCCGTAACACTGTTCTTGATTAATGAGAGGCCTTTAGCCGAGTTCTATGGGAAAAAATTTAAGCTAAGGCTTTCAGCCTATTTATATTGAAGATAAAAAAAAATTTCTGAAGAAGTGACACCTCCAGAAGAACTCCTGTTCCTCAATTCCTTGCTTAGGCCTTGTGCCTTGGATTTTCGATGTGGCCTTCAGCCGATCTAAATTAAATCAAAGGAGGTCTTACGTTAAAACCTTGAGAGTTTTGATTCTTGCTTGTGTGATCGTGTGTTTTAAGAAATAAAGTTTATATGTTGAGTGCAACTGACAGTAACTTATTTTGACCCTTCCCACAAATATAACCTCATCCACTCTATTCTGCTCGGCCAGGGACTTCACATACTTCTTCACTGGATATTCTGCTCTCATATAGACAAGATACGGCCAATCTGCCCGAGAATACCAACATGTAAAACCGAAACAACAGTAGTACATCACTGATTGGCCACAAGCCTGTTCCACATAAACCACGATAAAGACATATATAAACTACCAGGCTCCTAAAACATCATTAGAATGATACTCACAATTACCCTTAATTTTTTAAAGAAATCAAGAAAATGCTCAGTTTGCCCGATTACTTCTATCACACGTCCACAAGGGTCTTACAATAGCAGAAATAGTGAGTCAATTATTTGATAATCCGGTGACAAACCCGCCGTGGCATGATACCAAAAAAAAAAAAACAACAACAAAGTACTCAACTTGAGGTTGGAACAGGAACCCGCAGGATTGCACGTGTCCTGCCAAGACTTGGCCTCGTGCGATGACGGAACGGCTGCGGAAGCAGAAGAAAAATGCGTCCCTGGCCGGAGGCAGCACAACAGCAACGCGTCAACCGCTGCCGATACAAGGCTGTCAACATATACCAGGCCACAAGCACCAAAACAAGTTAGATAAAAATTAACATACACCGTAACACTGTTGTTGTTGTTGGTGGTGGTGGTTGTGGTGTGGTCTTAGTGCAGAGACTGGTTTTATGCAGTTCTGCATGCTACTCAACCCTGTGCAAGCTTCTTCATCTCCAAGTAATTATTGCACCCTACATCCTTCTGAATCTGCTTAGTGTATTCATCTCCTGGTCTCCATCTACGATTTTTATCCACCACGCTGCCTCAGAACGTATCCTAGCTACCGATCCCTTCTTACGGTCAAGTTGTGCGACAAATTCCTCTTCTCCCCGATTCTATTCAGTACCTCTTCATTAATTACGTGATCTACCCATCCAATCTTCAGCATTCTTCTGCAGCACCACATTTCGAAAGCTTCTATTCTTTTCTTGTCCAAACTATTTATCGTCCTTATTTCACATCCTCCATACAAATACTTTTAGAAAAGCCTTCCAGGCATTTACATCTATGCTCGATGTTAATGAATTTCTCTTGTTCAGAAACGTTTTTTTTTTGCCATTGCCAGTCTACATTTTATATCCTCTCTACTTCGACCATCATTAGTTATTTTTCTCCGTAAATAACGAAACTCATCTACTACTTTAAGTGTGTCATTTCCTAATCTAATTCCCTCAGCATCTCCTGATTTAACTAACTACATTCCCTTACCCTCGTTTTGCTTTAGTTGATTTTCATCTTATATCCTCCTTCCAAGACATTATCCATTCCGTTCAACTGCTCTTCCAGGTCCTTTGCGTCTCTGACAGCATTACAATGTCATCGGTAAACCTCAAACTTTTTATTTCTTCTCCATGAATTTTAATTCCTACTCCCAATTTTTCTTTTGTTCCCTTTACTGCTTACTCAATATATAGATTGAATAACATCCGGGATAGACTACAACCCTGTCTCACTCCCTTCCCAACCACTGCTTGCCTTTCATGCCCAGCTGGCCGCGGTGGCCGTGCGGTTCTAGGCACTTCAGTCCGGAACCGCGTGACTGCTGCGGTGGCAGGTTCGAATCCTGCTCGGGCATGGAATGTGTGATGTCCTTAGGTTGGTTAGGTTTAAGTAGTTCTAAGTTCTAGGGGACTGATGACCTCAGATGTTAAGTCCCATAGTGCTCAGAGCCATTTGAGCCAGCTAGCCTTTCATGCCTCTCGAACTTTAAAACTGCCATCTGGTTTCTGTACAAATTGTATACAGCCTTTTGCTCCCAGTATTTTACCCCTGCCACCTTCACAATTTGTAATAGACTATTCCAGTCAACATTGTCAAAAGCTTTCCGTAAGCCTACAAATGCTAGAAACGTACGTTTGCCTTTCCTTAATCTATCTTCTAAGATAAGTCATAGGGTCAGAATTGCCTCTCGTATATCAGCATTTTAAACGGGCAATTAAAAATTCAACTATTAAAACTTCAGTATGGGAGCGGCCCGCTCGTAACCTTGGAAGTTCACCTTCTCAGAAATGACAAGAGGCAATGTACATGGTTATTTAAAAGAAAAATTAAATAATAATTAAAACAAGATTTAAAAATTCAAACTGTACCTTTAAGGGGCCCTCTTAGGGTCTAATAGGCACTGTAATTGGAATACGCACCAAATGGCAGACGGCCGGTTAAACTGTACACCTATAACCTGAAGAGCTCCACAACACGAATAAGAGAGTGTATAAATACACACACACACACACACACACACACACACACACACACACACACACACGCACACACGCACATGACTCATACGTGTGGAACCTTTAGGATGAGCGCACACAACTTTAGTTACGGTACAAATACAATAACTCGCCTCAGGAAGGGCCATGAGGTCTAAAACAAACAGAAATTATAATCAGTAGTATCAAATACTCAACATTAACAAACCATGATTACAAATACAAGATTAACAGTGCAAAATACTAGCTCGCCGCATATAGAAACGTCCAGATTGAGACACACAGCTCCAAAGGGGTCAGCGAAAAGCGCAAGAAACTGGATTCCTGGCCAACTCACACCGAGCAGAATAAACAGTCCTTAAGTACAGTACTTGCTAGTTTTCATAGATAACTTCAAACAAATGCCGAGGAGGCCAGTAGGTTCAGGAGTCCAGTTAGACACCGGGTAATACTGCCCTGTTGCTCGTGGCTGCTAACAAGTTGTTCAATACATCTCGGCGTATTTAGCACATCACAACTGAGTGATACACGCCGTAATCAAGTTGCACGCGACAATAGCCGCTCCTTGCCCACTAAATTCGCCGATTGCAACGGTCGACGCTGCAGGAAAACGCGGCCCCCGTAGCCCAACGGTCAACGGTGCTAACTCGCTGCAGCCGCCAGGACGCCGAGTACTCCAGGCACACCCGTCCAGCTCCATGTCCGGCACCTCACTCACCACTACACAGCCCTCCCAGAGGAAACACATATCACAGCAACGATGATACGACGAGGCCAGAATCGACGGAACGCGCGCACAAATGGCACCAGTAGGATCACGCGTACGCCCTCACGGAAGCCGCCACGGCTCAACTTCTTTACTTATTGCAAGTGATTTACCGTCCGGTGTCAGGACACTAAGATGTACAGCACACTCCTTTAATGATACGACTGATAATTAACATTATGATAGTAAAATTATATGCAAGTATGCCAATGAACCACGATCTGTATATACTGTATTTTGAAAGTGCAATAATAATTTGAACAGTCACAATTGTACTATTGCCTTATGCTGCATATTTGTGCTTAATCGTGAAAGTATAAACTGCACGGAAAACTGCAAGAAACAAAAAATAATAAGAGAGTAATAACAGGTATGAATTATGACTCCATCACAATCGCTTGAGCTGTGGCCTTGCAGTATACGTAGCACCTATACAGCACAGCTAGTTGTCTGTATCCTGTTACAAGTTCCAATTGCGGTCTCGCTGGTGTGGCTCAGAACGTTATGGTCTAGAGCTCTCGTCACCGTTACAGGGCCGATTTTAGTACATAACAACATTATACTACAATAACTTCTTTTATTGCAGACACGCTGTAGCTATTGTTATTATAACATTAATCTAATGTACGTAGCCGGCCGCGGTGGCCGAGCGGTTCTAGGCCCTTCATTCCGGAACCGCGATACTGCTAGGTCGCAGGTTCGAATCCTGCCTCGGGCATGGATGTGTGTGATGTCCTTAGGTTAGTTAGGTTTAAGTAGTTCTCAGTTCTAGGGGACTGATGACCTCAGATGTTAAGTCCCATAGTGGTCAGAACCACTTTTTAATGTACTTAGTTGTGTAAACCTGCGCCATAAGTAGATAAGTAGGCACAACTGTTTGGTTGTTTTTTTTGTCGTTTTGGATGCATTGAACGTTTGAGCACTGGCGACCTTGCGGGCACCTGACGATGGAGGTATGAGATCCACACGCGAAATGTATCCACTAAACACTTAACTTTTAGTAGTTGTAGATGCCTCGTCACTAGCACTCGCTGCAGTACCATACCCGAGACTTCACTCGCTATACCCTAGGGAAGGCACGGGAAGATTACATCTGGGTAGCAGGGTGAAAATTTAACCGCACTCCTCCGACGTCCAGTGTCTTACTCCCTGTCTCACCCACCTCATACGGTAATGTTTCCGACGAAATTCCTGTTCTCATCTTGATACGAGTACACAGCATATCTGTACCTAGCTTGTCCTGTAACTGAAACTGCATTCTCATTTTTGATAAGCACCCGCTATAAGTTGTTCTTACCAATGGTCTCAGTTATTGATTATTGTTGTAGTTACCCGTCCAGCCCAGTTACGGTTGTCGCAGCAGCGTTGGAAGTTGGCTGAGCACTCTCTCAAGTCAAACTATGATCCGTTGCTTCTGTTTTGATAACTAGTTGTAGCTTGTGACCACTGCAAGAATATTCAAATTTTTCAGAATTTATTTCTAAAAATAGTGCACGTTTTGGACTTGTTGTTGTTGTTACTACTAAAATCTTCAGTCCGAAGACTGGTTTGGGTGCGGCTGTCTATCTTGCACAAGTCTCTCCATCCCTGCGTAGCTACGGCAGACTACATACATCTGAACCTGCTTGCCGGACTACAGCGTTGGTCTCCCTCTATAAGTTTTAGCCTACACCCTCCTCTTCATTACCAACTCAACGATTCCTTGATGCATTAGGATATTCCCTATTAACCGATCTCTTCTTTCAGTCTAGTCATTCATAAAACTGATGTTTTCGCCAGTTCGATCAGCACTTCCTCATTAGTTATTCGATATCCCAATCCAATTTTCATCATTTTTCTGGAACACCATCAAAATTTCCCATCCTCTTCTTTTATGAATGATTTATCACCACGTTTCACTTCCGTACCAGACAAATACCTTCTGAAAGGAATTCCTAATACTTACATTTATATTCCTTGTTGGCAAGTCTCTCTTTTCCAGATATTTTCTAACTGTCATTGCCAGTCTGAATTTTACACCCTCTCTACTTCGTCCATGATCAGATTTTTGTTGCCCAAATAGAAATTCCCTAAGCATCGCCTTCTTTAATTCGGCTACAGTTCAGTACCATTGTTTTAGTGTTTTAAATGTGATGTCCATCTGCTCTTCCAAGCCCTTTGCCGTCTAGGAAAGTCTACGTGAAACCACATCGAGGATAGGCTGCAACCCTGTCTCACTCCACTCTCAACCACTGCTCCTTCGACTCACCTAACTGTAGTCTGCATTCTGCGCGAGTTCTAAAGCTATCGGTCCCTGTATTTCATCACTGCTACTCTTAACATTTTAAAGAGTGTATTCAATTCAACACTGTCAGAACTTTCTCTAGATCTGCAAATACTATGAATGTAAGTTTGTCTTTCTTTAGTGTATCTTCTAAGATAGCTCGTTGGGTCAGTATTGCCACCATTGTTGTGACATTTCTGCAGAACCCAAACTTATTCTCCAGAAGGTAGGCTTCTACCAGTTTTTCCATTATACTGTAAATAATTCGCATCAGTATATTGCAACTTCAACTTATTAAACAGCCTTATCTTATTGAGACCTGTCATAAGTTACACTGGAATTACTACGTTCTTCTTGAAGTTTCAGGCTACTCTTGCAATAACCTATATACTGCACAACCGGTGGAAATGTTTTGTCATGACTAGGTTTTATAATTTTGTTCCTGACTTTGTCACTAAATAATAACTGCAGATGTCAGTAACGCGACGCCATAAACTGTAACGCGACGGACACGTAGCAATTACTTGTACTCCTAAGTTACACAGTCAAAAATGAAAGGAGAAACATCCTATACGCGTTAAGTTACTTACGCTGCATGATGTATGGGTTATTTGTCGAACACAAGGGTTTTCGAAGAAGTGGTGGTCCTAGGCACTGACACTGTTTGGATTATGTTCTTTGATGCTACAGTGGTAGAACGAGGGCATTACTAGGCCCTGAACTGTTTTTCTTTGATGCCTGGGAAGATAAGCATTGATACAGTAGTATCACTTCAGCTTAAGTGTTATACACTGAGATGACAAATGTCATGGGATATCTCCTAATATCGTGTCGGACCTCCGTTTGCCCTGCGCAGTGCAGCAACTCGACGTGGCGTGGACTCAACAAGTCGTGGGACGTCCACTGCAGACATACTGAGCCACGCTGCCTTTATAGCCGACCATAATTGCGAAATTGTTGCCGGAGCAGGATTTTGTGCACGAACTGACTTCTCAATTATGTCACATAAATGTTCGATGGGATTCATGTGGGGCTGGCTATCTGGGTGGACAAACAATTCGCTCGAAATGTCTGGAGCTGCAAATAGTCTCCTAGCAGCCGAAAATGAGCGTTTCCACTCAGTGATAGGTTCAGTTGGACCAGAGGATCCAGTCCATTCCATGTCAACACAGCCTACGCCACTATGGAGCCACCAGCAGCTTACACAGTGCCTTGTTGACAAGTTTTGTCCATGGTTGCGTGCAGTCCGCATCACAATCGAACCTTACCAACAACTCTCGCAGACTGAAATCGGGACACATCTGACCAAGCCAACGTTTTCCAGTCGTCTGGTGTCCAACCGATTTGGTCACGAGACCAGGAGAGCCGCTACAGGCGATGTCGTGCTGTCGTCAGTAAAGGCACTCGCGTCGGTCGTCTGCTGCCGTAATCCATTAACTCAAAATATCATCGCACTATCTTAACGGATACGTTCGTCGTACGTCCCACATTGGTTTCGGTTATTATTTCGCACAGTGTTGCTTGTCTGTTAGCACTGACAACTCTACGCGAACGCCGCTGCTCTCGGTCGTTAAGTGAAGGCCGTCTATCACTGTGTTGTATGTGGTGAGGGGTAGCGCCTGAAACTTGGTATTCTCGGCGCACTATTCGCACTGTGGATCTCAGAATATTAAATTCCCTAACTATGTTCCATGCGTCTAGCGCCAACTACCATTCCGTGTTCAAAGTCTGTTAATTCCCGTTGTGAGGCCACAATCACGTCGGAAACCTTTTCAAACGAAACACCTGATTACAAATGACGGCTCCACCAATCCACTGACCTTTTATACGTTGTGTACGCGATACTACCGCCATCTGTATACGTGCATTGACTTGTGTCACGGTAGTGTACGAAGAGATGAGCATTGGGCCACTCCAGCTTAAATGTTATACCGTCGAAGGTGTTTTCTTTGTAACAATTTAAAAGACTGGTAACAATGACGAGGGGTCTCTTAATAAGGGGTGCTGTTTACGTAAGTGCGTCGGTGAGCTACATTGGGGGAAGGCGGTCAGGCTGCGGTACAGCACCGGGACAGCCGCGAGAAAGCCGCCAGCGCCGTGCCGCGCCGCACCGCCGCGCCCTGTTCCCATCTCCCGGAGGTTTTCCGGACGGGCGGCCTCGGCTGCTGCCGGGTCAGCGGGTCCGGGGTTCGCGTTTCGCGAGATCTCCTTTCCTGGAAGGCGCCGCCAGCGGGACACGCCGCGCCGTGGATCCAATTTCGCTGGACACCTGCGCGACCGTGTCACCGCCCTCCAACCTGTCGCTCTGCTCGCCACGCCTCGAACTTCAGCTCCCTGGCGGCAGGTTTTGCTTACGGCTTTACACCCAGCGTCACCGAGGTCGCTGTAAGTGGAACATTTGCAAGAGGAGCATTCCCATACTTGGAACGTAAATAATCGTACTAATTAGTCAACTGAGTGCAGCCTTCTAGCCAAACACAGGTACAAGGAAGGTAATGGCGATGAAACCTTTGACTATGGAAAAAAGACGCCAATTTATCGACGAAAGAAAGAAATAAAGAAATGTTCAGGGTAAAAAGGGAACACGATTCTTCTGCTAATCCAGGATCAGGACTTCTCTTCCTCGACCCCACACTCCTTCTTCCAGTAGGAAGAGGGATTCTCCGAGATGACATACGAAATCCATACTCTTCAAAATCGTGTTTTCGCTGGATAACCTGTTTAGTTAATGATTCTACCCACATTTCTTCCCTTATTTTTCATTTCTTATTCTGACTTTTGTGTAGCCTTATACTGATGTAAGGAACTTCATGTCTGATGTTTCAACTTGTCTTAACTCTTTTGATGTTAATGTCCATTTTCTTCTCCATAGAGTACTTTATAAAATTTCATTTTGGTCTCTTGCCTCATTTTATCCTTCACTGTATTTTTTTGTATGTTGACAGGTGTTAATTTTCTTATTTATATCTTACTCTTCTTCGAAATTATATCACATCCTAGATACCGAAAATGGGGTACCTGTTCTATTATTATATTATTGATAATTATGGGGAATTTTGCTAAAAATGGCATTGCTTTTGTTCTTGAAGTCTTTAGATTATAATTTAGGCTTATTTTGCTTAATTTATGAACCGCAGTTTGCAATTTCTCTTCATCGACCGGTATGGTAACCTCCTCGTTTGCAGAATCATTGTATTTAGAAATTTGCCTGGCCTAGTTCTTATACCTGCCGGCATTCCGTCCATTTCCTGATCAAGTCCTCGATGTAGATGTTGAACAATGTAGGTGACATACTTCAGCCTTGATTTGCTCGCTGGTTTACCTCTACTTTTGGTGTCAGCACTTTGCTTTATTTTGGTGTTTTTGTATAACCCTTGGCATATTATCATGTTTCTGGGGAAACCTCTTTTCTCCATTAGTGACCAGAGCTTTTATCTGTGAATGCTGTCAAATTCCATCTCAGAGTCGATTAAAGATAGATGTGCCTCCAGACTGAATTCTCGTTTTTTCTGTAACTTATTTCAACGTGAAAACATCACCAACACAACATCTTCCTTTACGGAAACGTACTTGTTGTTCTAGTAAAACTGAATCAGAGATGTTTCGAAGTCTTTCATTAATACTTCGCAGATTTTATAAGAATCATCGAGTAGACTGTAATTACTTGTGTTACCTCTGTCTCCATTTATAAACAGTGAAATAACTTTAGACATCTCCGTTCTTCTGGCATTACATTCTTCTTTCACCTGTATGTTAACGTATGTTATCTAGATGGGGCATTCTAAATTCTAGAAATACAGGAATACAACAGTCTGTGTGAGTTACGAATGAATTAAATAGGACGTGCAGGAAAGGCACCAGGCCAAATGTCCGCAGGATAAATCGAAATGTAAATGATGGTAGAAGGAGTGGCTCACCATACAGAAAATTAAAACATCTTCGGTGATGTTAAGAGCAAGGGCATGCACATTGATGGTGTAACGAGAATTCCGTTGGTGAACGCAGAGAGCGGTTTTTTTTTTTTTTTTATAGTCAACAGTCTTCTGACTGGTTTGATGCGCCCCACCATGATTCCTCTTCTGTGCCAACCTCTTCATCTCAGAGTAGCAACTGCATCCTACGTTTTCAATTATTTCCTGGATGTATTCCAATCTCTGTCTTCCTCTACAGCTTTTGCCCTCTACAGGTCCCTCTAGCACTACGGACGTCATACCCTCGTGTATTAACAGAAGTATTATCACCCTGTCCGTTCTCCTTGTCAGTGTTTTCCACATATTCCTCTCCGATTCTGCGGCGATCCTATGCATTCCTTACCTTAACAGTCCACCTAACTTTCAACAATCTTCTGTAGCACCACATCTCAAATGCTTCGGTTCTCCTATGTTCCAGTTACCCACAGTCCATGTTTTGCTACTCGAGAATGCCGCGCTCCGAACGCACATTCACAGAGATTTCTTCCTCAAATTAAGGCCTATGTTTGATACTAGTAGACTTCTCTTGACCAGGAGTGCCCACTCTGCCACTGCTAGTCTGTTTTTGATGTCCTCCTCGCTCCGTCCTTCATTAGTAATTTTGTTGCCTAGGTAGTAGAATTCCTCAACTTCACCTACTTCGTGACCATCAATCCTGATGTTAAGTTCGTCTCTGTTCTCATTTCTGCTACTTCTCATTATTTTCGTCTTTCTTCGATTTACTCTCAATCCATATTCTGTACTCATCAGACTGTTCATTCCGTTCAGAAGATCATGTAATTCTTTTACAGTTTCACTCAGGATAACAATGGCGTCAGCGAATTGTATCATTGATATGCTTTCACCTTGAATTTGAAACGCACAGCTGAACCTTTATTTTATTTCCATCTTTGCTTTTCCGATATACAGATTTATCAAGAGGGGCGAAAGATTACATCATTGTCTTACACACTTTTTATTCCGATCACTTCGTTCTTGGTCGTCCACTCTTATTATTATTTCTTTTCTCTTGTATTTATTGTGTGCCACTCGTCTCCCCCTATAGGTTACCCCTATTTTTCTTAGTATTTTGAACATCTTGCGCCGTTTAACATTGTCGAACGCTTTTTAAAGGTCGATGATCCTATGAACATGTCTTGATTTTACTTTAGCCTTGCTGCCATTTTCAACCATGACGTCAAATTTGCCTTTCTGGTACCTTTACCTACCAAAAGTACTGAGCTTGTAATGTAACACCGCCAATCACCAGTCCGTATCATGGGCATAACAGAATGGCGCCTTTTCCACGTTTTCAGAATGGTGAGTGATCCTTAAATTTAGTAGTACTTTTGGTAGGTGCTATTATTTACTTTCGTAGAACCCATATAGGTTACGTAACGCGAATATCGTTCAAAATTTTTTTTCACTTAGGCCATAAATTTTAATAGCGGCTATTCTTTTTGTAGTAGGTCTAATCAGCCTGTGTGTCCAGTCCGACATTCACTTTCCGGTGCTATTAAGCCAGTTTTGCTATTCACAACAGCCTGTAATGGATTAATATTTTCGACTTACAACTGAACTATGCGACATGGTAGGTTCCCGATTGGTTGAGGGCTTTCATGTGATTGCACATTTGACAAATATTTTAAGAAATTTCATATTTCCCCCTTTTTGTAAAATCTTACTCTAAAAACTTCATTTTGATTAATAGTTCATCATCTGAGCATGTACTTGTAACGGTGCGAAACCGGTAGTGCTCCCAATAATGGACGATAAACGTGAATTTCATTAATTCATAAGACCTTTTTGAGTAAAAAATGGATTTGAAGATTCTTGAATATTAACAACGAACATTTTTCAGCTGAAAACACCTATTTTCCTACAAACTGAGGAAAGTGTCTCTTAAAACTGCCACTTATGTACCCTTAAGGTCTAAAGGCAGCGTCTCTGATTAGTATCAAAAACGTCTAGCGGTAACGGTTTTGATTAGTAATCAAAACTTGCGCGGTCTCGGGTTTGAAATACACCACCGCTTAAATTCCGAATAATAATGATCTTTGGTTGCCGAAGAATTTCGGCATAAGCAGTCTCCTACATTCTCCCAACGGCCTTGTCAAACAGAGCAGAGGAACGGGTAGAGGTTCAGGACACTCTCTTGTCCTTCGGGTGGGAAAATGCTCCTAAAGGTGGAAGAATCAGCGTTGAGGATGGGGAAAGCAATGGAAACCACTGGATTAAAGAAACATAACGTGTATCCACAGGACAAGTGGCTTATAATTGAAAAGTATCGTGATGACCTCTCATTGGCAAAAGATTTAGGAACAGTCCCCCATTCGGACTTTCGGGAGGGGGCTGTCAAGCGGGAGGTGACCATGAGAAAAAGATTGGATAACCATCGAAAGGATAACGTTCTACTAGTCGCGGAGTGCAACGGCAGAAGCCTGAACGTGGTAGGGAAGCTAGATAAACTGAAAATGGAATTTCAAAAGCTCAGTCTGCATGTAATAGGCTTAGTGAAGTGAAATGGAACGAAGACAAGGATTTCTGATCAGATGAGTATAGGGTAATATCCACAGTTGTAGAAAATTGTGTAGCGGGAGTAGTATTTGTTATGAATGGGAAGGAAGGGCAGATAGTGTGTTACTGTGAACAGTTCAGTGATAACATTATTCTCATCATCAGAGCTAACAGTAAACCAACACCGACAACGATAGTTCAGATATACATGCCGACGTCGCTAGCCGAAGATGAAGAGATAGAAAAAGTATATAAGGACGTTGAAAGGGTAATGCAGTACGTAAGGTATGATGAAAGTCTAATAGTCATTGGGAACTGGAACGTGGTTGAAGGGGAAGGAGTAGAACAAAGGGTTATAGGAGAATATTAGCTTGGTAGTAGGAATGAGACAGAAGAAAGACTAATTGAGTTCTGCAATACATTTCAGCTAGTAATAACAAATAGTCTGCTCAAGAATCGCAGAAAGAGAGGGTATAATGTAAAAGAGCGAAAAATAAGAAATATTTCAGTTAGATTACCTAATGGTCAGACAGAGATTCCGAAATCAGATAACTGGATTGTATGGTGTGCCCAGGTGCAGATATAGACTCAGATCACAATTTAGTAGTGATGAAGAATAGGCTGAAGTTTAAGAGATTAGTGAGGATGAATCAATACTCAAAGAAATGGAATATCGAAGTACAAAGGAATGAAGTGTACACTCTAAGTTCTCTAATACTATACATGCTGCAATAAGGAATAGCTCAGTAGGCAGTACAGTTAAATAGGAATGGATATATCTAAAAAGGGCAGTCGCAGAAGATGACAAGAAAAACGTAGGTACAACGAAGGTAATTGCGAAGAAACCATAGGTAACAGAAGACATTAAGAGTGCAGCGTGAATTCCACTGTTAAACACAGAGGAGAGAGCGGACGGACGGGAGGAAGACAATGAGGGGGAAGATTTGTCTGATGTGATAGAAGAAACAGGAGTCGATTTAGAAGACATAGGGGATCCACTATTAGGATTTAAAAGAGCTGTGGAAGACTTTAGGTCAAATAAACAAATGAAATGAGCGTATGGCATCGTCTTATAAATCAGAAGGGATAGATAATATTCCATCCGAATTTTTAAAATCATTGGGGGAAGTGCAACAGAACGACTATTCATCTTGGTGTATGGAATGTATGAGTCTGGCGACACACCATCTGATTTTCTGAAAAATAGCAGCCTCACCATTCCGCAGACTTCAAGAACCAACAAGTGCGAGAATTATCGCACAGTCAGCTTAACAGCTCTTGCATCCAAGTTGCTGACAAGAATAATTTACAGAAGAATTGAAAAGAAAATTGATGATGTATTAGATGACGATTTGTTTGGCTTTAGGAAAGATAAAGACACCAGAGAGGCAATTCTGACGTTATGGTTAATAATGATAGCACGACTAAAGAAAAATCAGAACGCGTCCATAAGATTTGTCGACTTGGAAAAAGCGTTCGGCAATGTAAAATGGGTAAAGAAAAAGAGGGTAATATGAGATACGTACAAGAACCAAAAGGGAAGAATAAGAGTGGAAGGCCAACAACGAAGTGCTCGGGTTAAAAATGGTGTAGGACAGGGATGTAGCCTTTCGCCAATACAGTTCAATCTATACATCGAAGAAGCATTGACGGAAATAAAAAAAAGGTTCAAGAGAGTAATTACAATTAAAGGCTATCAATGACAAGATTATCTGATGACTTTGCTATCCTCAGTGGAAATGAAGAAGAATCCAAGAACTACGGAATGGAATGAACAGTCGGTACAGTATATTGACTGAGGGTAAATCGAAGGAAGGCGAAAGTAATGATAAGTAGCAGAAATGAGAATAGCGAGAAACTTAACGTCAGTGTTGATGGTCACGAAGTAGATGAATTTAAGGAATTCTGCTACCTTGGCAACTAAATAACGTATGATGGATGGAGCGAGGACATCGAAAGCAGGCTAGCACAAGCAAAAGGGGCATTCTTGGGCAGGATAAGTCTGTTAGTATCAACCATAGGCCTTAATTTGAGGGAAGAAATTTCTGAGAATGTACGTTTGGAGCACAGCATTCTAGGGTAGTGAAACATGAACTGTGGAATAACCGGAACAGAAGAGAATCGAAGCATTTGGGATGTGGTGCTACAGACAAATATTGAGATTTAGGGGGACTGATAAGGTAGGGAAAGATGAAGTTCTGCGCAGAATCGGAGAGGAAAGGAATGTGTGGAAAACCATGAGAAGAAGGAGGAACAAGATGATAGGACATATGTTAAGACGTCAAGGAATAACTTCTGTGGCACTGGAAGGACCTGTAGAGGAAGACAGAGGTTGAAATACACCCAGCAAACTATTGAGGACGTATGTTGTAAGTCCTTCTCTGAATGATGAAGTAGACACAGGAGAGGAATTGGGTGCGGACCGAATCAAATCAGTTAGAAGACTGATGGTTCAGAAAAAAGGGATGAATGCTAAAATATCAGCGATATTTCAATGGTGCTAAAAGGGGCTGCAGAAATAAAAACCGAATCGAAAGACAGAGTCTGAGATTCATTCGGCAAATAACGTAGGTGGGAAATACTACTCTGAGTGAAGAGATTGTCACAAGAGAGGAATTCGTGACGGGCTGCATCAAATCACCTGTAGACTAATGAGTAAAAAATAAAAGAACTGCGTGCAACTGTGTTTGTGTACGCGTGTGCGCCAGTCGGTGGGAATCAACGGGAGCTATTGCTGTCAATGAATGCTGGAGCGTCTAAAACAGTTTCCGAGTGAACATTTGGAAGGAAACAACGTTCTATGGATATTCGAAATCTGGTAACTCGCAAAGACTGTTGCTCACGTCAGCGCACAGCTCTGTAAGACTTCAATGGTTCAAACAAAACAACATATGGACAATTGGATGCATTTAGTCTGACTTTACGAGTTGTGATTTTGTCTCTCTCAGGTGCTGCAAGACGTCTAGTGCCCAGTGTGTATGAGATGTTTGACTCACAGTATGCGGAGGGAGTTCAAGGCGGAAGTGGTTCTGTGGGGAGAAAGAGTGGGTTATATTCGCTACCATGGTTTAGGCCCACTTATTTAGGTTTTCAAATGAACAACGATGCTTATTTCAACGTTCTCCGTCATCAGGTGCAGCACTTCCTTGTCATCTTCATCATCCGAGATGGCAAGGGCCTTGTTTACAGGACTGCATGCATATGTTCCTGTTGTCACGCCCGTTTAGGCATCACAATGCAGCCTGATTGGACCACTAAATCAATATATCTCAATCCCGTCAGTTTCAAGCATTTTCCATAACGTCAACTACCAAGGGACGGGGGCCACTTTACGCCCATGACCCCAAAAAAACTGAAAAAAAAAACAAATTTCAGAAAGTGTTGTTAACTTTTATGAACAACACATTTTTTAAATAGGTACTTGTCAGTAAGTAGGGTTCAGAACCTGAAAACATCTTTTGGAACAGTCTTACCAATACCAATTCATTTTCCAAAACCAAGGAGCGATACTTTATCACCATCACAAAAAAAACCGGAAGAACACATAAATTTCATTAATATTGTCGATGAGTTTTATCGACAACATACATTTTAGGGATATATTGATATGTAAGGAAGGTCCAGAACTCCAAAATATGAATGTGAAATTTCTGATGAAAAGACACACGCACTACTGAAACTTAAATTTTTTAGCACAGTTTTACTTAAAAATTTAAAACAGTTACGGAATCTGGTAGAATATATAATTAAAAACACTAACAATTTTTGGCAATATTTTAAAATTGAGATACAGGACTAGATAACATTATATCCAATCGATGGGCATAAAGTAACCTTGCCTCCCTTGCTATTGCGAGTGTTAAACACGTAGAGAATTTCTATGGATTATCTGGAGCAGTGGGGAAAATACAGCAGCAGCAGCAGCAGCAGCAGCAGCGACTGAACTTATACGCCAACAGATTCCCCTACGGATGTAGGCTACCCGTCGAAGATAATTTCGGATTTCTTTTGCCACTCCGACAATGAAGATTCCAAACAGTTTTCCTGCATTGCCTGACAACGGCAAGAAGATATTTATGTTAGAAATTAGGGAGAATGAGCGGGCAACACTTGACTAACTTAAGGTTGACCGTATTATGAGTAAGCGTTGTCATTTTTTGATGGTCACATTGTGTATTAGCGTCACTCTAGACTATATCTTTGCAGTTATGGAAAGACACGCTGAAATCAAGAAACGTGAATTACTGATAATTGAACCTTGAAGGATTTTTAGTATTAAGTCGATGGTTAATACAAAGACGTGGTTTTCATTACTACATGTGTCCAGACACACAGCAACCTCAATTCAAATATATTTTATAACACTTCCGCGCAATGACTATATTTCCATAGAATCAAGTCGTCTGAGCAAAGATAAGTTGCAGTAAGAACATTTACACTCATAACTATCAAAAAAGAAAAAAATATATAAATTACAATAATTATAAATTTACGATAAAAAAGAACTGAAACCTTAAGTGACAAACACGCACGCGGATACCTGTCACATAATACGTTGTACATAAACTTATTTATACAGTCATTTCTCACTGAATTTTCATGGAACTATTTGTGCATTACGTATAGTTCTCTCGTGTGTGTGTGTGCGTTTAACAGAAATGTTGTTTGGTAAATCTGTTTGTCGATATAGCTTTACACCGATGAGCCAAAACATTATGACGACCTGCTTAATAGCTTGTTTGTCCTTCTTTGGGACGAAATACACCACAGTTTCTGCGTAACAGGGATCCGACAGTTTCTTTGTAGGTTTGTGGAGGTATGTGATATTAGATATCTACGCAAAGGTCATTTTATTCGTGTAAATAACGAAACGCTGATTTGCGTACGCAATTATGGCGTCCGACAGCGACCCACATCGGTTCCATAGAATTTACATGAGGCGAATTTGGTAGCCGAGACGTCAACGCGAGTTCACTATAATGTTCCCCATACCACTGTAGCACGGTTCTGGCTCCGAGACACAGACAGTTATTCTGCTGTAAGATGAAGTCACCGTCGGGGAAGACATCAAGAGTGAAAAGACGCACGTGGTACGCAACCGTCAGCGGGTCTTCGATTACTACCACAGGTCCGATGCAAGCGTGGAAGAATGTCTTCCATAGCATAATACTGCTCTCACCAGCCTATGTCCATGGCGCGCTGTACTTTTCGAGGCGCCATTCACCTCGATGGTGGCGTTTGTGGAGATGAGCAGTGATCTAGTGCAGCAAAAACGTGATTCGCCCGATGATCTGGCTCGTTTCCATTGATCGACGGCGAATCCCGATGGTCTCGTGCCCACTTCAATTGCAGTTGACGATGTCGTTGGGTCAACATGTGGACGCGTAGGGGTGGTCTGCTGCGGAGTTCCATGTTCAACAATGTACGATAAACGGCGTGCTCTGAAACACTTGTATGGGCATCCTGATCTTTCGACAGAGATGTCACACACTTCACCATCTATCATATTTTGCAGGACAGACAAGCCTCCGAACCCCGTTCTGTGAAGAGTCGTTGACGTCCAACCATCTAGCGCCTAGTGGTAGTTTCACTGTCCTTCTACTGTTTCACGACATTAGCACGTGAATATTTGACCAAATTTGCAGTTTTCGAGATACTTGTTCACAGGCTCTGCATAATAATAATCTGCCCTTTGTCAAAGTCGCTCATCTCAATGGATTTCCCCATTTCCACCCTAAATCTTCTCTAGGGTGATTTCCCGTATGTGTCTGCTCCGCTTACATACTTTTGTTACCGCGTCACTTGCAACGTTTTGGCTTATCAGTGTACGTCTTCCTCAGGAAGTCACTATTCTGTGATATTTTCATCCCTTCAAGTGTATTACACTAAAAATCCTCAATTATTGGTTTTACGTATTCCACTCTTTGTCTCCCCTTGCTCACTTGCATCTGTAGTAGCCCTCTCAGTACCACGGTACCATTGTTTGGTGTGGTTATATTACATCGGGATACTTAGATTCCCTCGGCAGAATGTTGAACATAAAAAAAATTTCAAGCATAATGATCATAAATTATTTTCGTCTCACTATAATAAATCCTCAGCCCTAGAGTCGTACTTTTTGGGTTCGGTTCCTCTGCCCTTATATGAATATCTGGATCGAAAGCAAACAATGCAATGACATCTGAAAATAAAATTTGCTCAGATCAGATCCGTTTATGCGTATTCCTTCTCGATGCCACATTTGCAGACCTCTTCCAAGGACACAACAAATAGTTTTGTTCCAATGAACGCACTTTGCTTAACCTCTCTCTTGATCTAATGGAAGCTGTGTACATACTCATCAATCAACTGTTTTAGGTAGATTCTGCTACTCAAGCGCTAACAGTACCTACTGTATTGTGCCAGTCTAACGCTATCTGATGATCTACGCTGCCGAAAAAAAAAAAAAAGAAAATAGTGCACAATTTTAGAGGCTTCCAATTAACTCAAGATTTATTGTTGCAACAGTGCATATGGAGTACATGAAATGACCACACTAACAGCATAAGCGGTTCTGAGGTACCAGTTATCGGCCCATGCTGAAAGACCCATAGCAATACGTGGTGTAGCCCCCACGGGCGGCAATGTACGTGCTGAGTGTGGCATCCAGTTGATTGTACAGTTGGCGAATACTGTCCTGAAATAATTTATGCCACGCTCGACCTGTTCACGTAGTTCTATATGACCTTTTTGGCTGACGAGCCACACGAATCGCTTCTCGTCCCATCGTATCCCACAATTGCTCGATTGGAAAGAAGTCCGGTGATTGGGTTGCCCTGGATAGTTTCTGCACGTCTTGCAGAGCGCACTGAGTTTCGCAGGAGTATGTGGGCGATCACTAGCCTGTTGGAAGAACACGTCACCTTCTTGCTGCAAGAACGGCAGTAGAATGAGTCTAATAACAGTCAGCACGTACTGAGAGCTGATTAGCGTCCCCTCCAGAAATACCAAAGATGAACGAGAGTTTTAGCTTACCGTATTCCAGACCATGTGACCTGGGGTGGGGCCATTGTGTCTTTGAAGAATGCACTCTGCAAGACAGGGCTGACAAGGTCTATGTCGTAAGCGCAAACAACCATCATTTATGTGCAAGCAGAATCTGCTTTCATCGCTGAAGATCACTCAGCGTAATTCCATCATCCAAGTGATCCTCTGACGGCACCAGTCGAGCCGTGCATGTCAGTACTGTGTGGTGATTGGAAGACGGGATTGAGGTTGCGCGCCCGTAGTTCTACAGTTAGTAGGCGATTCGCAACAGTTCGTGTCGTCTGGGCTCACAAGCCCTCTTATCTGTGCTGAGGTAGCTGTACAATCTGTCACTGCTGCCCGTACAATACGACGATCGTAATGGATGTTTGTGCGGCTTCCAGAATCACGGTCTAAAGGTGTGAGAACATTCATGTGACCACTGATATCAGCATCGCTGCTCAACTGACTCAGCACATCCAACTCGTGCGGCAGTTCTCCGAAAGGGCCACCCCGCCACTCGAAAGGCCACAATCTGATCCGTTTCAAACTAGCTCTTTGGTCATAGGAAGCATGAATGCACTTCCGTGGCATGGTTGCTGCTCGCTTCACACGTCTGCACCATAGTGAGACTTCTGGCTATGACCGTTACCTATTAAAGTGTAGACACATGAGGCGCTCTGGTAGCTATGCCACTACGCTATCTGTTGACGGACGGCGCTGAAACCATTCAGTACTATTTCAGTACATCTACTATTCCCCAAGTGACATCGATGTCGTCTTTCCAGGTTTACTATTTTTTTTTCAGCAGTGTATAAAGCGCATTCAAAGTGGGAATTTATATTCCTTGCTGCTTTTTGTAACCTCACTGATGACTTTGTGCTACGCCTGCTCCTAAAGCCATCTTGTTCTTTTTTTCCGGGTTATAGTCTAAAGTTCATTGTAGAGGATTACCAACTTTTTTTCCTGCTTTATTATACACACGCGTGTCGTAATAAGCGTGAATATGAATATCAGTCATTCCATCGTTTCTCTGTCGCGTTTGGTGCTACTGCTGGACCGCACGCCTAGCGCTCACGCGCGCACTCCGGCGTGGCTACCCGCGTCGCCTCGCCGCCCTGCGACGTGCTTCCCTCTGGCGGCGTGTCTGCGCCGCTAGGTGTCCGTGACGTCACGCGCCGGCCCGCCACCTCCGCGGCGCGGCTGCTATCCTGGCACGGTCGCCGCCGGTCTCGTGACGCAAGCAGCCGCCTCGAGCGCGCTGCATCTGCCTAGCTAGCCGTGCCAAAGCCCTGTCCTCGCTGCGCTGGCGACAGGCGTGCGGTAGGCTGACGGCAATACGCCGCAGCAATGCACTCGGCCTAATTGTCAGTGCTCTAAGGTTTGGCCGGGCAGTGTCAGTGTTGTCGACATTTTTTTTCGTTGTGAGGAAATAAAGTGTATGGCCTTTAAAGGTAGGGAGGAAAGTACACTGTATCAAAGCAAAGAATTATTTATTTTGCTTAATTATCTTGTTCAAAAATATATTTCCTATTGCTTTTAGCAAATAATTGTTACTGCTAAACAGCCTCACAGCAGCTTTTCAGTGTGTATTTAGGTACAGATAAATAAATACTTCACTTTTATAAAATTCAGAGACGCTTTGTCTCATTTATCCCGCCGCTTAATGTTCATTACAGTAAAAATTCAAACTGTGAATGCTGAAGTACAGTCAAACATAACACACATGTATACCCAACAAATGAATGAACAAAAGATTATTCCATTCACCTCTACGCCTACATACATACTCCGCAATCCACCCGTACCGTGCGCGGCGGAGTCTACTACCTTAGCTACTACTAGTCGTTTTCTGTCCTGTTCCACTCGCAGATAGAGGGAGCGAAAACCTGCTGTCTATATTATGCTTATCCATTACGGATATTTTAGAACCGTGACTGTATATTAATGTAAATAAGTTATACACAACTGCAACCAGTCACTTTTTTCAATAATAATGGTTTATTATATTAATCAGTTTTCGAACCCTTTCAGGTTCATCTTCAGATGATTTCGGGAGGATCCGGGAAGTTACATCATTACTGGTAGCATAATGCTGGGTGCTGGTTTGCTACTACCAGTAATGATGTAACTTCCCGGATCCTCCCGAAATCATCTGAAGATGAACCTGAAAGGGTTCGAAAACCGATATATGTAATAAAGCATTATTATTGAAAAAAGTGACTGGTTGCAGTTGTGTATAACTTATTTACATTGCTGTCTATATGTCTCTGTATGAGCCTTAAATTCTCATACATTTCTTGCGGGAAATGTATGTTGGTGGCAATAGAATAGTTCTGCAGTCAGCTTCAAATGCCGGTTCTCTAAATTTTCTCAATAATCTTCCTCGAAAAGAGCGTCGCCTTCCCACCAGGGATTCCCATTTGAGTTCTCCAAGCCACTTCGCAGCACTTGAGTGTTGTTTGAATCTACACGTAACAAATCTAGCAGCCCGCCTCTGAATTGTTTCGATGTCTTCCTTTAATCCGGCCTGGTGCGGATACCAAACACTCGAGCAGCACTCAAGAATAGATCGCACTACGGTTCTATATGCGGTGTCCTTTACACTTTCCTAAAACACTCCCAATATATCAAAGTCGACCATTCGCCTTCCCTGCTGTATAGTCCTCACACGCTCGTATCGCACTGCACCGTTACGCCCAGATATGTAGTCTATGAAGCACTATGTTACTATAGATTTAGTCTAAGTCGTTTTGTATCACCCTGCAGTCACTCATCTTTAGCACTCTCCCGTATATCACAGCTTCATCAGCAAACAACCGCAGAGTGCTGCCCGCCCTGTAACCCAGATCATTTACATATATAGAAAAGAATGGCGGCCCTATCACACTTTCCATGGGCATCCTTGTCCTTGGTCTGGAACCGCACGATTGCTACGGTCGCAGATTCGAGTCCTGCCTCGGGCATGGATGTCTGTGATGTCCTTAGGTTAGTTAGGCTTAAGTAGTTCTAAGTTCTAGGGGACTTATGACCACAGCAGTTGAGTCCCATAGTGCTCAGAGCCATTTGAACCTTGTCCTTGATGAACAGTCTCCGACGAGGACAACATACTGGGTTCTACAACTTGAGAAATCTTCGAGCCACTCATTTATTTAGGAATCTATTTCCTATGCTCGTACCTTCGTTAACAGTCTGCTGTAGGAATATGAAATCTGCTTATTGCCCTTCATCCATAGATCACAGTAGATCATGTGAGAAAAGAAAGAGCTGAATTTCACACGATCAATGCTTTCTATAGCCGTGCTGATTCGTGAACACAAGCTTTTCGGTCTCTAGGAAATGTATTATATTGGAACTCAGAATAAGTTCTATAATTCTGCAGCAAACCGATGTTAAGAATATCAGCCTGTAATTATGCAATTCCGTCCTTTTACTCTTCTTATATGGAGGAACCACCTGCGCTTTGCCCTGTTCCTTCCGAAACAACTGTAAATATAACTCCAAGTAATTTGCATTTACATTGTATTTGTTTCGTGGGTCATTAGCTAACGAAGCACCATTTTATGTTTCTTCTCGACTTCCATACTTATGCTGTCATTTTGTCTTCTGTACCAATGTTTCGATCATTTTGGCGTATGTTTTCGGATTTATATATTAATGTCTCTTTCATCGGTTTCACGTTTAAGATTACATTTTGTAAGTGTTCAGGGGTTACTCAGTTTACTGTAGTTGCCTATACCCGCGATACACTGTTATATAAAAGTATAAAACGGAAGAATCGAAATTTATTGTAGTCTATTCGCCGCACACAAGATAAACTGAAACACACAACATCATGCTTTCCAGCGCTAGAATAGTGTCACAACTATTGGGTGGCTCCGGTAGGCAGTAGTCGTCTCCTAAGGACACGGAATGTAAGGACGCGGAATTCTGCAACTAATGCCTGTAGGTGACGACCAGTACTCTGGAGTACGTCGGATAACTTTTTGTGGAGTGAACAATCCACAGAGACAAGTTTACTTCACGCTGTCTAGCAGATTAATATGCGGTAGGGGAGAGAGGGACTACAAGTTCCGATGTTTAGTTAACCTAAAAATTCGTTAAGAATACTTGATTTTTAGCAATGATGCGATGCAATCAAAATTAAGCTATATACATGTAACTTTGATATTAAGACCGTTATTTTATTCATTTGTTGTGAGATTGTTTTACTAATAATGTTTTAATGTCTAAAGTCGTAAAATAACTACTTACCCCCACTTGGGGCAAATTGATCACAAGCTGGGGTAAGTTGTTACCAAATTTCTTAAAGCTACTATTTGTGAAATAAAAAACAATAAATGATTTAACCATGTCTGTTTACTTAAGTAATAATCAACAATGCCGTACACAAACATTTCTGTGTTATATAACAAGTAACTATAATTTGTACTTCAACAATTCTTAACCCTTCAGTAATTAACAGCTTATTAAATAACTTGTAAATACTCAGCCTTGATAATTCAGTCTTCAGTCATATTGGCCTTATCTTAGGCTGAAAATATCTATCATATTCCCGTCACAGGCAGAAAACGTATATACTTACAATTAATTAATCATCAGAAGATATATCACAATCACAGTTCGTGCATAGGCTTGATTCTGTCTACATCTGGAATGGGCCCAGTTGTTACATTCTTGACACGGGACCCATTCTTCCCCAGAATGTGGATTAGAGTAACTGTCACAGCACACTAGACGATAATACTCTAAACTCTCCTCTTCACTCTCAGACCTTTCACTGCTCGTTTGTAAAACGTGTCGTTTACAGACTTCCCCTTCCCTTTGCCTTTTCCTTCTCCATTTCCTTGTGTTGTTTTACCTTTCCCTTTTCATTTATTTTTTCTCGCTTTTTCATTGTTGTGTTCACTTTCCTTTTCTTGCTTCGCTCTTCTGCAGGTGTTTGTTTTACTAGAGTATCGGTTAAAATATCTGATTTTCTAAGACGTCTCTTGTATCTTCCAGTCCTTGGTGGTGCCTTCGGAAGAGGACGTAATGCTTCTGGACAGAAAGGAACTTGATCTCCGAGTTGTTCTATGACACCAGAAGAGGCAGGCAGATTAACAATCCCTGATGGCCCTGGCGCATCAACGATTTGTCTTGTATCTGTACTAATGTTTACAATTTCAGATGCATTAGCGTCAATGGTAGTAACAGTCTCTGATACGGCTTCCGACCTAATTGTGATGATGTCATGTGAAACGCCTAAAGCCATATCTGATGCATTTTCTAAAGCTAAAGGGAGATCTGTAACATAAGATGGAGCATAGTCGTTTTCTATGAAAACCGTTGGGCTCATAAGGCCAAATGCCACCTTTTCTGAAAGCACTCATTACGTCTGTGGGAGTCACTGCACGAGGTAGTGCGTGTCTAGCAATTTCTGGGATCTCATATATCGACATATCTTGTTAGGATTGTTCCGTAGCCAGTTATACTGAGCCTTTGCACAATAGTTTTTGAAAGGTTGTAAATAACCTGTTGCTACGGGTTATTACGTTAAGAGTGGGAATAGAAATGCTTATTGATTGTGGAAATAACGTGAAAAGGTTAGGGTCGCCACCGACTCTAACCATACAACTAATCAATGGTTTGGCCGAGTCGGAAACTAAATTAATTTGATCACAGACCAAAAACTCACAAAAATACGTACGTCGTGATGTCGCTCATAGGGGACGCGATGTAATTAATAGTATTTCCTGTGCACTGTCCACGAGAATCAACCATTAAAAAAAAAATAGTAGATGCATGAACACTGTGCAGAAGATCAGCTCCCAGCAACACACCTGAAAATAAGACTTAATCTAAAGCATTTGTTTTAAAATGAAAGGGGAAACTAATCGCTGGACCTGTGCGTAAGGAAACGCGTTGGATGTGCTAACATGAAAGCTACGAGGTGAGTGGCTTAGGTGCAAAAACATAACCTCGGAATGCGAGAGAAAATTATGTATAAAATCATTTATTCCTAAGATACGGGTGTGAGGCATGTACACAATTCCTGATAACATTAATTCCTAAAACATTAAAGGAAAGCATCGAAACATACACCGTTATAATTTACACCTAAAATCATTGGTGTGAATCATTCATACAACTGCTGTTGCCTGATAACTGATCGCAATAACTCGTGAAACGGTACACGTTTCGCAGTACACCAGCGTGCCCACGTGGCTTGTGGAGACGAAATTTCTAGGTATCGTGGCCAAGTTGTAACAATATCTCATCACACAATCATGAACAGTTAACATTCTTTAAAACAAACATGAGACCGGACAGTTAGTGATGACGGTAGCCCAACAAACTTTAATGTTCAACCACGTGGTCGGCTCTCCACGGACGAAGGATACATCAAGCAATGCAAATTTATGAGAAGGCAAAGCTATTAATGTTTAGAGAAATGAAAGCTTATATTGGCACAGCTGAAGGCAAACAGACATTCATACAGAAGCGAGTGCTCACTTCTTATCGACACCTTTGAGTGGCGCTCTTCCGGTGGATCCAAGTCTGCTATAGAAATTTACTAAAAGAAAAATCTGCCAAAGTTTTGCATTCCTTGCTGCGACAAGGCAAAGTAAAAGCGAGACCAAAAGCTAACAGCTCTCTCCTCGCCAAGTAACAACGCGCCACGCGGTCAGTCTAACTCACCCTTCTTCGACTGGAGCACAGCTGTGGTCGCCTCCCTTTTACTTCTCCTGCCTCTTCCACGCTCCGCGTGGCCCGGAAAACCCAAAGACGCCATTTCAGCCACCACCCTAACGCAGGTGGATTTCTCACAAGTAGCGCAAACCTCTTTGCCTACTTGACCAATACGAGAGTTGGCTATTCTATACACCTGCTGCTGAATCTGTATGACTACCGCAGACTTTCTGCAGCAGACTACGCCACCGTCTAGCAACGTGACACACAACCACATTCATTCAATCGCACCATTATGAGAGTTATGAGGAAAGAGAAACAAGGAAAAGAAGGAGAAATGCTACTGAAAATGGGCTACCGAACTAATGAAAGGTGGGTACAGGACCCTTTCAAGGTGCGTTTACTCCAACATCCAATGGCGGTAGACGGTGTGTACAATGAGGCGGGAATGACAGCATTATAATGGAGTTAGATTTAGCTTTTTCCACCACATTGATATCAGTATGAGATTGGTGATTATGGAGCAACATCAAAATCGGATCTGCAGGTGATGGTTAAGTATGTTTGATAAAATGATCCGTATATTTCACAAACTCCGTAGCTGTCACCCATCCTGAACTGTTTCCTGCGCCGATAGATTCCGGTGGTTCGCCTTTTATAAACAAATCCTTGTATTTAAGCCTTAGGAAAATAAACGTGGGAGGAACTGCACGATCTAATGCATTACTGCCAGTTCCGCTGTAACCAATGCCCTTCGTTCCGCAGATACTGTGGCTTCAACTTGCTTCATTCCCTTCTTGGCAATAATTTTCCTCGGCTTTAGCACTGAGGTAAGACCTGTTTCAATTCTCGAAGGTGGAAATTTATATTTACCCAACAACTGTGCTCAGCTTTGTAAAAAATTCGGTGACATTGTGTTTGTTAAATGACGTCGCCCTGCTGGCACTCGTTGTCTCCGGTGTTCTTATTGGCAGGTGAGGATGTCTTTCTAAAAAACCAGTCAGCAAGTCTGGACCAGTTTTTCTATTTTCGTGCCACGAAGGTGGAATATTGCGACTATTGAATTTCAGTGCACATTCGTAAGCTAACTTTTTGACTTCTTCTGGCAGAAGACCAAAGGAAACTGGAGCACCTTGCAACAGATATTCTGGTAACATATCTTCCTGTTCTCCAGTAAAGACAAATTTTACTTTTTTGTAACCAATCCCTATATTTTCTACACCAGATCTTAACTTTTTGACAAGTCTGTGTATAGTAATTCGACAAATATCTAATACTTTTGCAACAGTTCTTATTTTCCTGTCATCATTGAGAACTGCATCCGCTGCTTTTTGCTTGAACTCCTGTGACACAGAACCTCGTGTTGTTTTTCGGGTATACGTCCTCATAATACAAAAGAAAAAAATTACCATATTTATATTCCATTGGTGGTACAAATTGAAGTGTTGGCAGAAGAGCCAACACTGTGTTGTTAGAGTAGGCCGAAATGCACGCGTTTAATTACGCGCTGACTGGCGTGAGGTCTGTAACAGGTCAGAGAAATAAGACTAGCAAAACAAGAGTAACTGGTAGAATACTTAACTTTAATCCACAATTGTAGAACATCTCTCTTGATGATACATAATTCGAATCTCAATATAAAATGCTATGGCGCCTTGCTAGGTCGTAGCAAATGACGTAGCTGAAGGCTATGCTAACTATCGTCTCGGCAAATGAGAGCGTAGTTGTCAGTGATCCATCTCTGGCTAAGTCGGCTGTACAACTGGGGCGAGTGCTAGTACGTCTCTCTAGACCTGCCGTGTGGCGGCGCTCGGTCTGCCATCACTGACAGTGGCGACACGCGGGTCCGTCGTATACTAGCGGACCGCGGCCGATTTAAAAGCTTGTAACGTTGTATCTTTAATTTTGGTATGCTGATATGTAAGGTTGAAACTTTAATTTGCTATGCTGAGATCGGTGCTAATTGACAATGAAAGTGGGTTAAAAGCCGTGATCTGTCTGGGGACGTTAACCGTGGATTACTGGGCAACTGTTTCATCAGATATTTAGCAGACTAACATTAATGATAATCTTTTAATAGTCATACAAAACAGGTAAAATATATATATAAAAAAGGAGAATTTAAATAAAAAGAAAGAAATCAGTTTATATTTGGAAATTTATTTTAAGATTGTTCATTGAAATTTCAGCATATTATACGTGAGTTATAACTGAGCTGGTGCCTTATTTACGATTGAAAAACTGTGAGATTGTAATCTTACGGAACACATAAAATATGGAGCCAAGATTGGGAGACTGCAAACAACAATGCATTCATAAAATAACACACGAAGAACATTGAAACATAAGCAAGAAGAAATTAACCACAACCAACAGATTCAGTTTTTTACCCAAAGAAATTACGTTCATACCACAATCCTGTCCGTCATGTAATTACCACACACTGGTATACTAAATTCATATTAACTCTTTGTGAAGTCTTCGCAAAAAGAATAGCTGGGGGCTACTTTGATGATTTCACCACATGCTCCACGTGGTCAACTTGGTTTACACAAAGCGTACAACTCCACAATAATTTTGATAATTAAAATACATTAGATCGAAAAGCAATTGACAAAAGAAAAACCTTGAACTGGTTACTAACGTCTTACTATTAACCTGATGGGTCAAACAGTTATATAAGCATGTGGTAGTGGTCTCGCAAAGTACACCCCACGTGGGCTGAACATAAAGAAAAGTTGCTATATTGAAAATATAGTCAAGACGAGACATTATAATCACACAAACATTCGCATTTAAGATTGATGAACTTAGTTAGAGTTACTGATCAACACGTGGTGCCACTTTACTCACAAAGTAGTAACAAAGCAACTACCGAAAAATAATCGGAATTTAACACGAGAATTACACTCCGCTGCACTTTAAAATAGCATTAGATATTTTAGAGCTAAACCTGAAATCAAGGTGATTAAATTTTCAGTTAGGCTGAACTTAAGAAATCCATTGTCCTACGGACTTAACAGACACGCGCTTAGCCGGAGATCTTACCACTTCAGACGCTCGCCACGGCCACACAGCAACTGCCCTCTTGCCGAGCATGCTTCCTGGGGGTCTCACAAAGACCAACGGAAGTGGCCAGAGGGGCAGCTTCCTATACCAACATGACAACGGACGGACAGGACCATACTAAGGATAGAAACCTCTTTGCTTTTAGGAAGCGTAGCTACCTATTCCGACGTTGGTCCTACTGTTCTCTAGCAGACAGCCTTGTCTGCTACCCTCAAGCATGCAACTAGAAATACATATGCTCATTCATCCTCTCACACAAAAGGGAAGGGGGATGACAGTATCTTATCATATACAGTATATAAAAGAAAGCGGATGTAGGTTCCGTATGAGACTGTGTGACATGAATTACATATAAGAATTACATATAAACTGTGCCTTAAAGTGTAGTAGTGTGACAGATCGTTCTTGTTTATGTGTAAAAGTAACACGTTCCACTGCTCAGTCTCCTCCCAGATAGTCAGAAACGCCACAGTACATTTAGAAGAGGAATTTATTCCATAAATGGCAACAGATTTAAGAAATTAAACATGAAAGGAATCCAACAGAGACCTTTCATAACCCCAACGCTCCGGGAAAAGACTGTGTAGGGAATTTTCTGGCCATGCTAGGACATTCCCAAGCAGGCTTCTCACACCCTACTTAAACCAAAAGTGTAAAAGAAAAGGCAAAAGGACACCAGCTACTTGCTAAAACACAATAATTTCAACACATCTTTAGAATCTACCATTTTCAAACAGAAAAAAAAAGAACACAATCTGTGACACCTATTTAAAAGGTAGTGTAGACCTAATTCGGTCAGCAAGTAAAAACAATGGTTCCTGTGTCATTAATATGAAAACAATTTCTGGTTGTTACCCTTATGGAGTTCACCAGTATTTGCTCATTGCAAGAGCCAACTGATCACAGGAAAGTTTATGACTGTTTATTAACAAGCAAAATTTATGAAAATAGCAAAGGTGCCACAGCAATTAAAAAAAAGAACATCAAATAACATCGGTATTAAAAACAGAACATAACAATGCACAATTTGCAAAAGCAACAAAATGATAAGAGAAAAAACATGTTTTACAAAGTGGTTATCGCAAAAAAATTCTATATCGTATAAAACTAATAATTTGTAGAATTAAAATAACTATGTGGCACTCATTTAATCACTCTACTATATTTCAATTAGCTAGCAAACAATGATCACTGTCATTATACTGAAACTACAATAATTATGTGATTGTTACCCTTAAGGGGTTCCTCACAGTAAATATGCCCCTTGCAAAGGCTAATCGATCACAGTTCAATGAGAATAAAAAGCTATCTGACTGATAAACGAAGCAAGGCCACAGCAATGAATTTACGAAACAAAATATCACAAATCTAATACATCACACAAAAACAAACATTGATAAATAAAACAGTACAATAGTCAACATTTAAACAAAAACAAAAACACACCTATAAATAAAACACCTGCAAAATACAAGAGTCAAAGTCTAAAAAAGATAAATAGAACACCTGCAAAATACAAGAGTCAGTCTAATAAACACCAATAAATCGAACTCCTGCAAAACACACGAGTCAGAGTTTCTCTGACAGAAACACACGTATATGCACTGGACTAAGAACCGTATAATCACTGTTCACTGACACACTCAGTACTTCCACTGTTCCGAGGCACAATATAGGGGAAAGAGGGGGGGTTCGTCGCCGCAGCTGTTAGTAGGGATTTTTTTTTGTCCATCTGTTGCGTGCGATCCCGCCGTCTCTGCCCTCTCATGAAGTTTCTCCCGTGTCACGTCATCTCGATTTGGTTCCATGTTTGTGTTGTCAAATTCGTGCGGTATCCTCGTTTGACACGCCAGGTTGATATTCCTGGGCAAGGATGACACTTAATGGCTCTTCTTTTGTGCCACCCTTAGCGACCAGAGAACATCGAACCATGATTTACTGTCGCTTGACAGTGGGCATCCGTCAGGAGATGTTGATAGGCGTCATTGAAGTCTGCCAGTTACTCTGGACAGTATGTGTCAAAAGGCTCCACGCCCTTTGTGTTGTTACATTCTTGGGTTATCCTCAATTGGCTCGCCGGTTTGATATTCCTGGGCAAGGATGACACTTAATGGCTCTTCTTTTGTGCCACCCTTAGCGACCAGAGAACATCGAACCATGATTTACTGTGGCTTGACAGTAGGCATCCATCAGGAAATGTCGATAGGCGTCGTTGACGTCTGCAAGTTTCTCTGGGCAGTACCTGTCAAAAGGCTCCACGCCCCTTGTGTTGTTTCACCGCGGCCGTCTCGTCACGGTCGCGTGCGTGTGGTGCGTTGCCAGCAGATGGATTTCCGCGCGGTGGACCGCTCGCCCATCTCAGGTCATCGCCTCGGGGCGGCCGCCCATTAGCTCCAGGTACAAGGGAAAGTGTTTGCCGCTTACTCTCCTTTTGTTGTCGGCCGCGCTCCCAAAGTGGCCCGGATGACAGCGTGTCCCGCTGGGAAACCCGCCAGTTTACAACTAGTCCGGCTGCTCCCGCTGTCTCTTAAGAGTTTTGCCGGTTCACTTTCCCGTTCTCAACTGCATTCACAGAAATTTTTCATCATCCTTATGTGATTACAAAATGTCATACATAATACCACTTAGTATTGTCTTTCACAATTTTTAAGAACAAAGTGAGACTTAATATTTTTTTTAAATAAAAAAAAATAGATGAATCGACAATATAAAATAAAATTTAAATGACTTGACAATCTAAAAAAATAAAAGTGAAATGACTTGACAGTATAAAAATAAAAATTTAAATGAACTGACAATATAATATTTAAATCCACATCACTAATGTGGTTCACTTACGTTTTAATAAATCAAATGCTATTTATTAATTCACTAAAATGAATAGGATTATGCCTTGTGCAAGTATAGGTCAGGACAGCATAGGGTTCACATGTTATTTACACACACATACATGCACACCTGTTGTCTATTCTACAAACTAACTACCCATAAACATGCATTACTCAATATTCTACTTATATCCACTACTAGTTAAGCCAATACGCTACTTCAATGCTATTTCAACACCGTGTATATACCACTACAACATTGTTCTAATTCGTCCTCTTCTTGACGCTCGCGTCATACGTCTTGTCACATGATAAATATGGAGAACTTTCCTTAAACATACACATTAAAAAGAACAATGGTTATTTACACGCCAAAACATTTATACCAGTTCGCACACCTGAAAAGAGACTCGCAATTATACATTTATCATACTCATATATTCACACATAAAACAGTAAGAAAATTTCACCTAAAATTACGTTATCACAACAATTAATCACGCAGATGACTCTGAGAAGGTTAAAAATGTTTGCATTATACAGGTTATTTTACATTTTCTTACCCATTTTGCTGCGATTTCGTTCCTTCTTTACGTTACCTTTCGCTTCCAAATCAGTTATTTCGCCTGTGGTGGTTATTCTGGATTCATTTCTCATGAATGACAAAATTGTGGTCACCTCTATTCTGTAAAACAGTATCATCTTAACATATTGAACTTACAACAGACACAAAAGATCCGAATCCTCCTGTAGTTTAAATGACAAATGTTTTGCTTTATCCTTATTACCTTAAACCAAGCTTTCCTTCGTTCCCATAATCAAAATTATTTAATCATCCTCTACCTTCAAGAGGGAAATTTCCTCAGTACAAATCATATAGGCTGCAGTGCATCCCGCACCAGCGAAAACAGTAAGCTGTAATGCTCACAGCATCAGCAAAACACATAAACGTCGCTTTTCTAGGACAAGTATTAACGCAGAATAATTTTTTAGGCTTTGGCTCAACATCAATCAAGACTACAAAAAGGATCCATATTTCCGTTCCATTCTCCATTTGCTGAAAAGCTGCTCGTATTTGACTACCACAATAATATTTCAGAGCCACGTAAATTACACAAACCACAATTCTTCTTTCACCTTGAAGGGAATCAATATACTTACGAAATCCACAGACAGCACTTTACGTACTCAGCTATAAAGAACAAAAAACACATATATCATCAATATTAACATATCATCGCATATTGGAAGCCAATGGTTCAACAATCGTATTATCGCATCCTGTTTTCAAGATTCCTAACTTACTCATTCCTTTCTCAGAGTTCTCCTATCTTAAAATATTCATACAGCACGCATACTATAGTAAGAGATCCTCATTTATACTGACAGATATAGAATAGTAATAGATAGATAGTAGCACTGAAAGCAGAAAATCGGAAACAAGGCTACTAACAGCTGGGGACCTGAGTTTGCCAGACCCATAATACCCACAGATCGGATATTCCCCTGAATTTACGCACTAATTCAGCAACGATCTTGCTTTCCTCAGGAGCGACTCTTTTCAATTTACGCACAAAAAAAAAACATAAACAGCATTTTACTCGTTCACAAAGAAACCTTTTATCTTCACGTTTGAATCAAACTAAATCCTAATTGCACAAGGAGAGAAAAAAAAATTAAAACATCACTTCAATCCATCACACAGAAACATCTTTATCATTAATTTTTACCAACATATTATTCAAAATGCATACGTCACAAATTTAAACTAATCAATTCTTTCTCCTCACCGTCCTCTCTACTTCTCACTGTCCTTTCTACTCATTTGCCATGTCGCTCATTTGTTCCGATTGGGCGCCTTCTGCGCTGATCGTTTGTCATTGCCGGTTTCGTTCATTTCCATTTGCTGGATTATGTCTAGGGTTAGCCGGCCGAATTTCGACATCATGAGGTGCTCCGCCTACAGTCCTATTCCCACCATATTCATCGTATCGATTCTGGTTGCTGTACCTGTAGCGTTCACGATCCTGTCCACGTCCCCGATCATTTCCGTTGTTCCACCTGTGTTCGCGACTGTTACCCCAGTTTCTATACGGTCGGTCCCGATTATTGTTCCGTTCGCGTCGCGACGACCAGTCACGCCGTTCATTAGTAATACGGCCACGACTGCGGTCGCGCTGCTGTGCCCCGTAATAACTTTGTGCCTGATTAGGCGGGCATTCTCCTGTATTGTATTCCAACTCTTGGAGAAGCGTCTTAAACGTTTCCACGTCCTCTTTGCATCGTCCCGCAAGAATGACGTGCCGCAAGTGCATCGGCAATTTGGTGATGCATATCCTAATTAGTTCCGCAGGCCCGTATGGGTCGTATAGGAATTGATTTGCCTGCAGCATGTGGTCGAATAGGCGTGCAGGGCTGCCGAAACCAGACTGGTTCAAATTTGGCAGCATAATTATGCCATGTTTGACCCTATCTTGTGCCACTTCCGACCAATAGGCGGACAGAAAGGCTTGTCGAAACTCCCGAGTGGAGTTGCAGTGACGCGCTGCCGACCTCATGCGAATCGCCGGTTCGCCTTCCAAATAGCCACACATATATTCTATCTTATGTGAACTTGCCCAGTCGGGGGGAAGACAAAACTCAAATTGCTCGAGCCATGCACGTGGATGTATTCCTTTTTGCGAATTTCGGAATATCTCAAACTTTCTTACTGTAAGGAAATGTTTGAAATCAAATCCCCGCATTTCCTCCTGGCGAGGCCCTTGAATGTTTCTGTTTCTCTCATGTCTGCCCCTTAAATTACATTCTTCCCTGTCGTCAAAATCTCCCTCGTGGCCGGAGTCCCTCTCTGCACTGTTCGTACGGCTATTTTTAGTGCTATTGGCGAGTTCGGAATCACACGCCATGCGGTTTTCCAGATGCGCCACGCGTTCTTGTAATTCGCCTGTTACAGCTTTGTGTTGTCTGTTCACTTCAAACTGTCCCTTCTGAAATCTAAGAAGCGAACGCACTTCTTCGGTCTCTGCTGCCGCTACCGGTGTAGTATTGTTCTCGCTTTCCGTCAGCTTCATCGTGCCTACAGTGTCCGCTAATGCCGCAATCTTATCATCAATTTGTCTCTTGTCCTCCGCCCCAGTCTGCTTCAATTGTTCTATTTGCTGTTCCAACGCGTGGATCGCTAAACTGTTGTCCGCTACTGTGTTGCTAACGGACGTGGGACAATGCGTTTCCGCCTGCTGGACCCTCGAGATTACCTGCTGGTGTTCCCTTTGGCATTCTTCCCTCAGCTCTTGGAAATTCCTAAGTAGCCGTTCTTCGCTTTCTTTAGATTCGGTATCGCCCCTCCGCTTGCTCTGTTCTAAAGCTTGCAGACGATCATCGATTTGTTCAAATTTACGGCCTAATTCTTTCATAATATCACTTTTTATCTCACTTGCCAGATTGTTTATTCTTTGTGAGATATCATCGGACACTCTCTGCATCGACTTGTCGACTTTATTTGTCTGCTGGATTAGTTTTTCGTCTATTTGTTCGCCTAGCTCTCGGATCGATTTTTCAGATTTCTGCGTCATTTGTTCGCCTAGCTCGCGGATCGATTTCTCGGATGATTCTTTTTGTTCTCGGAACGATTTTTCTGATTTCTGCGTCATTTGTTCGCCTAGCTCGCGGATCGATTTCTCGGATTTCTCTGCGTTTTCTTTATTTTGTTGCAATAAGGCTTTCATGAGTTCTGCTACATCAATTTGGTTAGTTAGAGGCAAATTAATTTCTGGCTCTGATGTGAGCCCGTTCGTGCTGTTTTGCATTTCGTCTGAAGTATTCCCCATTGCATTTTCGGAACCGCCCGACGCGTTAATATTGGAAATCAAATTATCCCCTTGGTCCATGTTGCTTAAGTTGTTGGACCGCTTACCTTTAGCTTGGTTACGTGTTTGCATTAGTGCAATTTATACTCAGTACGCAACACACTAATCACTATAAATGTGTCCCACAAAAATTACGACAGTCACACGAAAGATACCCAACCTAGTACGCACTTTTTCACACGCAAAACAAATTTTTATCTTAGATCGAAACAGTGGAATTTACAAGCGAGAATAAAAAAACACACAGACATATAAAACACACAAATATAAAAAAAACACAACAAGACAAACAACGCAACGCCGATCAACAACGCCGTGAATCTTTCGAAAGTCTGCTCGGAAACAACGCAGAAGTTGTTTGAGCGCTGTAGGGGAAAAAAATTAAGATTATAACACGCTCGCAATCTAACATTTCAGAGATTCCAGAGTCTAGCGGAATCACAGAACAGGGTCGCCATGGTAAGATTGTAACTTTAATTTTGTTAGCTGATGTGTAATATTGGTACTTTAATTTTGGTATGCTGATATCGGTGCTAATTGACAATGAAAGTGGGTTACAAGCCGTGATCTGTCTGGGGACGTTAACCGTGGATTACTGGGCAACTGTTTCATCAGATATTTAGTCTAGGTTTACAAAGCAGACTAACATTAATGATAATCTTTTAATAGTCATACAAAACCGGTAAAATATATATATAAACAGGAGAATTTAAATAAAAGGAAGAAATCAGTTTATATTTGGAAATTTATTTTAAGATTGTTCATTGAAATTTCAGCATATTATACGTGAGTTATAACTGAGCTGGTGCCTTATTTACGATTGAAACGAATGTGAGATTGTAATCTTACGGAACACATAAAATATGGAGCCAAGATTTGAAAAACTGCATACAACACTCCATTCATAAAATAACACACGAAGAACATTGAAATATAAGCAAGAAGAAATTAACCACAACCAACAGATTCAGTTTTTACCCAAAGAAATTACGTTCATACCACAATCCTGTCCGTCATGTAATTACCACACACTGGTATACTAAATTCATATTAACTCTTTGTGAAGTCTTCGCAAAAAGAATAGCTGAGGGCTACTTTGATGATTACACCACATGCTCCACGTGGTTAACTTGGTTTACACAAAGCGTACAACTCCACAATAATTTTGATAATTAAAATACATTAGATCGAAAAGCAATTGACAAAAGAAAAACCTTGAACTGGTTACTAACGTCTTACTATTAACCTGATGGGTCAAACAGTTATATAAGCACGTGGTACTGGTCTCGCAAAGTACACCCCACGTGGGTTGAACATAAAGAAAAGCATAAAGAAAAGTTGCTATATTAAAAAAATATTCTCAAGACGAGACGTTATAATCTCACGCACATTCGGATTTAAGATTGATGAACTTAGTTAGAGTTACTGATCAACACGTGGTTCCACTTTACTCACAAAGTAGTAACAAAGCAACTACCGCAAAATAATCTGAATTTAACACGAGAATTACACTCCGCTGCACTTTAAGATGGCATTAGATATTTTAGAGCTAAACCTGAAATAAAGGTGAATAAATTTTCAGTTAGGCTGAACTTAAGAAATCCATTGTCCTACGGACTTAACAGACACGCGCTTAGCCGGAGATCTTACCACTTCAGACGCTCGCCACGGCCACACTGCAACTGCCCTCTTGCCGAGCATGCTTCCTGGGGGTCTCACAAAGACCAACGGAAGTGGCCAGAGGGGCAGCTTCCTATACCAACATGACAACGGACGGACAGGACCATACTAAGGATAGAAACCTCTTTGCTTTTAGGAAGCGTAGCTACCTGTTCCGACGTTGGTCCTACTGTTCTCTAGCAGACAGCCTTGTCTGCTACCCTCAAGCATGCAACTAGAAATACATATGCTCATTCATCCTCTCACACAAAAGGGAAGGGGGATGACAGTATCTTATCATATACAGTATATAAAAGAAAGCGGATGTAGGTTCCGTATGAGACTGTGTGACATGAATTACATATAAGAATTACATATAAACTGTGCCTTAAAGTGTAGTAGTGTGACAGATCGTTCTTGTTTATGTGTAAAAGTAACACGTTCCACTGCTCAGTCTCCTCCCAGATAGTCAGAAACGCCACAGTACATTTAGAAGAGGAATTTATTCCATAAATGGCAACAGATTTAAGAAATTAAACATGAAAGGAATCCAACAGAGACCTTTCAAGCTACCACCTAGCAAGTGTGGTGTCTGGCGGAGACACCACACAAATGAATTGGGACAAGTTGTCCCGAGGTCATAACGTGCCCACGAAAAACGGAACATCTAGCTCCAGTCACACATGTTGAAATAAAAGCAAGATATTGGTTACGTTACGGAACATAGGTAATTTACGCATTGTGTAACAAAAGAGTAGATAAATTCTTACAATAAAACACTAACACACTAAAGGCTACTCGTTAAAATTCGTGATATAGATCAAAAATATCAAAACTGAAAATATTTACTACGTGAACCAGCGACGCACTTGCTACCGTTCCTATGCTCCGGAGACCACTAGCCTGTTTACGATGGCTGCCGTCATGCTCTGTGGCGTTTCATTTCACGACGTGTTTACTTCATGTTCGTATCTCTTTCCGTCGCGGAGTTATTGCAGTCGGAACTACTTACCTAGGTTATTTCTAGACCCGCTCTCCCCCGCTTACTAACTGCAAAGAATCTGAAATTAACGGCTTGTCACTCTATCTCACTTGAAACTTTGACAACATTGACACTGAGAATACTGACATTAAAGAATGTGAAATAAAGTGTTTTCAGTACTTTATTGTGCAGAGAACAAATGCCCAAAATAACTCACGATATTTTGTTGTAAAGTACAGGTGGAAACCTTAGTCCCAGTTCTTCTCAAGGATTTCCGCGGTATCTGTGCGGAAATCTTGCACGGTCAAGGTGTACTCAGCAGCCGACAAAGCCGAACCAGAAAGCTTCTTGGATGCCGCGACTGTACGATAATAACTCACGGCGTGGAGGCAAATCTCATTCGATTGGGGTTGATTTTTCGTGCTGACTCCAGAAGGTGTAGCACGCCCCTCTATCATCGGCTACGCACGTAACCCTGATCGCGTGAGCCTACCGTAATTAGAAAATCGAGGCACTCGTTTTCGAAGTAATAGCTGATTAATGGCGAAAGTGTACAAGTTATTGTTACATACAATTTACTCCAACTTCATTCTTAAGTAAATTTTGAATGATAGTCACAAAGTTATTCAAATAAGACAATAAAAAGTACCACGAAATTTTTGTTAAACTACGCCAATTTATTGAAGTTATCTCTAAATTTGGTCCAAGTGGACAAACTCTGTTCACTAACTAGTTGGTTATCAGAACAGTAATTATTATACAACGTGTCTGAAGAAATCGTGTGCTGACGAAAATAGTTCGCAACACGAGACCGACACAAAACACTCTGCGAAATAACAAAGAGAAATATTAGCGTTTTAAGTTGTTAAAGAAAATCACATTAATTAAATTCCACAGAGATGCAAATAATCACTAACCTTTGGATGCGTAAGCGTTCGAGTTGACGTTAAGGCATGATGAGCGCTTCAGAAGCCTCCATTTAGATTTCTATCGACATTGTTATTTTTCAGCCTTGTTACGTTTATTACGAAAATTTACATTTATAATCGAATGAATACAGTCCTTTAAAACACACCTGTAGCTAATTTAAATTAGAAAAAAATAAAGAAAAGAGTTCGACATTAATTTCGATGGAATAGGTGTCAATTTAATCCTTGCTAATTCTGTTATTTTGGCGTATAATTATTTATATTAGCATTTATATAAACGTGGAATTGCGCATTGGTGAGGTACAGCGCAAATCAGTATGCATAAGGCAACCAAATACAAACAGAAAGCCGGCCGGAGTGGCCGAGCGGTTCCAGGCGCTACAGTCTGGAACCGCGCGAACGCTACGGTCGCAGGTTTGAATCCTGCCTCGGGCATGGATGTGTGTAATGTCCTTAGGTTAGTTAGGTTTAAGTAGTTCTAAGTTCTAGGCGACTGATGACCACAGATGTTAAGTCCCATAGTGCTCAGAGCCATTTGAACAAACAGAAAGAAAGAAAATGCCTACCAAAAATTAGCCCACACAGCATTTTATCGATATAAAGATTAGACGCCTTGTCATAAAGGTCTGCACAACTGGAAATAGTCATCACAAACAAACTTACCATGTTCGTTGCATAGATTTTTAGGACATTTTGATCAACACTGAACAATTTTCCTTTCCAGATCAGGTGGACATATTTCTTAGGTGGATGATATTCATTTCCTGGCCACTTCTGACGCCGCATCTAGCCAATGCTTGCAGGACATTTCTTCGCAAATTCGTAGTATTGTCTCTGGATTTCGTATGGACCAATACGTTCTAGGGCTAAGTCTTTCAAGAAAATCCTCCTTTTATGTGATTTGTCATCGTGAGATTCTGGATGTTGATTTGTGTGTAAATAGAAAGCATTTATAGCTGCAACATCAATTATATTAGCCTCTAAAACAAACGGCAGGCAAGAGCCTGTCTTTTGCAAGTGCAAGTATGTACCTCTTATTCAAGATACGCCACACCTGATTTTGTTTTGCTGTAAAATGAAATCATTTCTGCTTTCGTCTTTCTGTAAGTCCTATCAGCTGTGGCGTCGTGATGCATGGAACTTAGTAGCACCACACTTCTTTGGTACATAACTCAACTCTGAATCCAAATACTGAAGTTGGAACCTTTCGTATCTTTCATGGTTTCACTTCAGGTGGAGTTTGTGGTTTGTTTTGGTAAAGAGTACTGAATGCTGTAATTTTATCGTTCAATAAATCTTGAAACTGGGAAACACTGATAAAGTAGTTGTTCATCCCGACATTGCTTGAGCTTCCTCTAAGCGCCCTTTTCCAGGGCCTTTATCACATGAGCTGCAACATTATCTTGGTGAGTGTGATCTGGAATTTTTCCTGAGTACATTAGCCCACCTACAGCGTATGTTGTCAATCACATGGCCAGAATGTATTTATTCCACATTTTCCTAGCTTCATTGGAATAAACTGTAGAAATCTCTAACACCATCTGAAACACAACAGCTGCTCATCTGTTGCGGTGTTTTTCCCTCGATGAAAGCTTTACTTGAAGTTGTTTATGAATAGTTCCCACACATTGCGGAAAGCTACCACATTATCATCTTCGCTCCTAGCTTGTCGGGTTCATCTATCATCAGACGTGATGGTTCTCCTTATTTCTTCAAACTTTGTATAAAAAAATGCCATATAAACAGGGTTACCAGTGGAGTCACGAAATAATTGTGTTATAGGAACATCCCAGCTTCTATAACTTCCAGCTAATAGGAGAATCCCAAAAATATGCATTGATTTCCTCGTTTCTGACACTATGTCATGTTTGAACTTCTGTAGCTGCTGAGCATCGTCCTTCCAGATTTGTGCAATGGTCAGTTTCATCAACAATGTTATTTGCGATGAAGTAATTCCAAGTATCTTTTGGCGTTCGTGTATTTGTTCCCGTAACAGGACCTCAAGAAATTTTCATTATATTACGAATAAGCGTTCTGCTAGAAGGAGGTGATGTTCTGCTCCACTGAGTTTCGTCATGTAGTTTAAAAAAGGTTTTCAGGCTGGGCTTGACGGCTATATTATTTGGTTTCTCGGGCTGGGTTATGCTTGGTGTATTATTTGTGCTTGCAGGCTGCGCTCTATCAGCAGACCAATCTATACTTGGTAAGCCTACATCATTTACATCCCAAGTTTCATTACCACTTTATTTAGATTCTGAGCTGTCCCTATGCGGATCAGTTTCATTCTGGGAAGCAATACTACATTCACATACGTCCAAGAATTCAGGAATAATCGTTGAGCCATTTGGATCGTCCACATTTATAGTACAAGTTGGTTGTCTTTCCCGAGAAGTACTAGATGACTCGATAAGAGACGAACGTTACTTGCTTAGAGAGGAAGTGTATATAGTTACTGTGTTAGAGAAAGAGAGAAGAAAGAAGAACAGGGAGTGTAGCAAACATAATTACTTGCATCAGCTGCGAGAGAAACACCTTTGACCTCTAAGGTCAACGTCAGCAATGAGCAGGTAGTCCATTATTGTTGTTGCTATAATCTAGCACATGCGACAATTGACAGTATAAAAGTATCACAGATGCCAACATTAATAGATTGGCGGAAAATCGCTTGCTAAAGAATTAGATTACAACAGGCCTCAGAAGCCCCCTCCATGTATTATGTGCAAAGCATTAAAAAAAACATTGTTTTCATTCAATCTTTACAATAGTAAATACAGTTGTACTATGTTTCTTAATCCTAGACGTGATTATAAGCATTAAATAATACAGGGTCCAATTACATACAATGTCAGTATGATTAAAGGGGTGATTAATTCACTTTTGGGCTTGAAAGCCTTCCATCATGAATCCAAAGGTTAAGAAAATAGTTACACAGTGAAATATTTCTATTAGTGTAAGAACTGCGTTACTTAACAGTAACGATTACCTACACAAGCAAAACTCATTAACTTTCCAAATAAAGTTTACAGAATTTCTATGTTTAAAATTTTTCAGAGATATTTGTATTACTTAATAATAATTAAATTTCAAAGCAGCTGCTATGTCAAAATAAGAACCGCTATGTAAATGACGGTAAACATTCGCAAAACAAATCATGATATGAGAAGTTCAGAAAATATAGTTTTCGTTTGCCAACTTAAGATTATCTTACTGTTACTTTCATCCAAACTATCATTATCTGTACGCCATCTGATTTTATAGTCAACAAATTAACTAACCGACTGCGGTGTCATCACTGAACAATTTACATCATTTTCCTACGAAACAAAACTGGTATAATTTTTTAACTGTTTGGTCTCTCTGACAGATTAATGATGTTGTTGTTGTTGTGGTCTTCAGTCCTGAGACTGGTTTGATGCAGCTCTCCATGCTACTCTATCCTGTGCAAGCTTCTTCATCTCCCAGTACCTACTGCAACCTACATCCTTCTGAATCTGCTTAGTGTATTCATCTCTCGGTCTACCTCTACGATTTTTACCCTCCACGCTGCCCTCCAATACTAAATTGGTGATCCCTCAATGTCTCAGAACATGTCCTACCAACCGATCCCTTCTTCTAGTCAAGTTGCGCCACAAGCTCTTCTTCTCCCCAATTCTATTCAATACCTCCTCATTAGTTATGTGGTCTGCCCATCTAATCTTCAGCATTCGTCTGTAGCACCACATTTCGAAAGCTTCTTCTTGTCTAAACTATTTATCGTCCACGTTTCACTTCCATACATGGCTACACTCCATACAAATACTTCCAGAAACGACTTCCTGACACTTAAATCTACACTCGATGTTAACAAATTTTTCTTCTTCAGAAACGCTTTCCTTGCCATTGCCAGTATAAAATGTAGATTAATGATATTCATTTCTATTAGAACAAGAAACTGTAGGATCCTGGACTATGTAACAGTTACTAAGACTAATGATAATATCGAAGAGCTATAATTTTACATGACTAGTTTTATTATTCAATTTTCTCAATGAAACTCACTGGGTATGTCTTACAAAAGTTCTAAGCTACTCTAATTAGAACAGTCCTACAGGTTGTTGATGCATCGGAGACTACGGTGTCGGCGTCTACGACAATACTCCATCATTTCCAGCTGTTGAGAGGACGTTCTGGTTACTTGCGCACGGTTTTGTAGCAAGTTCTTGATGATGTTTGGAGCTTAATTCACCTGTTCACATAAGTATCTTACACTTAGTCTCGTAAAATATGACTTGGGTTCACATGCATGTGCTTCTCGTCTTGTACGAGATCCATAATTAGAGTCCGTGTCGTAAATAGTGCAGCAGAACCGAGCCTGCGCACAGTGACGTAACAAGTTTCCGACAAATATAAAAGTACCTAAGTTCCCTTGGTATTTCCTTAATCAGAGTGACCCATTGATATAATAATTTACTTAAAATTACGAACATTGCTAAATTTCTTTTAACAATATTCACATTTAATGCGAAAAATACTTTTTGTCGTTTTGTTTTCATTCATAGGTAATTTCGCAATTACAGAGAAACCAGTGATTTTGATAGTACAGAAATCGATGACGTTTACGGAAAATACTTTAAAAAGTGTCACATATCTTTTATAGAGTTACAGTGCACCTTTCTGTAGTACATGAATCCGTTATTTCTGCGTTTCATAATCTCCCGCCGATGCACAGAGTACTGTACATATATGTAGTCAACTTGAATATCTACTCTTAATACGAAACTACTTGCAAAACGCGTACAATGCTGAATAAAACTGTTAAAATTGCAAACTACCGCTAATTCGATTTAATTTTATAAATGGTTATCAGAGTAATTCTGATGACTGTGACAGACTATCACTGATGCCAAGGAAAGCAAAAAGACACATTTTTCAACTCAGAGTAAAATTATGTGTTAAAAATCATTTTTATAGAAAATTTCAGGTATTTCCTCTTCTTATGCACAGCTTAACATAATTAATGAAAAAAAAACTGACGCAGGTGAAAGTTGCAAGTTTACCTTTATCTATAGAAGGTCATAAAGCTAAGTGTGGCTGCGATATCACTTACGTTCTGGAAGGTTCTGGAAGTTAGAGTAAAGCCCCAACTTTCAGGGAATCACAAAAAGACTGCGTGCAATTTCGAGACGTTGGAGTGGGCGATTAGACAACTGGAATCGCGAAATAAAGCTAAATTTGAAGTATAGTGAATTTCAAAGTAATAAGGAGAAGTACCTGTGCCATATTCCAAATTTAATATTAATGAGAAATATTTTTGTGAAGCAAAAATGTGTAGAATTATAAATTTTGTGTGGGTGGTGACTGCGGGGATATGCATGTGTGACAGCCATTAGCAGCATATTGCAAATTAATTTCTTAGGCGAGTGTATATAAAAACTGAATACCGGATGAAGTATCGAAAAATTTATTGTGAAGTAGCTACATAGGTAAAAGATTCGTGCCGCGAAATAGTTGAAAAAAACTAACAAGTGGCTAAGCTGTTAGAGTGATAATGGGTTCAGAGATACTGACTAGCGCCAATAGCTTGAAACATTGAAAAAAAAAAGAAGTGTATTTCATTTGAGAGACTTTTCATTTCAGAAAAATCACTAAAACAGTTCCCTACACATACAAGTTGCTGACTTGAAGCCTCTGAATTTTTCTTTATAGGGACATCTGAGAACTGAAGTGTACAACGCTTCCACTGATGAGGTTAAATAGTTAAAGCAAGTGTTGTCAAAATTCACGAGATGATGGGATCGGTGAAATAATTTGTAACGCTCTCCATTGAGCCTCCAGATACGAGAATAGCTTATGGAAGAGCTGCTTTAATAGCTGGGCGTGCATAGGCAATTTTATCGTGCTGTAGTAGTACTGTTTTCCAATGAAGGCTTTGGTTAAAATTTGAACCAGTTTAAATACGGAGTCAATCGTAAAGTCTGCATATCAAATAATAATAAAAAATACCGATTTACTACAAAGGAATTATCCGAATGGGGTGGAAATCAGTAGATGTGACGTCCATGTACATACAGACAAATGATTACAGTTTCAGAAAAATTAGATGATTTATTGAAGAGGAAGAGCTTCACAAGTTGAGCAAGTGAGCGACACGTTGGCGTGCCTCTGATCTTTATGCAAGCAGCTGTTAGGTTTGGCACTGATTGACAAAGTTGTTGGGTGTTCTCCTCAGGTATAGTGTGAGAAATTCTGTCCAACTGGCGCTATTAATAGCCAGAATCCCAAGCTGGTTGGAGGGCCCTGTTCACAATGCTGCCAACGTTCTCAGCTGGGGAGAGATCTGGAGACCTTGCAGGCCAAGGAAGGATTTGAGAAGAAAGAAGCCAAGCAGTACAGACTCTCGCTGGTGCGGGCGGGAGATAACTTGCTGAAATGAAAGCCCAGTAAACCTTTGGTTCAGTTTACTTGTTTTAGCGTATTTTTCAAATGGCTCTGAGCACTATGGGACTTAACTTCTGAGGTCTTCAGTCCCCTAGAACTTAGAACTACTTAAACCTAACTAACCTAAGGACATCACACACATCCATGCCCGGGGCAGGATTCGAACCTGCGACCGTAGCGGTCGCGCGGTTCCAGACTGTAGCGCCTAGAACCGCTCGGCCACACGTGCCGGCAGCGTATTTTTCATTAAAAAATTACGATTCAGTGCATCGGACTAGTAATGTAACCTTTTAAAAATTTTGTTGTTTTAGTGGCTGTGGCTTGACGACCGTTTATGGCGTTAAAAGAACATTTTAACTTGGAGCTTTTTTTTTTTTTGACAATGTTGCCTGGAATACTGTCATTCAAATTCTGAGGGTATCAGGTGTAAAACACAGGGAGCGAAAAGCTGTTTACAATTTGTATAGAAACGAGACGAAAGTTATAAGAGTCGAAGGTCATGAAAGGGAAGTAGTAATTCAGAATGGAATGAGACAGGTTTGTAGCTTATTCCCGATGTTATTCATCTGTACATTGGGCTAGCAGTAAAGGAAACCAAAGATTAATTTGCAGAAGGTGATAAAGTTCAGTGAGAAGAACCAAAAACTTCGAGGATTACCAGTGGCGTAATTCTGTCAGAGACAGCAAATGACTTGGAAGAGCAGCTGAACGGAATGAACAGTGTGTTGAAATGTAAGTGTAAGATGAACATCAACAAAAGGAAACCAAGGATAATGGTATGCAGTCGAATTAAATATGGCAATACTGAGGGAGTTAGATTAGGAAACGAGACACCTAAAGCATTAGATGAGTTTTGCTATTTGGACAGCAACGTAATTGGCTATGGCTATGGCCGGAGTAAGGAGGACATAAAGTGTAGGCTGGGAATAACATGAAAAGCTTTTCTGAAGAATAGAAATTTGCTAATGTCAAAAGTCGATGTGCTAGGAAGCCTTTTCTGATTGTATTTGTATGGAGTGTAACCATGTATGGAAGTGAAACATGCACGATAAACGGTCTAGACAAGAAGAGAATAGAGGCATTTGAAAAGTAGTGCTACAGAAGAAATCTGAACATTAAATGGGCAGATCACATAACTAATGACGAGGTACTGAATAGAGTTGGAGACAAAAGAAATTAGTAGCACAACCAGACTAGAAGAAGAGATCGGTTGATAGGACACAATTTCAATTAAGTATTGGAGGGAAGTGTGAGTCGCGGTGGGAGAGCTCTAGAAATACAAGATTTTCCTCTGTTTCTCCTACTTTTCTTGAATTCTGCTTCCAATTTGATGCATCTGTCTTCCGTTCTATGCTTTTATCTAACTATACAATATATTTTGGAGTGAAACTTACATCAACCAAGTCCGCCAGTTTCACTGACATGCAACTTCCTTTCAGGATGGTCAGCTTTACGACTAAAAATAGCTCAATTTGTAAAGTGAAAAGAGAATCTGTTGTTTGATAGCATGCCTCATGTGATGTACCTCTTTACTTCAACGAAAACTAAACTTTGGCAAAAACGTGATACACAATCTTGTTTGAGGAAAGTCTTGAATTAATTTCTTCAATGTGCTTGCTGGTAGTCGTTGATTCGCAGTTAACTTTCAAGGCCTAGTGCAGATTTCGATAGGGGACGATTCAGGCCAGGCGTAATCCCACGGTCTCTGCTGCGGCATACATATACATCCACATGATTACTCTACAGCTCACTATTCGCAGTTAAGCGCATGACAGAAGGTTCGTCGAACCACCTTCAAGCTATTTCTCTACTGTTCCACTCTCGAACGGTGGGCGGGAAAAACGAGCGCTTAAATCTTTGCGTGTGAGCTCTGATCTCTCTTATTTTATCGCGATGATAATTTCTCCCTACATATGTGGGGGCCAAAAGAATATTTTCGCAGTCGGAGGTGAAAGTTGGTGATCGAAATTTCACGCGATGATCCTGACGCAATAGAAAACGAATCGCGTCAGTGGCACTCTCTCCCCTGTTTCGCGATAATACAAAACGAGCTGCCCTTCTTTGAATTTTTTCTGTCCTCCGTCAGCCCCATTTGTTGCGGATCCCACGCCGTACAGCAGTACTCCACAAGAGTGCGGAGAAGAGCGGTGTAAGCAGTCTCTTTAGTAGACCTGTTGTATTTTCTAAGTGTTCTGCCAATAAATCGTCGTCTTCGGTTGGCCTTACCTATATTATCTATTAGATCGTTCCAATTTAAGTTATTTGTAATTGTAATCCCTAGGTATTTATTGAATGAACAGGCTTTAGATTTGTGTAGTTTATCGTGTAACCGACATTTAGCGGATTTCTTGTAGTACTCATGTGGATGACTTCACACCTTTCATTATTTAGGGGCAATTGTCACTTTTCGCACCGTACAGATATCTTGTCTAAAACACTTTGCAACTGGTTTTCATCACCTGATGATTTAATATGACGGTAAATGACTGCATCACCTGCAAACAATCTAAGAGTGCTGCTCAGATTGTCTCCTAAATCGTTTATGTAGATCAGGAACAGTAGAGGGCCTATAAACTTCCTTGGGGAACGCCAGTTCCGTCAGTGACTACGAACTGCGTGTGACCTTTCCGACAGGAAATCACAAATCCAGTCACACAAGTGAAGCGATACTCCATAGACATGCAATTTGATTAGAAGTTGCTAGGGGGGAACGGAGTCAAAAGACTGCTGGAAATATAAAAATGTGGAATCAGCCTTACATATCCTGAGAGAAAAAAAGTTAGTGGTCTTTCACAAGAACGATATTTCCTGAATCCGTGCTGACTATTTTTCAATAAATCGTTTCCTACGAGGTGATTTATAATGTTCAGGTCAGTATATGTTCCAAAATTCTACTGGAAATCGACGTAGTGATACGAATCTGTGATTCAGTGAATTACTACTATTTTCTTTCTTGGGTATTGGTGTGACTTGGCAACTTTACAATCGTTAGGTATGGAGTTTTTGAAGTGCGAGCGGTTGTGTGCGTTTTCTAAGTGTGGAGACATTCTTTAAGTGATTTAAGCTCCTTCTCTACACCAAGTGTATCCACTTCTAAGTCACTCTTATTGGCAGTTGTTCTACATTCGAATTCTGGGATTTTCACTTCATCTTCTTTCGTGAAGGTGTTCCAAAAAACTGTGTTTAGCAACTCTGCTTTCGTGGCACTGTCATCACTGACGTCACCATTGCTATCGGGCAGTAAAGGTATTGACTGCGTCTTGCCGCTGGTGAACGCTTTTTTTTTCCTTTATTGAGTTTCGATTCCCCCCAAAGGGGGCGGGCTGGCAGCAGCGTACTACGCCGCTCTGCAGCCTACAGAATTTTTAAAGCATAAGAAGAAGATAATAAACAATAAAAGATAAACAATAAAAGCAGGCGATAAAACTGGTGACTTAAATTGTAAAATGGCGGAAAATTGTGGAAGTTACAACATAAAACAAAGGCTTGGCCATGCTAATAAAATACACATGTAGCAGACAGGTAAAAGTAGTAGACAGACCATTGAAAAAACACGGCGACTCTGGTTTCTGTTTGCAAGAGATATAAAATCACACCCAGCGACAGTGTGATTTCCGTTCGCAAAACTTCGGAAAAGACGTACAACACTTAACACTCACTTGAAACACTGCACTAAAAAGTGGGCACGAAGATACAGGGTGTTTCAAAAATGACCGGTATATTTGAAACGGCAATAAAAACTAAACGAGCAGCGATAGAAATACACCGTTTGTTGCAATATGCTTGGGACAACAGTACATTTTCAGGCAGACAAACTTTCGAAATTACAGTAGTTACAATTTTCAACAACAGATGGCGCTGCGGTCTGGGAAACTCTATAGTACGATATTTTCCACATATACACCATGCGTAGCAATAATATGGCGTAGTCTCTGAATGAAATTACCCGAAACCTTTGACAACGTGTCTGGCGGAATGGCTTCACATGCAGATGAGATGTACTGCTTCAGCTGTTCAATTGTTTCTGGATTCTGGCGGTACACCTGGTCTTTCAAGTGTCCCCACAGAAGGAAGTCACAGGGGTTCATGTCTGGCGAATAGGGAGGCCAATCCACGCCGCCTCCTGTATGTTTCGGATAGCCCAAAGCAATCACACGATCATCGAATTATTCATTCAGGAAATTAAAGACGTCGGCCGTGCGATGTGGCCGGGCACCATCTTGCATAAACCACGAGGTGTTCGCAGTGTCGTCTAGGCAGTTTGTACCGCCACAAATTCACGAAGAATGTCCAGATAGCGTGATGCAGTAATCGTTTCGGATCTGAAAAATGGGCCAATGATTCCTTTGGAAGAAATGGCGGCCCAGACCAGTACTTTTTGAGGATGCAGGGACGATGGGACTGCAACATGAGGCTTTTCGGTTCCCCATATGCGCCAGTTCTGTTTATTGACGAAGCCGTCCAGGTAAAAATAAGCTTCGTCAGTAAACCAAATGCTGCCCACAGGCATATCGCCGTCATCAATCCTGTGCACTATATCGTTAGCGAATGTCTCTCGTGCAGCAATGGTAGCGGCGCTGAGGGGTTGCCGCGTTTGAATTTTGTATGGATAGAGGTGTAAACTCTGGCGCATGAGACGATACGTGGACGTTGGCGTCATTTGGACCGCAGCTGCAACACGGCGAACGGAAACCCGAGGCCGCTGTTGGATCACCTGCTGCACTAGCTGCGCGTTGCCCTCTGTGGTTGCCGTACGCGGTCGCCCTACCTTTCCAGCACGTTCATCCGTCACGTTCCCAGTCTGTTGAAATTTTTCAAACAGATCCTTTATTGTATCGCTTTTCGACGTACAGAATGGCGCCCACAGACTGCGTTGTCTTCTATATCTTTCACATCACTTGCAGCGCCATCTGTTGTTGAAAATTGTAACTACTGTAATTTCGAAAGTTTGTCCGCCTGAAAATGTACTGTTGTCCCAAGCATATTGCAACAAACGGTGTATTTCTATCGCTGCTCGTTTAGTTTTTATTGCCGTTTCAAATATACCGGTCATTTTTGAAACACCCTGTAACACACCACAGCCAAGGGCATATGGGGGGGAGGGGGTTGACCTGAACAGATGAGGGGAAAAAAGGGGGAGGAGAGGAAAAACGAAGTGGGGGTGGGAACCGACGGATGGAGAGGACTCATAAGGGGGGCAGGACAACGAAGTGGGGGTGGGAACCGACGGATGGAGAGGACTCATAAGGGGGGCAGGACAGACGCGAGAGGGAGTGGGGAAAGGCAGAGTAAGGGAATGCAGAAGGACTCGGGGGAGAGTAGGGAGGCAGAGAGAGGGTAGGCCAGGAAAAAACAGGATGGAAAGGTGGGAGGGAGAGAGGGAGCCCAGGAAAAGGACTGAGGAAGGGAGAGGAAGGTGAGGATCAGAGTTGATAGAAGGGATAAATGGAGGGAGAGAGAGCATCATACGGGAGGGGGAGTCGACAGAAGCCACCTTGGGAAAGGAGATGAAGGGTAAAGAGGTGGAGGGTAGGGGGGACACAACGGTGAAGGTGCGGCAGAGGGCTGGGTTGGAGAAGAGAGGAGCAACCAGGGGATGAGGGGGGATCAAGGCAGTGGGAGGTGTAGAGGACTCAGATATGTTCAAGGAGCAGGAGCAGATGGGGGAAAGGAATCAGGTATTAGAGGATCCGGGGACGGGAGGCGTATACAGAAGGCGAGGCGGAGTACATGGCGCTCGAGGTTCTGGAGGGACTTGCAGACCAGAATATCTAGGGTTGTCTGCCAGATTTCGAGACGGAGTTTCATTGTGGAATCTATCAAAAGCACCTCCATCGAAGTTCGTGCTAAGGTTCGAGCTTCTGTAAAACTACACGGGTTAAAATGCCTTACAAAGTCATCCGTACGAGAATCAAAAACTTGCGGGGGCGGACAAGGGACGTACTAATGCGGAGAGGATAGCATTTTTCCTATCCGCGCCCGTCTCGGAATTGCATGCTAGCCGCTACGTGCACTCAACCTAGTGGATGCAGCGCCTCTCGGCAGTGTCGTGTGTGCGCTACGGCGGCACGGAAGCCGGCGCGGAACATTACGTTAACGCCGAGCTAACGCGCCGTGGCGCGACGACCGCCGGCCGCCGAGTAACTGTCACGGCGCCCCGCCCTCCCCACGCCGCTCCGTGGCGAAACAACTGCCGTGCAGTAGCGCACTGCACAGCCAACGCCCTCTGCCGCCGCCTCGCCTGCAGCAACAGGTGGCCGACACCTCCCGCTCGCGCTGCCTGCCTGCTGCCGGTGTGACCCCGCACCGGTGTCAGCGCACGCGTATGCTCTTTGTTCTCTCGAGCCATTTAAAGAGTACTGTGTCTACTACGCTCGTGCTCTTTGGTTAGCATGCGATACCCAGTGTTGCCAACCTATGAGATTTGTCTGATGTTGTGGGACACTGTGACAAATATTTTTCACCCGAAGGCACAAACGGATTTTTTTTTGTTGTAAAAATGAATGTGGGATGTTTAATTGCTGCCTCTAACATAACGTAGTAATGGTACTGCTACATGCAACAGCAAAGGTAAACATTTCACGGGAGTTATGTACACGACACCTGCCAACTGTCATTTGTACAATCATCACTCAGCATTCTCACTATTGACACAATAGGTTTTGCAACACAACAGAAACGTACACTGTTATAGGTATGATCGTCAAATACCCCGAAACTAAGGGAAAACAGCTCACGGAAGTACGAGGCTGAGTCAAATGAAAACCTTAAATTTGTAATAACAAATCGAAATTTCGCGCCGTCATTTTGTAAGTTGGTAAGCGTGCTACAAACAGCTTGCAGAATGGCCTGTAGGTGGCCTCATAGTGCAGATGCACACATACCTGTCGCAGTATCAGTATAAAGATGGTTGCCCCATTTGCAACTTGCACCAGGGAAGAACAGCGTTCTGTTATTCGGTTTTTGCGTAGTGAAGGTGTGAAACCTATTGAAATTCATCGACCAATGAAGGTTCGGTACGGTGATGCATGTTTGTCACAGCAGCAAGTCTATGAATGGAGTAGGAAGTTCGCAAATGGTATGACTTCTGTGGAAGATGCTCATCGTCCAGGTCAGGCACAACGAGTTGTGACTCCACAGAACATCGCAGCAGTTGAAGCCATAGTGACGTGTCAGTGCAATGCCCCACACTGCCCGTACAACAGTTGCAACAATCACAGACCTGCATTTTGAGTGTCTTCCTCATCCACCATACTCACCAGACCTTGCCCAAAGTGATTTCCGTATGTTTGGACCACTCAAAGACGCAATGGGAGGAAAGAAGTTCCGTTCTGATGAAGAGATACGCCACGCGGTGGATGAGTGGTTGTGCGGACAACCCAAAGAGTTTTTTTTCTAAAGGAATTAATGCACTTTGTAAGTGCTGAGGGATTTGCATTGAGTGTGTGAGAGATTATGTTGAAAAGTGATACAGCTTTGTACCACTTCTGCACTATAAATAATATTTAAAAAAATATTTAAGGTTTTCATTTGACTCACCCTCGTAATTATACGACACTCACTGACTGTCATTTGCTCAACCAGCAGGCAGCACTCCCATTGTAGTAGCTATTGTTAGTGCAAATTTTCTTTCGTATGCACGACTTAAATGCACCATTATTTACAAATGAGTGACACATATGAAACATTGCCGAATTTTTGAAAAAACATTGCACTTCAGAATGCAAGTTAGAAGGGAGGTCAGTCAAGTGGCATGTTAACAGCAGACGTACTGGACTTCGCCGTACCCCTAGTAGTACCACGTGTATCATTTTTGACCCACACTAGTAAACAACCGTTTTATTCGTATTTGGGTGTTGTTTTGAGTGTCTTCGTCTTGACAATACGTCTCTGAAATAAATATACACTGTCAAACATAAATTTTCATAAGTTAACTTTTTTATTTTAAATTCTACGGAAGAAATTACACAAAATCAATCGTCGTTATAACAAGTGAGTAAAACAACGTTATAATGTTTTTCTTTATACTAAAATTGAAACAGAATCAAAACATATTACGTATGTGAGTATTAATAGTAGTTTTACTTTTATAGAAAAATAAGATAAATACTAAATATTTGTGAAAGATTCTGAAATGCAGCTGGTGACTAAAATGCTCTGGGTAGTTTCTTGCTTAATGCAATGAAGGAACTAGAACATAAGAACAAATAACTTCCTCCTATAATTATAAATATTTGCAAATATTTAAGAACAAGGACGCCGGCCGGAGTGGCCATGCGGTTCTAGACGCTACAGTCTGGAGCCGAGCGACCGCTACGGTCGCAGGTTCGAATCCTGCCTCGGGCATGGATGTGTGTGATGTCCTTAGGTTAGTTAGGTTTAATTAGTTCTAAGATCTAGGCGACTGATGACCTCAGAAGTTAAGTCGCATAGTGCTCAGAGCCATTTGAACCATTTGAACAACGATGTGACAGAATTGCCTAAGCTGGGATTCAGACATTCAACTAGAGTTTTTGCTCGGTAACTTTTGCACAGATACTTGTAGCACTTGATGAACACGCTTGGTGTTTTATTTCACTTTAATGTCTTGTTGTTTGCAGGAATCCTGAGTTTCACAAGACCTTCTACTTTCATACTAGCCAGAGCCGGTACCGAGTGCCTGAAAGGGGAAATTGACTTCTCTCTGCAGTTTGTAAGAGGCAGCAAGCTCATATGCGACTCTGGGGATAAAGTCCTGAATTTCACAACGCCTTTTCCATATTGTTCAGCGCCGGTATCAAGTGCCTGCAAGGGGAGACTGTCCCCTGTCTGCAGTTTGTAGAGGACAGCAAGTTCATCTGGTAGTCTGAGAATAAAGTCCCGACGTGAAATCTTCTTAGTGGTGAGTAAATTAAAAACTGTGTGGGTGTTGATCATGGAGGGTCAAGTATATTGTAAAAGACACTCACAGGCCATCACAGTGTGCCAGCTTGGACAGTGTAGTGTCTAGTCGTTTTATCAACTACACTCCTGCAAATGGAAAAAAGAACACATTGACACCGGTGTGTCAGACCCACCATACTTGCTCCGGACACTGCGAGAGGGCTGTACAAGCAATGATCACACGCACGGCACAGCGGACACACCAGGAACCGCGGTGTTGGCCGTCGAATGGCGCTAGCTGCGCAGCATTTGTGCACCGCCGCCGTCAGTGTCAGCCGGTTTGCCGTGGCATACGGAGCTCCATCGCAGTCTTTAACACTGGTAGCATGCCGCGACAGCGTGGACGTGAACCGTATGTGCAGTTGACGGACTTTGAGCGAGGGTGTATAGTGGGCATGCGGGAGGCCGGGTGGACGTACCGCCGAATTGCTCAACACGTGGGGCGTGAGGTCTCCACAGTACATCGATGTTGTCGCCAGTGGTCGGCGGAAGGTGCACGTGCCTGTCGACCTGGGACCGGACCGCAGCGACGCACGGATGCACGCCAAGACCGTAGGATCCTACGCAGTGCCGTAGGGGACCGCACCGCCACTTCCCAGCAAATTAGGGACACTGTTGCTCCTGTGGTATCGGCGAGGACCATTCGCAACCGTCTCTATGAAGCTGGGCTACGGTCCCGCACACCGTTAGGCCGTCTTCCGCTCACGCCCCAACATCGTGCAGCCCGCCTCCAGTGGTGTCGCGACAGGCGTGAATGGAGGGACGAATGGAGACGTGTCGTCTTCAGCGATGAGAGTCGCTTCTGCCTTGGTGCCAATGATGGTCGTATGCGTGTTTGGCGCCGTGCAGGTGAGCGCCACAATCAGGACTGCATACGACCGAGGCACACAGGGCCAACACCCGGCATCATGGTGTGGGGAGCGATCTCCTACACTGGCCGTACACCACTGGTGATCGTCGAGGGGACACTGAATAGTGCACGGTACATCCAAACCGTCATCGAACCCATCGTTCTACCATTCCTAGACCGGCAAGGGAACTTGCTGTTCCAACAGGACAATGCACGTCCGCATGTATCCCGTGCCACCCAACGTGCTCTAGAAGGTGTAAGTCAACTACCCTGGCCAGCAAGATCTCCGGATCTGTCCCCCATTGAGCATGTTTGGAACTGGATGAAGCGTCGTCTCATGCGGTCTGCACGTCCAGCACGAACGCTGGTCCAACTGAGGCGCCAGGTGGAAATGGCATGGCAAGCCGTTCCACAGGACTACATCCAGCATCTCTACGATCGTCTCCATGGGAGAATAGCAGCCTGCATTGCTGCGAAAGGTGGATATACACTGTACTAGTGCCGACATTGTGCATGCTCTGTTGCCTGTGACTATGTGCCTGTGGTTCTGTCAGTGTGATCATGTGATATATCTGACCCCAGGAATGTGTCAATAAAGTTTCCCCTTCCTGGGACAATGAATTCATGGTGTTCTTATTTCAATTTCCAGGAGTGTATACCAACTCCATCCACAGTTTCATTATAAAACTTCACAGTTTCTGGAAGTTTCTTCTCAGTATTCTCACTCATCTGACATTGTTACTCAGAATACGGATATGTTTTTCTGTTTCCCTTGGTACCCTGTGAGAAAATTTTTGCCTGACTTATGAGTGTCTTGCGTACAATGTGTCGTCTCGCGCTGCAGGAAGCACCTCCATGAGTGATCTCCGAAGAGCGCCAAACTAAATTTGTTCCTTTTTGTTTCAGCTCATCTGCCACTTTCACAGAGGTGAAGAAGATGTCAGTCCTGACACTCCGTAAGGGTGACACGCTTGTCATCTGCTGTCGCTTAAGAGAACTGTTAGTAGTGCTCCAGACAGCAGTGTAGAAGGGGACGGTGGGAATCGAACTCGGGACCTGGCGGAAGTATAGCTTTGAGGGCGGGTCGTGATTCGTGCTTGGGTAGCTCAGTTGGTAGAGTACTTGCCCACGATAGGCAAAGGTACCGAGTTCGAGTCTCGGTCCGATGCACAGTTTAAATTTGCCAGGAAGTTTCATTGCATTAACAGTAACAGAAGGTTCCAGATAAGGGACGTATCGGGTGTTGCATCGATGTTTGGAAGATTTGTTTCAAATATAATAACATTAGGATGGAGAAGTGTTCCACTTTTGCCTGAAGATAGTAATAAGGAACTTTCAGAAGTGAACTTGGATTGAAATCTCAAAGCTGAAAGACTTCCAGGATGAACTGTGTTTTCAAAATATCAGTAAACGTGCTAAGCTGGTTCTTTCGTAAAAACAAGAAAATGGAGCAGAATTGGAGGTGAGAATTTAAATTCCACGTGTGTTGTGAGATCTTCATGTCAGACAAACTGAACAGACTGCACAACTTATGAATTGGAACAAAAACATTTGTCTTCACAATAAAAAAACTTGTGTTAAGTAAAAGTTTAAGTGTGCGATGGGGACTAAAAGAGGGAGAAATATGTGTATGGGGAACAATGTTTCTACAGAAGGAAAGATGTATCTATTGGAAGGAGAACCAAGCACTTTAGTACCGTAAGTCCTAAGTTTACATCATATTATGTAGTATTGCAAGGGATCTAGTAAATATTGTAGTTGTGCAACCTAAACTCTACTACTAGTTTATCGGCCTGCGTATGGAAACATAGTCTATTTTTTTCTTTTCTTATACCTACTGTCTCTCTCTTTCTCTCTCTCTCTCTTTCTCTCTCTCTCTCTCTCTTTCTCTCTCTCTCTCTCTCTCTCTATATATATATATATATACGGAAAAGGGACTTTTTGAGAACCCAGTTTGGACTTTTGAGCTTCAGATGTTGGCATCACTGGCGCTACCAGGCCAACATGACTTTCTGGAACCTTGAGTACGCTGCGTGCCTTTTTCGGCGGTGGGGGCATTGTTGAATCGCACTGGTTTTGTTACTTAACGAGCGAACATGCGAACAGATAGCTGGCGCTACGTAGAGATACTGGTAGGATCATTATGATGAGGGTCGTTGGCAGTAAAATCTAAATATGGTGTTGGGAGCTAGAACTGTGTTTCACCCGTATAAAGTTATAAATATGAATGTTTGTATGTCTGTTCGGAATATCATCATAATCTTAAAAAGTTTTGGCTCGAATTAGCTGCAAATTGACCGGTGATGTCTGAAAAATTTTCTTTCTCTTTTTTTTTAAAAAAGGAAAAAAGCTTTTATTTTATTGCTTGAGAAGATGGTGGGCTGTAGGAGAGTATAGGCCTTTTCTGCCAATAGTTGTAGTTTGTTCTGTTGTTACACCATTTACTCAAGACATTTGGGTGCTTATCTAATTTTGTAGGATTTTTAATTGCATACAAATGGGTTGCCAAGAGGAAGATTTTAATTAAGTTTTCTTCATCCCAAATTCCGGCATTTGCCTTCTGACTGAGGGAAAACCTGTCGGTCGTAAAAACCCCAGCTGGATTTGTTTGGCTGCTGTTCGTCTTGCATATTTTCATATTATCTCAGTGTTATTGATAATGTTATATTATGACCATGAAATTTTGGTGCTGTAGAAAATTTCTGTCTAATTCTGTAGAAGATGAGAAATTGGAAAATCTAGTCGATGTTGAGAATATTGTCTTCTTCTATAGGGGTTTAGTGAAGTAATTTTTCTCAATAAACTGTTCTTTCTATGTCAAACTGCTACATCATCCCAAATCCTTGTAGGTGTTCTTAGTCTACTAACAATTTCATTGATTTCTTCGATTTTCGGAGGATTCTTTTGGAGTAAATTTGATGCTGCTTCAAGAATAATGTAGGGGGCAATGCATAATCGAATTTCGGAAAATTAAAAGTTGTAGGCTCGTGCTACAAGAGTGACTTTGTATGTCCATTGTTACATAGTATGCTGAGCCCGAATCTTTTATTCTGTCTACCATGTTCTTGGTTTTATGTATTTTGTGAAGAGAGTTTGCTGAGTAGTCGTAGTGTAGATCTCCAGCTATTAAAAACATCCAGCAGTCAGCAAATATAATTTTTTTCGTTTGGTTAGATGACATAATCCGTGCTCGAGATCCATTTTCTAGAAGAGTCGGACAAATATATTGTATGTAAGAAGGGTAACTGGTTGCTCCACTCCACATATTTCGTATTTCATGAGATGTATTAAATTTAAGTCGGCTTTCAGCTTGTTCAATCTTTTCAGTCATGTTTTCCTGTCAATTATGAGTTCATCTAGACAGATACCAAGATACCCGCAGTTCGGTTGTAATTTCTTGTCCCCAGAGTCGAATGCTGAGTTTGTACGGGTCCTGTTGTTGGCGATTGATAAGATAAAATAGTATAAGTTGACTTTTGGTTGGATTAGGTCGGATTAGTCTAGGTTTCAAGTCTGCTGATGTAGCTGTTGGCTTGTTCATTGACTGCATTGTAGATGGGTGTTATCTGCGCACATAGCTATCTATGCCTTCATTTCACCACCTGGGTTTAGAGATAACAACGGGGAGTTGAAGGCACCCTGAGGGACTCTCGCTTTTGGTGTTATGTAAGATGATTTCTAAGCTCAACTCGTACTTTTCTATAACCAGTCAGGTTAGCTATTACCGTCACAAGAAACCTGCGGAAAACCTCACCCTGGACGTTACTGTATGCTGATGAATGTACTACTGGCTTGTGAAGATCAGAATGATCTACAGCTTCAAGCCTGGAATGACCGCCTTGCAGATGTAGTACTGCTCAGTGTGTTGAAAACATTTTACTTTTCCACAGATTTCAATGACTCTGTAACCATCAGAATCAATTGTGTTGACCTTCCAACAGCAAGGACTTTTAAGTACCTTTGCTCGACAACTGCTGCCTATGGAAATCTCAGTGCAGAAATCTCTAAACCTTATCAGCGAGTGACTGAAATGGCGATCCGAACCGGCTCAGATGAAAATACGTCCAGTTGCACTGTAAAGGACTGAATGCTGGCCTTCAACAAAGGAAGTAGAGAAAAGACTTGCTGTTATGGAGACGAAAATGCTTAGGTGGACATCGGGATTAACATCGCGTGACCACATCACAAGCAATGAAGTTCGCAGGCTACACAGTGTTGCAAGAATAGTAGATAAAATGAGGGAATGCCGACGGGCATGGATGAGTGTGATGTCCTTAGGTTAGTTAGTTCTAAGTCTAGGGGACTGATGACCTCAGATGTTAAGTCCCATAGTGCTTAGAGCCATTTAGAAAGTCGCCTACGTTGGTACGGGTATGTCCTTAGAGCAGACGAGACAACAGTGGCAAAGACTAGTTTCAACCTAAATGTAAATGGGAAAAGGCCAGCAGGACGACCAAGGCAGCGATGGCTTGACACCCTGCGTGAAGTCCTGAAGATCAACCTGATCAGGCACAAGATCGCAGGTAGTACGACAGCGAGCTAAAGCGGTGGACTGCCCCAGCACGCGGAACATGCGCTAAGAAAAAAGACGTACAAGTGTCAGTTTCGCTAAAAACTGCAGGATGTCATGTGAGAAGAGAAACGTCCTGCGTGTCATTTGATATTAAAGGTACTTTCTATATCCAAATAAATCATGTCTAAGTTGATTTTCAGCAGTAATGTATCATTTTGCAATAAAACCGACTGCGAGAATGACAATGCTACAGGTCAAGCGATTCAAGTGTAGATTAAAACTGGAAAATCCATGCTTTTTGCATGGTGAGTTATATGTTACATGCTCAAGAATGGGACATCATAAAACATTATTAATTTTTGCACAAGACAGAAGGACCAAAAATAATGTATAACCCAAAGCACTTGAATAACTTATTCACTTGTAATGCAATGATGTACAACTCAAAGCACTTCAATAATGTTATTTACATATAACACAATGATAAAGAAATCATTCCTATATTTATTTTCTACATATATAAGTGTATGCTTCGTTTATGTGTATCTACTTCCATTAAATTAGAAAACAACTGAAAAAGGCATTGCAATGCATGCTGGGTATCAGCTAGTCAAATACCGTATACAAAGGTTAAGCTCAAGGATCGAGTTTTAGCCTTTCTAGAGAGAAGTGGAATTGAAGTTACTGAAAGGAATTTACGTGAATTAACGAGCTAAATGGGAACCAGGAAGATTAGTTAATGGTAACTTCTCCAGAATGAGAAATTATAAGTGTTTGATGTTAAGAGTGGGTTTGGAAGGCATAGTGAGGAACATCCATGGCTGGAAACTAATGAACTGTGCTTACATACGAGGTGCATTCAAGTTCTAAGGCCTCAGATTTTTTTTCTCTGGACTGAAAAGAGATAGAAACATGCACATATTTTAAAATGAAGCCGCGTTCATTGTCAATTCGTCCCAGAGATAGCAGCACCGTACAGCAGATGGAATTTTACCGCCAGTGGCGAGAATGAGAACTGTTTTAAACACTTAAAATGGCGACGTTTTCCTTACTTGAACAGCGTGCAATTATTCGTTTTCTGGATTTGCGTGGTGTGAAACCAATTGAAATTCATTGACAGTTGAAGGAGACATGTGGTGATGGAGTTATGGATATGTCGAAAGTGCGTTCATGGGTGCAACAGTTTAATGAAGGCAGAACATCGTGTGACAACAAACCGAAACAACCTCGGGCTCGCACAAGACGGTCTGACGACATGATCGAGAGAGTGGAGAGAATTGTTTTGGGGGATCGCCGAATGACTGTTGAACAGATCACCTCCAGAGTAGGCATTTCTGTGGGTTCTGTGCACACAATCCTGCATGACGACCTGAAAATGCGAAAAGTGTCGTCCAGGTGGGAGCCACGAATGCTGACGGACGACCGCAAGGCTGCCCGTGTGTCATGTTGCCAAGCAATGTTGACGCACAACGACAGCATGAATGGGACTTTCTTTTCGTCGGTTGTGACAATGGATGAGACGTGGATGCCATTTTTCAATGCAGAAACAAAGCGCCAGTCAGCTCAATGGAAGCACACAGATTCACCGCCACCAAAAAAATTTCGGGTAACCGCCAGTGCTGAAAAAATGATGGTGTCCATGTTCTGGGACAGCGAGGGCGTAATCCTTACCCATTGCGTTCCAAAGGGCACTACGGTAACAGGTGCATCCTACGAAAATGTTTTGAAGAACAAATTCCTTCCTGCACTGCAACAAAAACCTCCGGGAAGGGCTGCGTGTGTGCTGTTTCACCAAGACAACGCACCCGCACATCGAGCTAACGTTACGCAACAGTTTCTTCGTGATAACAACTTTGAAGTGATTCCTCATGCTCCCTACTCACCTGACCTGGCTCCTAGTGACTTTTGGCTTTTTCCAACAATGAAAGACACTCTCCGTGGCCGCACATTCACCAGCTGTGCTGCTATTGCCTCAGCGATTTTCCAGTGGTCAAAACAGACTCCTAAAGAAGCCTTCGCCACTGCCATGGAATCATGGCGTCAGCGTTGTGAAAAATGTGTACGTCTGCAGGGCGATTACGTCGAGAACTAACGCCAGGTTCATCGATTTCGGGTGAGTAGTTAATTAGAAAAAAAATCGGAGGCCTTAGAACTTGGATGCACCTCGTATATTTTGTAGTCCTTTATAGCAGACACTCATCTTTAATTATCATAACTTTGGTAATTAATTAGAGACATGTTACGATCAATAGGCTGATGGTTTATTTCTGTCTCGGACATGATATGTCGTCTCCCTTTAAAGTTCGATAACTGAACGACTAAATAAACAGTAGTACATGGGAGTTTCAAAATACCTGATAAATTTATGGCAGTTCTGGGTTCTCTGAACTGCCGAGTGAAACAATTACAAGACGAAGCATTCTGCAACAAGAATAATTTCGCAATGATAAATTCACTTTTTCGAATTAGTTTGAAATACAGTATATACTCGTACACCCGCCTGGGTAGCCGAGAGCCCTGGACTCGTGTAGGCGCGCCGGCCCCGGATCGAATCCGCCCGGCGGATTAACGACAAGGGCCGATGTGCCGGCCAGCCTAGATGTGGTTTTTAGGCGGTTTCCCACATCCCGCTGGTGAATACCGGGCTGGTCCCCATGTTCCGCCTCTGTTACACGGCTCGAAAACATCTGACCACATTCGCAGTATTCCATGGATTACACTCGAAGCAGACAGTTGGGGTACTCTAATTCCGTCCCAGGGGGTATGAGGTGGAAGCAGGAAGGGCATCCAGCCACCCCTTAAACATTAACATGCCAAATCCGATTAACGATGGCTGACCCTGCGTAACTGCGAGACAAGGCTCACGCGATAGATAGATAGACTGTATATATTCGTACATTATTTCAAGTACTTTTGTAGGGAATATTCACGTATTTTATTCCAAAATATTTTGGAATGTTGATACTTTTGAACAGGTGTAAGGTAATTAATAGCGAACGGTGTTACAAGTGAAGCAACAATACATGCAAAAACATTTAAGTAAACATGGGGCATAGACATGTCGTTTGGGAGATAACTGCAAGCGTGTGGTTACGAGCCGCCGCTGACTGCATTACGGAATATTGATTCATTTAATGCAAATATGATTGTAATGTGAGCTTTTCTAATTGCGTACAAATTTTACCGTACCACGTTGTTGCGGAAAATTTTCAAAGGGTGTTCCAGAAATGTTGCTTTGAGGGGTTGTAGAGGGCGCCGTGAGGAACAAATCGAGGATAGGATCCCATGTCCAGAAACATCAACGACCCTACAGAGGGTCGAAGTTATAGGCATCAGAGACTACCATGAGGCCGCCCCTTTGACTACAAACGTGATTTTGTATGTTGACGGTCTATAGGCAGAACATACGAACTTGCAACATATGTGTTGTGCAGAATTACGACTCAATGTTCTTTAGGACGTACTTGCGTTTCCGAAGAAACATTGCATCGTACTACTTCACAACACAGGCGCTGCAGTTTGAAACACGTATGTAACATAGCAGCGATGGTGAGGCACGTTAAAATCTTTGACCAGAGAGCCTATAATCGTGGTGAGTCTGCGCTTGACCGCGCGAGTGTTGCGAGCAGTTCAGTTGTAGTCGTCATGTAGAGCAGTACAGTGATAGTCGTCGTGGAGTACGCTAGTAGTCGTCATGCAGAGCAGTCGGTCAGTAGTAGCAGCCCAGTGCGGTTGTGTGATGTAGTCTGTCGGCAACACTGGTCAAGATGCTGAATGAGGTATATTGTTAATTAAGGTAATCATCAGATAATGTAAAGTTTATTTATTGTAATTAATTTCCAACAAGTGCCCCAATAATAATTTTGATTTCAAAAGCAATTTTACAAAAAAATTTATTTAATTGAATTAACGATTTCGTTCCACTTCCCTTAAAGAAAAGTTTCAGTTAAATTACAAAAAAAAGGAATATTATTATTTGCAATGCAGTTCCTCCAAGCTGTGCGCAAGAATAAGAGCAGAAATTTGACTAGCAGTTTCAATGAGGTAAGAATTTAATTCTGATTTTTTTGCACAGGGCCAAAGACCGATATTTCGGTTTAATTGAATTATCATTATCACTGAGATTTTTTTATCACTGAATCGACTTTCATTTTTTGTGAGTAGCTTATACTTGGGTCAGATTGCTAATTTTTGTTTAATTGTCATTGTCAGTAAATTTATTTGCTGGGAGATTATTCTTGTTAATATTGTCCGGTCCACATTTTTGTGGCAAGGTTTCTCTTGGCTCCATTTTTATTAAATATTGTCATTCCTTTTAAATTTTTGTGGGGAGGTTACACTTGGCGACACCCAGTCCAGGATCGTATTTCGTTGAGAATCTTCTGCTTTTGCATTTGTGCTTATTGTTTTGTGAATAATTGTGACTACTGTAAAAATGCCGCGAAAGACTGTGAATAGTGTATCGCGAGGTATTATGAATGAATTTACCGACTTAAACGACTTTACCGATAGGACATGTGACACGCAGTGTAATGATGACAATCCTGCGTTCACTAACAATCAATGCGTTCCAACCACTAATGATGACTTTTATCTTAATGATGAACAAACGAACTCAATTGTCTCGTCTGTTAACTTGACGACAATTGATGACGCGGAGCGGTCTATAGTAATGAGCGCTGCTCAGCTTAACACACCCGATTCAGAAAATCCAAGTAATGTACAGACAAATTTTTTTAGTGAAAATGAACAGTGTACTGGAAGTACGACGGATCTATTCAATTCCGAAATAGTGTCTGATAGTGTACATTCGACTGATAAACCTTTTTGTAAATTACAGAATGACCAAATGGTCACACAAAGCGAAACAATTCCAGTTCCACCATTAATTAGCACAGAGAATAGAGCTGGTAATATTGGCTTGGAGCAAATGATGGCACTATTGCTACAACAAAGTAAAGAAAATTTCAAACAACTTAGTGAACAGGTCAAACAACAGAACGAAAAACAAGACAACTTTAGTGAACAGGTCAAACAAGATAACGAAAAACTCAAACAACACTTAAATGAAAAGTTAGACGACAATTCCAGACAGTTAAATGAAAAGTTAGACGACAATTCCAGACAGCTTAGTGAACAAATTAGAGCCGTTGCCGCGCAGTGTCATGACACTAAGGAACAGTTACGCGTGGAAATTGAGGCTTGTTCACAAAAAAATAGCGAAGAAATTAAGTCTGTTGCGCAAGAATTAAGGGAAATGCAAACAGCCGCAACAGAAACACTCAGAGACGAAATTAGCGGAGTCGCTAAACAATGCTCTGAAAAAGCTACACAATTACGCGACGAGTTTAAAGCAATGACAGCAGAACTTTCGCACACAGTGGACGCAAAGATAGACGCGAAATTCGAACAGCAGAACACTCAGATTGACGAACGCTTTAATCAGCACATACAGAATAGTGATACGCGTTTCCGCAAATTTATTCAAGATCAAAACAAAGTAAAACGACAAGTCATGGAAACAATCACGGCTCAGAGACAAGAAGACAAACGTAAAATGTTCACGAAAGCGAAGACATACGTAGACAACAATATTGCCTCAGTGTCCGACGAAATTAATTCCATCAAACAGTCGAACACAGAATTACGTGACGAAATTTCCAATCTTAAATCAAAAACAGATACACACACAGTAGATATTCAAACAGTGACAGACAGATTCGAACAATTAGAACTAACGCAGGATTGCGATGTCATCAAAGCTGATGTTAGAAAACTGAGCGAAACTACGCGTAAGTTGCAGAAACAGATTAATGCGTCCGATTCTAAAACCGATGATCAGGCAAAAATACTGACCGAAAAATATGATGAATTAGCCAGTCGTATTGATGCTATTGAAAGTAGTAATGATAATAAATCAGACGATACTGCACCGATTTCATTTAACCAAACACCTGAATTTCAAAATTTACAGCAGACAATTAATGAGATCGATTCATCTAACAACACGTTGCGTAGAAAACTGTCAAGTTTACAGCAAGAAGTAACAGAGATGAAAAACATTTCAGTTAATAATAACATACAACAGACACCACTTTATGAACATCTGTCAGACTCACGCAGCGCGTGTAATTTGTGTAATCTACAGAGAGTACGGGACTTAGATTCCGAACAACCACAGTTCAATAGATTCTCTTACAATCCTGAACCTGTTCTATCACACAGAGATGATAATTTCGATTACAAACATTTTCTGTCAGTGAGAAAGTTTAAAGTTTTTAAAAACGATAGAACGCAGATTCACCCACTGGATTGGATACAACAATTTAGCTTTGCTCTTCCACCGACTTGGCCTGTAACGCATAAACTTGAATTTATTTGCAGTTTTTTGGAAGGCGAACCGGCAACTCGTATGAGACCGATCGCGAGGCAATGCTATTCAGTAGAGGAATTTCAGAATGCTTTTCTATCAGCGTACTGGTCGAAGACGACACAGCGCGGAATTAAAGATCAGTTAATTAGTTTGCCGAATTACGAGAACTCAAATTTTCCCAGTGTGACGCAATTTTTTGAGCACATGGTGCAACAGAACCAGTACCTAAGTGAACCGTACAGTGAATCCGCACTTATACAATTATGCATTTCCAAATTACCACGGTCATTACGAGTGTCACTTCTAACGGGGCAGCAAAAGGAAAACATTTCAGCATTCAGAGGTCTTTTACAGCTCTTGGAAGTACAACAATCTGATTATTCTTTTGTAAACAAAAATTTTTCGTATAATAACCAAGGTCAACAAAAGTACAGGAATTATGATCAGACGCGTAATTTCAATAGAAAAGATAACAGACGCTTTAGAAACGATAACTACCAGAACTTAAATCACAGACAAAATTCAGATTATCAATGTCGTCAAAATTTTCAGCAACAGGAAGCACATTTTGGTAACAATAGAAGTTTTCCACCGCAACAGCATGAAAGTCAACCGGTTAGCATATGTAACCAACAATGTAATGCACAAGGTCAACCAGGCTTTAATGTTCCGCCGCGAGCACGTATAGTCCCTGATACAACAAATAGTAACGCACGACAGCAAGGAAACAACTATGTACAAAGAAGACAATATTTCAATTCCTATCGCAATGCACCGTATAGGAATGACATAAAACGATGAGCACAATTATCAGCGTACATATAATAACAGTCGGTCTTACCAGCAACAAAGTAATCAACAAGAACATATTCTCATGAATGAACCCGACAGTAGGTACCATCCAGAGCGTAATACGTCTGGAAGAAGTAATAGGACAGTTCAAATAGTCGAAATGCCACAGAATCCTCCTAATAATAATAACACGTCAGACAGAATCTGACTAGATACTGTACAGGACGCATCTTCCAATAACACAAGCACTACGTTTGACACGCAAAATGTTGTTCACGAAAATGTAATTACTTTTGACGATATCAGAGACACTCTCTTGCAGGAAAGACCATTTGTTCAGAAAACTATTTCACATCCTGTCATCGAAATTAAAATTGGTTCATCAAAATTCTCAGCAGTAATCGATTCCGGATCACCTATATCAGTAATAAATGAGGAGACTTTTAACGAGTGCAACAAAGAGAATACTTATCCGACATTACCTTTAGGCAAAACAAAAGTGAAAGGAGCAGTATCGAGTAAAGGAGTAGACGTTAAATTGCAGACACATTTATCATTTTGTATTGGAGGTCATACTTTCCACTCTAATTTTTGGATTGTTCCTTTATTGACAACAGACGTAATTTTAGGTACGAATTTTCTGGTACAACACGATGCAGTCATTGACTTTCAGAATTCTTATTTAATGTTAAAGGATGAAAATGTACAATTGGCTTTAGAATTTCAGCACTCTTTATCTGCGGAAGAACAAACAATTAACCGCACAGAGGTCACTTCCGCAACACGTAACATAGACTGTAATCCCACATTGTTCACGGATACGTACGTACACAACTACAATACTCCAGACGAAGCTGACTACGACGTAATGCAAATGATTTCCGATAAAGTTAGACAAAGCAGTGCAACTACAGACGACGAACGCACGCAGCTATACAAAATTCTTTTACAGCAAGCTCCAGTTTTTGACAACATTCCTGGTACTATGTCCGGTTTTATGTATGAATTTCAAGTGAAACAGCACGACACATTTAAAGCAAAGCATTATCCCATTCCATATTTTCACAGAGAACAAGTTAAAAAAGAATTGCAGGATATGCTTGATCAAGGAATTATAGAACCAGCAGTTAGTCCGTACATAAACCCGCTACATATTGTTAAGAAAAAAGATGGCTCACTTCGCCTCGTACTTGATTCACGTCACATTAATGACATTATTATTAATGAAACAGATCGACCACAGACACTAGAGGAACTTTTACAGGAATTTCACGGTACTGCTATTTATTCCACATTAGATTTGAAATCGGGATTTTGGCAAATTCAACTTCATCCAAATTGCAGAAAATATACAGCTTTTCTCTGTTTCGGCGACTGTTATCAATTTTGCAAATTACCATTCGGGTTAACTATTTCTTCTGCAGCTTTTATTCGCGGTTTGAACACTATACTTCCGACAGAACTTAAGGACAGAATTACGACGTACGTAGACGATATTCTTATCGCAGAAGCTAACTGGTCTGAACACAATCTGATTCTTGAACAACTGTTACAAACTTTTCGTGCACAAGGACTTACAGTTAACCTTAGTAAATCGCACTTTGGCAAAACTTCTATAAAATTTCTTGGACACGTAATTTCAGCGGAAGGCATTGCACCTGATCCGGAAAAACTTCAAGCTCTACGTGACATTACTGTTCCTACGACAAAAAAGCAACTACGCAGTTTTTTGGGCTTAATTAACTTTTTTCGTAAATTTATTCATCACTCTGCTTTAGACACACCTAGATTATGTCAACTGACAGGTAAAAACAGTATTTGGTCTTGGGATAAGCAAGCACATTCTGAATTTGTGAACCTGAAACATGCTTTGTTGAATGCTCCACTTTTATCGCACCCAGATCTTACCAGAAATTTTTCCATTGCCACCGACAGTTCTAACACAGCTTTAGGCGTACACATTTTCCAGGAAATTGAAGAAGATGGTTCGATAGTAATTAAAAACATCGCATTTGCAAGCCGCATTTTGTCACCCGCTGAACGAAATTATTCCGTTACAGAACTGGAAACATTATGTGTTGTATGGGCTTTTACGAGATTTCGGCACTTTCTTTATGGCAGACATACCACCGTGTACACAGACCACAGAGCGATACAATTTTTACTTTCGGCCAAATTCACGCACGACAGATTAAGCAGATGGAAACTATATTTACAGGAATTTAATTTTACAATAGTTCACATTCCTGGTACGCAAAATGTTATAGCAGACGCACTATCGCGTTCTCTCGGCAACAATCAGCAAGACGTAGCAACCAACTTCTGCAAAATAAATTTCAGTGTCATGTACATTCAGCAAGTAGCATTTGAAAATTTTATTTCATCGTCATTACAGGACATAGCACAAGAACAAAATAAAGACAATGTGTGGAAAGAAATTAAACACCTTTGGCAAGATAAGAATAATGTTACGATTAGGAACCACTACATTGTACGCAATGACATTCTGTTTCGCCGCTCTCATCCTGACAGCAACAATTGGTTATTATGCATTCCTGACGAACTTGTTAACAAACTAATCTGGTACACTCATTTAAGTTACGCACATTACGGAACACGAAAATGTTTTCTTATACTGAGACAGAACTGTTATTTTTCCAACATGGAGAAACGTATTCGACGAGTTTTAGCGTCATGTAAAATTTGCCAGAAAGCTAAATCAGACACCACTTCACATATTCCTCCTTTATATCCCATTGTACCTGTTAAATTAAGACACATGGCCGCAGTAGATATTTTTGGTCCGATTCCGAGAACTAACAGAGGTTTTTGCTACATCTTTGTCGCTGTTGAGCTCACTTCAAAATTTGTTACTTTCACTCCGTTACGCAAAGCTACTGCTAAAACTGTTTCGAAAGCATTTGTAAAATATTTTCTATTTCATGTAGGGCATGTGATGAAAGTAATTTCTGACAATGGATCTCAATTTCGTAGTAGCGTATGGACACGCATGTTACGAGCCAGAAACATTTCTCCGATCTATATATCCAAGTACCACGCTTCTTCGAACCCCTGTGAAAGATTAATGAAAGAAATTGGTAAGCTGTGCCGAATATACTGCCACAAAAGACATATTGATTGGGATACACACATACTCTCATTCCAAGATGTAATTAATTCCATTCCAAATGAATCCACTATGCTATCTCCGTCTGTTATACTGAAAAACGTTGAACCACCAAACAAAATTAAAGAATTTGTAAATTTTCATACATCTCGTCGCTTACGACACCATGAAATAATTGACATTACGCTGAACAACATCAAACGTGCCGCAGAGCGCCGGAGAAGACAGCAAAAACAGGTTTGTACACGCCGCGACTTTCACGTTGGACAGAAAATATTAGTACGTACACACTATTTATCCAGCAAATTAAAAGGTAAGTGCAGTAAATTTGAACTTCTATACGCAGGTCCATATCGGATTCGCAGCATCCCTCACCCCAATGTTGTACACGTCGAAACTTTGAGAACCAGAAAATCGAAAGGCAATCACCATGTCTCAAACATTAAACCGTTTATTGAATGAAATCACTTTATGATGTAACATGCTATGATGCCATTTACTAATGCAATTATTTCACCTGACTAATTACTGATGATTATCGTATTTTTTCTTGGCAAGTGCCCGGCAAGGTAAGGTTAGCAGGTCGCTTTTCTTGTCGTTACACATCAGACCATGCACATTTTCCACTTTTTTATGTATGATTGTATTCCAGTTTTGTCTATATGCACTGTGAAATAGTTAAGATATAACACACACCAGTCGACTTTAACATTTTTTTTTTTTTTGGCCTTATGACATCTCAACATCGTGACTTTTACATTTTTTGCTGCTGCATTGTGATATTCTCTGTACATTTTGGCTTTGAACACTGTCAATGTCTTTGACATATTACGTTGTCTGTAATGTTATGCTGTATGGTTAATTGTGTCACCATAAACCAGTCATTATTTAGTGGGTATATGATTTAAATGCAAGACGTTAATCTCTGTTCATCAATTTCAGAAAGAAATGATGCGTGTAAATAAATTCAACAGAAATGGGAATTTCACCTACGGAATAAACGATAGAAGATGCAATAACTTTATGAGGAAGAGTAAATGGATCAGGATTAACAAGCATTAACAAGAATATACTATACTCATCGTAGAATAGCAGTCTTAACTAATTTTTTCTTTCAGAATACAAGGTGATTGATGCAGGCTGTCGGACAGAACTACACATCTTAGTTTTAGTGATGAAATATGCTAGAGATAAGGAATAGTTGTATAATGAGTAATGAAGTGATATTTTTGCAGATGATAATGAATACTGATGAATAATGATGAAGAATATGCTATTATGAATAATGAAGTTTTTCTTTACAGGTGATGATAATAATGAAGTTATGATAATATGGATAATGAAGTTTTTTCTTTACAGATGAGGATAATGTTGAAGTTATGTATTTATGCTACGTAGTTATTTAAGTATTTGTTGCAGTTTGTTTTGACAGCAGGTGTTATATTGCATAGTAGGATGACGGAAAGTTTTGGAAAGGACAGCTATGGAACACATGTTTATACACATTTCACTACCTGTTAATTCGAAGTTCACTACTCTTCAGCATAGTGTGCGTTTCTTCTTTCAGGTCAATAATCCATTTTGTATTTTTTCCAGGAGAAGTTTTTCATGATACATACTAAACCTGTTACTTATTATACCTGTTCTAGTACTTGCATTTTTTTAACCCATTTGTGTTTATCATTTATAAATGTGATCACATTACTGCCTTGTTTCACAATCTTGCTACAGCTGACTCATGACGAATGACGTTACACATTTTTCATTTACAGGAACAACCCAGAACCAATTTTTTTTTCTTTTTCTCTTCTTGCTTTCCCTTATAATAACTCCACTGTTTATTGTAATGAGACTACTTATAATGTGTATGATTATTAATGCTATGACTGTAATTAGCTGATTTTTAATAATGACTTCGTAATGATCTGAATGTCACTCAATGAATTGTTATTACTTCTTAATGATCTGAATAATACTGAATGAGGAACAATGTTTTATACTATTCGATACTTGATGGCCACTGAGTGCCAATAATTAATGTCGCTCAATGAATTATGTTATTAATTGTGCCATTAATTAGCTCTTGTTTTCAATGTTGATACTTTGTAACTGGAAAAGAATATGATTCTTACTATATTGAAATGACAAATGATTAACTATGCTTTGTAACTAGGAAAAGAAGGTTACTGATTCTATGTAAAACAATTAATGAACATTTTTCTGTAATACTACATACTTGGTACAGAAATGTTCAATCACTGGGCTATGAATGCCGCAAACTACTAATGAAGACTGTAATTGTCAATATTATGTGACTTCATGTCCTTCACCTCATGAGCTAACTACCCTGAATTACTGCAATGTCCATTTGTCCTGTCTATCCTAGTGATCATGGAGCACTATCTTTAGTTTTGCACTAATTCTACGTTGGTGTGCCTTGTAAGAGCGTGGTGTTGACACGACATGCTGTCCACCACCGTGAGCGATGAAGACGTTATTATGGTCCCACTGTTTGGTGTACCTAGTGTACTGCCAAAATGAGAACATGGAACATTAGTACGACAGTTCAGTGTCTTGGCTACACTGATAAATTCTGATGGGAAAAGAACTTCAAATTGTGTCACTTGGTGTTGTACTTCTATGGAAAGATATGGACTTTCAGAACAGCTGTGTGCAATCTGAAGTGCTACAACCATGATGCAATCCTTCCCTTTCCTATCCTAATTCTTGTCACATAGTGAAAATCATTTTTTTGCTAACATTATTTATGTTCATGGGTTATACCTTTTTTTTTTTTTTTTTGATTCGCTGAACTCCAGTGCGAGTACACTTATGTCACTTGTCGATATGATTTTTGCCATTATGTTTATTTATTGCAAAAATGCCTAAGACATTTTTTCGATTTGTTCTCAAGTACAGTATGTGCACTCTTGTCTTTTATATTGTATATACATTTTTTTTTATTATTTTATTTTAATGATATATTCTGAACAACAGTGCATGTGCACTTATGTTGTGTGTTAATATGTTTTCTACTGAACTTCAGTGCCTGTGTACTTTTCTCATTTTTCAATATGATTTGTACTCATTCTGTATATTCAATACTTCAGTACGTATGCACTTATGTCATTTGTTACTAATTGTATATACATTTCGTAAATTGCTAATATGTTCTCAACTCCAGTGCGAGTACACTCATGTTACTTATCAACACGATTTTCTGCCATTCTGTTTATTTGTTCTGAAAATGCTAAAGAATTTTTTCAGTGCGTGTGCACTTTGCTATCTGTCAAATAATTTGTATATACAGTTTTCTGATTTACTACTATGTTTTGTACTCACATCCTGTCTTTGTCTGAAATGTTTTGTACTCGGTGCATGTGCACAACATTTAATTTATGTACTAAATTTGAATATTCTGTAAATTGTAAAAAAAATTCTTGCGATGGCAAGTCCAAATGACTCACCATCGCTGCCAAATTTTTGCCCCCCCAGTGGAGGGTTATGAAACACGTATGTAACATAGCAGCGATGGTGAGGCACGTTAAAATCTTTGACCAGAGAGCCTATAATCGTGGTGAGTCTGCGCTTGACCGCGCGAGTGTTGCGAGCAGTTCAGTTGTAGTCGTCATGTAGAGCAGTACAGTGGTAGTCGTCGTGGAGTACGCTAGTAGTCGTCATGCAGAGCAGTCGGTCAGTAGTAGCAGCCCAGTGCGGTTGTGTGATGTAGTCTGTCGGCAACACTGGTCAAGATGCTGAATGAGGTATATTGTTAATTGAGGTAATCATCAGATAATGTAAAGTTTATTTATTGTAATTAATTTCCAACAAGTGCCCCAATAATAATTTTGATTTCAAAAGCAATTTTACAAAAAAATTTATTTAATTGAATTAACGATTTCGTTCCACTTCCCTTAAAGAAAAGTTTCAGTTAAATTACAAAAAAAAGGAATATTATTATTTGCAATGCAGTTCCTCCAAGCTGTGCGCAAGAATAAGAGCAGAAATTTGACTAGCAGTTTCAATGAGGTAAGAATTTAATTCTGATTTTTTTGCACAGGGCCAAAGACCGATATTTCGGTTTAATTGAATTATCATTATCACTGAGATTTTTTTATCACTGAATCGACTTTCATTTTTTGTGAGTAGCTTATACTTGGGTCAGATTGCTAATTTTTGTTTAATTGTCATTGTCAGTAAATTTATTTGCTGGGAGATTATTCTTGTTAATATTGTCCGGTCCACATTTTTGTGGCAAGGTTTCTCTTGGCACCATTTTTATTAAATATTGTCATTCCTTTTAAATTTTTGTGGGGAGGATACAAGTTTCATATAAGTCGGCAGGTACCGGAAGTGCAAAATACCAATAAAATGTCTCCCCTGCACTGGAATAACATTAATGGTATTTATTAGTACAGGTATGAGCATGAACGACGACGTAAGTAAGTTTGGGTCTGTCTGTGAGTCTTGCTCGGATGGCCAAAGCGGTTCCATTATACAGCTGGAGAGTTCATATTCGCAACTGTGAATACATTTCATGTCTTTCTTAGCCGGAACGCCTCGTAATGTCGTTTGCTATTCAGTGATCGCGGCTGATTGCCACGATCGCCAGTGAAGAAAATGAAGGTGCGTAGACAGGGCCTAACTCCTGTGAATGCGATGCTCTGTAGTCTTCTTGGATGACAGTTTCGGACACAGTTTTCCATCTGCAGATTGTTTTTTTCCTGTATATCAGAAAACACTATAGACTTTAGAGGATTCCAGGAGAAGAATAAACTGTGGGTGGAAACCCATGTCCGAAACGATCGTCCACCGAGGCAGCAGATCATCTCAAACATAAAAGGCAATGCCTTTCTACGCAGCAGCTAGCTACATTTCCTCCAGTGGTGGTCGCTGAGTTGGATTGTTTTGGGGGAGAAGACCAGACAGCGAGGTCATCGGCCTCATTGGATTAGGGAAGGACAGCGAGGTCATCGGCCTCATTGGATTAGGGAAGGACGGGGAAGGACGTCGGCCGTGCCCTTTCAAAGGAAACATCCCGGCATTTGCCTGGAGAGATTTAGGGAAATCACGAAAAACCTAAATAATCAGGATCGCCAGACGCGGGATTGAAGCGTCGTCCTCCCGAATGCGAGTCCAGTGTGCCAGCCACTGCGCCACCTCGCTCGATGCGGTCAGTGAATGACATACAGTATTGAGAGACGTTCCGCCTGCAGCACGTTTGTTGCGACAGCGCCTACAACTTCGACGCTCTATAGCGTCGTTGGATGACGTTTGGAAATTGGAAATTTGTGGTAATATCGTATGGGACCAAACTGCTGAGGTCATCCGTCCCTAAGCTTACACACACAAAAAAACAACTTTATTACAAATGATAATAATTATACAATATTGTATTCGCTGCAGTTCACTAGCATAATTTTCTTAAACTAAGACCTACAAACTAACTTATCCTACGTCATATCCGGTGCATGTCCTTATCGGTAGCATTGACCCCCACTCCCCCTAATCCTGCACGTGGCCGATTCCAACTATGATGGAAAGTCGGCCAGTCCACGCACAGGCGGTAGGGGAATAGGTTTCTGGACGCAATCAGTGTTGATTGTCTCAGTTATTCAGTTCATGTCCTTCAAGTATTCTGTTAAAACTTTCCGTGATACCTCGTTGGCCAATGTAGTTAGCAGTTGGAAAGTGTCCTCACGTCTAAGCAGTTGATATGTGTCGTGGTTTGGAAGTCTGTCTCGAAAAGTAGTCGCAACATCATTGAAGAGGGGGCACTCGTAAACCACATGGTCGGAGTACCCTCTGTCACGCCACAGTCACACGCGGGTGTAGCCCTCTTCCCAAATCGACATAAGTATGTCGGGTAGGGTCCATGGCCAGTGAGAAAATGGATCAGTACTCGTGTTGGCTCAAAATATTTCATGTCCAAGCGCTCCCTCACATCTGGTATGAACTGGAAAGTTCTGCGTCCAGTTTCTTCTACCTCCCAAGACCCCTGCCAAAGTTCCTCCCCTATTTTCCTTATTTCCCTTTTGTCCTCCACCCTGGAGATGTTCTGTAGGCCCCGACAGATCTCAGTATCATACTTCTCTGGAGCCTTCTAGGTAGCGTGTCTCACGTCGCCGGAGAACTGGTGAGCCGTTGATTCTGACAGTGGGATTTCTAATTAGTTGTCCTTTTAACAGCAGGTATGTGGATTTGCTGGGTGAGATTGTCATTTTAGTCATATGGCACCACTGTTGGAGTTTCTCTATGGCTCTCTCAATTTTCGGTTCTATGTCTTCCCGGCTGCGGCCGCCGACCAACAGGAGGAGGTCATCCGCGTAGGCTATCACCTCTAGCACTTCTTCGCTTTGTTGTAAACTGTCTAGTAGTGGCTCCATGTGGATGTCCCAGAAGAGGGGTCCTAAAACGGATCCTTGGGGACATCCTTTAGTGATTGCTTTTCCAACTCTCTCGCTAGGGGATGATAGCCAGACCTCCCGATCCTTACATTAGCTCCTCAGGCAACCGTATAGCGGCCCTGGACACTCTTTCTCCCGCAAGCAGGTTGTCGAAGGCGCTACTGATATCCAGTATGACGCCAACCACGTACTTGTGCGGGGTCGATTCACAGACCTCGGCCGCCAGGGCGATTGCATCAGATGCCGCCCGCCGCGGCCTGAACCCGAACTGCCTGCTACTCATCCCGCACAACACTCGGTGTGCTGCCAATCTGGCAGCCAGCAATTTCTCCAGTATCTTTCCAAACAGATCTAACAAGCAAATCAGCCCGTATGACTTTACTTCTGCAGGGTCCTTATCAGGTCCTTTCTTTATTATGACTACATTTGCTGTTTTCCATTTCCTCGGAAACTTCCTTTGCCTTAGGCACTCATTGTAGAGATGAGTAAGTGGCGCAGTCAGCTGGGGGGCCAGGAACTGCACCACCTCCGCCACAATGCCGTCTGGCCCAGGTGCTTTCCCTCTTTGTAATGATATTATATGGGCTGCCACCTCGTCTTCAGAGAAGGGGTAGACAGCCGTCTCATTGTTGTATATATCTTCATCTTCATTTCGCAGTTGCTGTTGCCCTTCAGTCTCCCCATCCGTACTGTCGTCAGGCAGCAGGGACCGGAGGAGGACCTCCGCAGTCTCCTGCCAAGACTGCCCGGGGGAGGACTCGAACCTCCGATGGGGGGAGCCTTGCGGACCGTGACAAGGCGCCTGGACCGCGCGGCTACCCAGCGCGGCTGATGACGTTTCCGAACGCGGGTTCGTATCCTCGATTTGTTCCTCAAGACACCATCTACAGCCCGTCGAAGTTTCTTGCAACTTTTCTTGGACAACTTGTGTGCATGATACGTCAACTGCATTTTTATTGCTGATGTAAAACGATATCCAACGCCCCAATGTATAGGTCGAGCCGTGATAGAACGTTGCCTTCCAAGATCGCCTGGCCTCAGTACTCTTCGTTTTCTGTTTCGAGTCATCTCGAAAGTAAACTGCACAGCAGTCCCAGAGATATGGTGGAAGAACTCGAACAGTGAACTGTACGGCTATTCAATACTTACATCGTGTTTCGGGCTTGCTTCAAAGAATTGGTAGCTCACTTCAGTGCTTAGTGCAGTACTGCATCGGAATGCGATGTCCATACGTGGTACACCTCCTTTGACATGCTTTAGTGTACAGTAAACTGAACCATGTGACGTGCCGAAGTCGCATTTCTTGTTAAAGTAGGCCACAGATGAGATCTCAGCCCAGTGAGATGGAGACTTCGTTGGAAGTTTAAATTTGAAATTTTTTTGTCCTAACTACGAGTTGGACAATACTTTATACTGAAGTCAGTGGCGGCTAGTAGTAACACATTCTAAATTATCTGACAAACATCTCGTCTGCAGAGCCATTTTTATTGCAAAGTCTTTGGATCTTTTGTCGTATTTGCACCTGTGTCAGTTTTCGCTGACTACTATATGTACCAGTGTGGGTAGGTGAGTAAGCTGCAGCGTCCCGCAGAGGACTGGGATTCAATCTGCTTTCAGTCCGTCACCTGCCCTTTCTCTTACCTCTTGCAATTATGTGTCTATCTGATAAATGCGAAATTGCTCTGAAGTACGAATTACACGTGAAACTAAGATGAACTTTCATCACTGCAAAAAGGAACACTGCGTTTTGGAGCAAGTGTGACACGGTATAAGTTACGAAGGGCAGTGTACATGAACTGTTCGTTTACTTTGAGACCGAATCCTATCGTGAATGGAGAGGAACCATCGTAAAAAACTGCGTACAAATATGAGAAGTCTACGTGCAGTTTCCGTCTGTGATGATCAACCAATATGTAGATCAACAGACATGTAGCGGAATAGTTCATCTTTCAGGGACACGGAAAAACGCTGACGTTTTGGCACATCACTACTTTTTCGTTTTGGTCGTAACTTCTTTGAATCTTCACCTCACATTTGCCGATGGTAATGACTTTCCGAAATCGCCAGTGTCAACATTTTCGTAATGATTAGCGACCGTGACCAAAGATTCTTTATTTACTTGTACGAAGCTGAAGTCGGTCGAAAGAATCCAAGTTGTCACTAAGTAAATCCTTGCTTAACTTATCCACAACGGTAGTTCGGTAAGTCTGGTAAATTTTCACAACAGAATGGAACATTTTTGTTGCACCTTAATGGTTGGTAAGTTTTATTATTCCGAAGATCGTATAAGTAATTTCAACAACGTAAACGCCCTACTGTTCATTGGTGACAGCCGTCTGAATTGGTCAGTGTGCGGACTGCTATTGAAAATGGAGAAAATAGAATTTTGTGCTGTTAAACATTTTCCTTTGAAGGGTTGGACTGCTGCACAGATAAAAAAACGGTATTTGATGTGGATCACGCGGACTCTGCATCATCATTAAGGACCATTCACTTTGGGTTAGATAAGGCAATAACAGACTCCCAAATAAAAATTCTTGAGTTGTGAGATTCTAAACATCTAAGCGGAGCGAGTGTACAACATCTTGCACGGAGAATTGACTATGAAGAAGCCGCGTGCAAGGTGGGTGACGCGACTGCATATAGTCGACCAAATGCGAGTCCCGTAAAATATTTCATCACAACGTCTGGTGATATTTAATCGCTATCGGCAAGACTTTCTCCCCGATTTCTAGCTGTTGATGAGTACTGGATACTTCACTGTACACCAGAGTCAAAAAGGAAGTCAAAACAACGGACAAAGGCTGGTGAAAGTGCACCGAACAAGGTAAAGACCATTTTGTCAGGTAGAAAGGTGATGGCCACTGTTTTTTGGGATTCCCAAGGAATAATACCCATATATTACTTGAAGAAAGCCAGAACCATAAATGGATCCTATTATACTTCTCTGTTAGAGCGTCTGAAATTTGCGTAGGCTGAAAGAAGACCAAGGCTGGCACGCAAAAAAATGCTTTTTCACCAGGATAATGCACCATCCACACATCAGCGATAGCAGTGACGAAGGGGCATCATATGGGCTCTGATTCGGTTCGTCATCCATCCTAGTCATCAGACTTAGTCGCAAGTGACTTCTTCCTATTCCCTATTTTGAAACTTTGCGTTGCTGGGAAGAAATTTTCATCAAATGAGGGAGTGATAGTTGCAGTCACCGAGTAAGAACATTTTGCAGAGTTTGAGAGACTTTTTTTCCCGATGGAATGAAAAAGCTGAAGGATCGATGGATCTATTATGCGTCCCTGAAACGAGACTGTGTAGAGAAGCAAAGGTGTTGTTTAGGAAACAAACATGTTTTCTTGCCTTTTTATCAGCAGATCACGAAGGTACTCGCTTTGCACCATCTTGAGGAACATCTTCGATCTGGATGCATGGTGATTGCCCTTTCCATTACCTAAATTAAGCGATGGATATGGAAAGTCCAATCTCCCTTCGAAAACCAGTTTCGTCCCCAAAACCCAGCTCATGATTCATTGGACCTGTTTTTGCCATTTCATCACTTATTTCCTATCCCGGTATGGGGCCGTTTACTGCTTCCATGGCTCGTCACATACTTCGACCCTCGGCAGAGTTAGTTGATCAGCTATTTCCGTTCAGTTAAAACGAAACAAAAATTGCGTTCTGAAAGCTAAATTTGTGAGTAGGCTGTTTATGTTTTCTTATTGGCAACGTTACGTAGCGCTCTGTATGAAAATCACTGGCTGTGCTGTGTGCAGTCTGTGGCTAGTTTGCATTGTTGTCTGCCATTGTAGTGTTGGGCAGATGGATGTGAACAGCGCATAGCAGCGCATAGCAGTTGGAGGTGAGCCGCCAGCAGTGGTGGATGTGGGGAGAGAGATGGCGGAGTTTTGAAATTTGTAATACTGGATATTATGAACGGCTATGTATATTATGATTTTTCAACACTATTAAGGTAAATACATTGTTTGTTCTCTATCAAAATCTTTCATTTGCTAACTATGCCTAACAGTAGTTAGTGCCTTCCGTAGTTGGAATCTTTTATTTAGCTGGCAGTAGTGGCGCTCGCTGTATTGCAGTAATTCGAGTAACCAAGATTTTTGTGAGGTAAGCGATTTGTGAAACGCATAGGTTAATGTTAGTCAGGGCCATTCTTTTGTAGGGATTTCTGAAAGTCAGATTGTGTTGCGCTAAAAATATTGTGTGTCAGTTTAAGCACAGTCATGTATAAATTTTTCTAAGGGGACGATTCATATGTCGACCCTTAGCCGAGGATACCTCACTGGAATCTTCTGATTTTTTTCTTGTACTTTGTGTAATTCGTGTAGATTTTGTTTATTGCTAGCGCGTAATTATAGTGAGAATTTCCTTTGTAGTTGTAGTTTTTCATTGTTGTACAGTAAAACAGTTATGGCATGCATGTAGATTTGCACCAAGTATTTCGCAGCTGCGTTTGCAATTAACGAGATATTATTTTCAGTGCTATGTTAATGTGTTCTCTTATTGTTGCTCTTCAAATTGTGTTTTTCTGTGTTACCGTGTGAAATATTGTGACAATAATGGCGTGTGAAAAACGTAATACTAGGCTCCAAAGTAAACTGAGAAATGACAGTGAAGACGAAAGCAGTGTGTTAGTGCCACCGTGTAATGAATTAACTAATGTTCAACATAGTAATTTGGTAATTGTGGATAGGGAAATGGAGCGGGCGGCAAACAATGGCGTAGGCAGTGAAACAATTAGTGAACAGGGAAGCAATATCGATCGATCGGTCGGGAACAGCTTGCCTCAGGAATCCGAAATGACAGGACACAATCTTACAAATACTGTAGATTCAGGTTTTGCGTCCTCACCCTCTTCTCAAATAAGTCAAGACACATTTTCTGCGAATATTGCCGGTTCAAATGCACTGCCGAAAAGCACTGAGGAACATGCTTCGGACACCAGTGCATTGTTATTACAATTAATGCAACAAATGGGACAAAAGCTTCAAAAGTTAGACACAATGGAACAAAATCAGAGAGAAACACAGCAAAAGTTTGACACAATGGAACAAAATCTTCAAAAGTTAGACACAATGGAACAAAATCAGAGACAAACACAGCAACAGTTAGACACAATGGAACAAAATCAGAGACAAACACAGCAAAAGCTTTAAAAGTTAGACACCACACTTGAACAAACACGTGAAGATTTAACTACTGAGTTACATAACATTGAATCGAAATGTCAAAAAGTCTGTAATGACGTAATAACACAAATTTGTGAGCCTTTTCAACCTATTTTTTCGCAGCATGAAAATGCATTACAGAATCACGAAGCAGCCATAAAAGAACTGCAAACTATTGTTCATCAAAATCATGAGACCCTGCAAGCTAAAACTGACTCAGTTGCATCTACCGATTCGGTTATGCAACTTGCAAAAACTCAAGAAAACTTAAAGGACACAGTAGATACTCTGAAAATTGGTTCAGAAAGACACATGGAGGAAATTAGTTCATTATCAAAGAAAGTAGTTGTACTTTCGGATCAGCTAAATAATTTATCTATGAAGGTAGATGATAATCTGAATGACACAAAACCGGTAGTCTTTAATGACACAGAAGAGTGTGAACAAATTAGGAAACTGAAACAAAACCTGAATCAAATTAATACGCAACACCAAAGAGAAATCTGGGAAGTACAAGGTCAGCTGACACAGGTAATACAAGAATTACGTATTTCAGAGGACACTCGCGCTCCAATACGGGAAGAGGGACATAGAAATACGGAACAGCCACAAAATAATAACACAGGGCACTTCGGAAATTATGAAAGAAATTGGCAAGGTACACCGAATTTTGAGATGGAACCGCCGAAACGACGTAACAATCACCGATATGCGACTCGCCGACATGATGATTTTGACTATAAGCTGTTCATTACAACACGTAAATTCAAAACGTTTAAGAATTCTGCCAACGAAATTCATCCGCAAGCGTGGCTCCATCAATTCTCTCATTGTTTTCCTTCCAACTGGTCATTAGAACACAGATTAGAATTTATGTGTGGCTACTTAGATAATGAACCAGCTGTAAGAATGCGATCGGTCATTCACGATTGCCACAGTGAAGGAGAATTTTACCATGCCTTCCTCTCAGCATATTGGTCTCAAGCTACAGAAGACCGAGTAAAACATAGCATCATGATGATGAAACGCTTTGAACAATCTGAATTTTCCAGTCTTGTCACATATTTTGAAGACATGTTGCATAAGAAACAATATCTTTCAAACCCACACAGCACTTCAGAACTCATCCACATTTGCTTAATCAGATTACCTGAACAATTACGGCATATTATTTTGGCAGGACGTTGCAAAGACGACATTGAAGCTTTTCAGGGGCTCTTACAAGAACTGGAAATTGACACTGACGATCGAGGAACGCGAAAACAGGAGCACAACAATTACACGTCACATCCATCACAATTCCGTGATGACAGAAATAATAACTGGACGTGACAAGGCTATTCTCACAACACAAATCGTGACCAAAACAGACACCACCCGTACGACAACCGTTGGCAGAGTAGTAATAATTACAGGGAAAGATCACCTCTCCGCGGTAATGACTATCACAGAGACAATCAGAGAAACAGATAATATGGGAACCAAAACAATTATTATTACGGGAGACAGAATAACTTTAGACGCAACGGTCCAGCGCGCAGTTATGATTCAAGGAGAAATTCTCCACCACTTAACCAACAAGAAAGAAACTACAGGAACTACCGACATGACGACAGACGATGTGATCGTAACGACAGACCTGAATTGCATCAGAACTGGCGGGATTTAAACAGGGCAGGGCCCTCTCGGCAAGGTGAATTGGTAGAAGTTAAGTCTCCTAATCCCAGGAACGACGTGCGCCAACAAAGAAACAGACAATGACTCGCACCGCAGGCAGCCACGTGCGCCGGCTGGCTCAGAGAAAAATAACATAGACACTAACCTTGAGCAAATTTTAGCATTCCTTACTGACGTATACAACATGATAATTGCTTTGAAGTTGAAACTCTGCGTATTAGGAAGAGTAAAGGCTTACACCACATTTCACATGTAAAACCGTTTATTGAGAGATAATCTGCTTTTTAACTTTGTCTTTGCCATATAACTTTTCACTTTACATTGCTAGTATGCTTTGTCAGACTTAGAATCTGTTAACATGCAACAATGTTTGAAGTTAAATATCCAGTGAAGAACCAAGAGAACTTATTTAAACAGAAATTACGAATGCATTGTTATAGTGAATGGACGACGCAGTGTTATTGTGTGTGTACATTCTTGCTTGTTAGTTGCACGATTACGTAACGACTATAAGGCTTACATACTTAGAACATATACTGGTACTGCTAATGATATTTTAATGCAACATTTTGGTTTACTTGAAAATACATTCTGGATTTTAAAGTACTTTCAGTGAGATACCAGATGACACAGTGGCTAGTTTATGTGACAGCTACACGATTTTATCACAACGCTACTAATGAGTGACAATTTACAATGTTGCTTTTGCGGTGTATCTGTTTTATATCTGCACAGTTTTTCTGAATTCTTCTGTAAAATAAAACATGTTTTAGTAGTAACTTTCGTGCTATAGCTACAAGGAGACAGCCTTTTTCATAGGACAACAATACGTTACAGCACAGTACTTTCTTCATCACAGCAATAAGTGTAATAACTAAGATATCTATACGCAAAGCATTTCACTTTTGTTTATCATGAGGTAAGTACATTGGCTTCTGCAGAACTTAGCTTTCGGAGGACGATAACTACGACACATCCACAGAGATTATCTTTCAGCAAGACGTACATTTAGCGCTACAGGACACGTATTTGAGTGATTAATTTTGCACTTAAATCATTAATTTGAAAAATATTTGAAGTACAACGATACAGAGGTTTTCCGTGATACATTTCATTCCATTGCAGTAATCTGTAACACCTGAGGGTATAATTACATTTATCCTCAGGGGGGTACACGCTTACTTTGTGTACCATGTGTTTGGCAAGCACAAGGATCCCTAGCTAATATGGTATTTGCTTATACAACTTTACACATCGGTACCATATTTCTTTAACACATAATTACACAGCTATCTGATCATTTAACTGAGAGAGACAAACTTTTTTACTATGGCAGTGACAGATGTTTACACAATTACACCGTTGGATAACTTCACACTTAAGAAATTGTATTTGTCTGTACTGTGTGAACTCTTCAAATTTTTTCAGAACCATTGTGATACTATGAGAGCTTTGAATGATGTATTTGATATGGGATCATGATTTTTAAAGTATGTATGAGGTAGATGACACTTTTGACATGAGCAGAGAAGTTTTTTTAGGTTTTGAAGTTATTGGTGGAAGCTACGACGATTTTGAGAGTTGACTGAGGTGTTATGATGTTATTATTACGATGACTATGCGTATTATGCTGTTGCGGTATGTTTATGATCAATAAGCTGATGCTATATGAGTTATTTGATTATGCTACGTATCTGCTATGATGAAATATTGAAGAAGTGTCGACGAATAAGGTATGGAATAATGAGTAGTGGTTAGGGACTCTGGTATGTGAAAAAGGTTGTTGGAAACCAAGAATCGTACTTTAAGAGTTATGAAATGTATGTAAATGCGTGAATGTATCACAATGCCGACGAAAATTTTTTGGACACTGTTATATCAATAGGATTTTGTTTCTACAGATTTGTAACGCAAATTCTTGACCTGTGAAATATTTTTATATGAGACTGTCACTGTAGCGGAAACTGCTGTCATAAATATTTCCATAAGAAAGTTAAGTGACCACCTGCATGTAATGCGTCGTGGGCACCCAGCTGTGTCAGACGCCTGGAGAAAAAGCCATTAGTGTGCGCCTTTTCAGAGGCACAGGTAGAAAAAAAAGGGAGGCCATTATCCTCGCTATTGACATTCCTTTGTAGAAAGCATCGCAAATACGACACACTCAAACTTGAAAACATATGATTACACTGTGGAGCTCTTAATTTATGATATTTACTGAAATGCCTAATGAAATGATGAGAAACATTTTACATTTATTGTCTTTCTAGTTGAGAGATTCTTTTGCCTTTGGAGACGACATTTGCCCAGTGAATGACGTTTCATGCATTGCTCTATATAGGCTATATATATTTGCTCATTTGTTTAATATCTAGCTTCAAGCTGCACTGCAGCAATGGTTAAAATAAAATTTTATAGATGTACTAATATAAATATTTTATGCCTACAGACCCAGTAAAGACTAACATTATGATATACTTCAAATAAAACGAAGGAGCACAAAAACACATTTCCCTTCACAGGAATTGCATACAGAATTTTCTTTTCAAGTACTTGGTAATTTCTTTTGTAGAATAAATTGTGATGTGACATAGGTATTAGACATGGCCATCTTAAGTGTAATATTTTTTTTGCTTGAGCTTTGTCATGTTTAGATATAAGTTATTACATTTACTGCTGCTGTGTGCCAGGCATAGTGCTACTAAATTTCACTTTGTATTACTCTGTTAAGCTAGTATTACTACTGATTTATTTTTCTTGTTGTTGCACATTGGCTCATATTAGGTGTAATGTTGCATTTTCTCTGTTAATTTAGATTTATTGCTGCTGCCAATTTGCATTTTTTTCATTGCTGTCTGTATTAATTGTTTTATGCTGCTGCATTGCCTCGTCCCCTAGTTTAGCATCTGAGCTCAGTAGATTTAAGTTAGCTTAAGAGGGGGTAGGCTATAAGAGAATGGGTTGCGATGAATTTGAAGAAATGCACTGAGAGGCTATACGAGAAAAGTACAGAAAGCAGGTATAGATAGGACTTTTGAAAATAATGAAGAACAAAGGGAGATCTCCGAGAAGTAAAGAAAGTTTTGTTTGCAAAATATTGCAGTAAAACAAACCCTGTCCTTTCCTTGTATTATTCCGCCATATGTTTGTGTACCCTTGTGTATTTATGTTTTTCCTGTATTTATATGTATATCTGATAAGACTTATGTTGTAGAATTTTTCTAATACTAAGCTACATTCACTATGATGAGGAATACTGTTATCCTCAAATATAATTGGCATTAATAATATGTTATTTACTTTGTAAAGACGTTAGACGTTATTTATTCTGTTTTGTTTTAATGCTCATTTGTAAAGTTGATGTTTCAAAAGTTATTCTGATCTTTTATGTATTTACTTATGTCATAATTCCTGTAACACTGATGTATATGTTATTTCGATTCTTCTGTAAAGCCTGCATTACCACAAATGTTATCTGTATTGTTATGTTCTTTAATGATGTATTTTGTACCTTTGTTATCGTATTCTTATGTTATAAAATTGTAATTGACACCAATTCATCAAATTAAGTAACTTGTAAGTTACATTTCACTGCACACGTTTCTGTTGGTCATAATATAAGGACAATATGTGAGAAGTAGGGACTGATAGTGTTTGCACGTGTGTTAATATTTCAGCAAGGGACTGGATAACAGCTGGTTCTAAGGACAATTCCAAAAAACTTTGTGAGTGCACAAGTGGTGGTTATGGACTTGCTATAGTATCTGCAAGACTCTTCAATGGTGATTGTGCACCTGTACAGTCACAACAGATGGCTGCTGGCCATTTCTACAAGGACTACAGTGGGTCTGCATCTTTGATGGCCCACCAATACCGTAATCTCTACCAGGACTACAGTGGGTCTGCTCTGTGATGACCTACCTACCAATATTCTTCAAAACTTCGAATGACTCTGCTGTGGGTTTGCTCTGTTGTGACCCATTACCTGTCTGCATGTCAAGAGTCAGCATTGTCTTTCTGTTGGAAGGATGATACTACTTCTTCAAGACTGCATGGAAATCCACTACTTCCACGTGCATTGTCTTTTACTGCTCAGACTTTGAGAAAAGAAACGGCAGTTTTACTGTGATGAATGATCAGGACTGTCTTTATGGACTGTGAGAAAATTTTAGCTTTTGCCCAACATTGTATTAATAAGTGTGTGCATTTGATTTCTTTGTAATTGTAATTATGAAAAATTTTTTCAAATCTGTATTGGCCACTGCCAAAACAATTTGTAAAATTTTTTGTGGGGAGCATGGGGGCTATGTAAGTAGGCTGTTTATGTTTTCTTATTGGCAACGTTACGTAGCGCTCTGTATGAAAATCACTGGCTGTGCTGTGTGCAGTCTGTGGCTAGTTTGCATTGTTGTCTGCCATTGTAGTGTTGGGCAGATGGATGTGAACAGCGCATAGCAGCGCATAGCAGTTGGAGGTGAGCCGCCAGCAGTGGTGGATGTGGGGAGAGAGATGGCGGAGTTTTGAAATTTGTAATACTGGATATTATGAACTGCTATGTATATTATGATTTTTCAACACTATTAAGGTAAATACATTGTTTGTTCTCTATCAAAATCTTTCATTTGCTAACTATGCATACCAGTAGTTAGTGCCTTCCGTAGTTTGAATCTTTTATTTAGCTGGCAGTAGTGGCGCTCGCTGTATTGCAGTAGTTCGAGTAACCAAGATTTTTGTGAGGTAAGCGATTTGTGAAACGCATAGTTTAATGTTAGTGGGGCCATTCTTTTGTAGGGATTTCTGAAAGTCAGATTGCGTTGCGCTAAAAATATTGTGTGTCAGTTTAAGCACAGTCATGTATAAATTTTTCTAAGGGGATGTTTCAAATTTCGTCTCACCACGCAATGCCTCGCAGAAAGGGATGCCCTGCAGCTGCTGTCTGGCTTTTGCCTCTAAGCATTCGTAAAATAGACCTTCCTGTAGGATGTGGAGATGCAAGCCTTTTGACCCGTTCTTCTAATTTTATGGGTGAGGACCGTGTCCTGTGAAATAGTCAACAGTAAATAATTGACACAATACTGTAGGACGCCAAACTTTGCAATTAACGAAGCTCTTACTAAATCGTTCCAAGGCGAGAGTGGTTAAAATCTTTAAAATTGATAAATTTCCTACGCACAGGTCAAGTCAGTATTCTAACAAGACATTAAAGTCTGCTAAATTGTCATGTTCTCCAATTGAACAGTAAAGTGCTAATACATGAACAGATAGAACTAAAATGATAAGTTTGGGTTCTATCACTGGCAAATACTTACATAATGAAGTGAATGGTCCGGGCACCTTCACCATACACTAAAATTTTGTACGTAACGTCAGATGGGTCAGAAGGAGTACACAATCTTAAAACATATACCCCATGCATCTCTCTGTAGTCTAAAATAAAGGGCAGGGCAAATGATGAACAGCGTTCTCCGTTCTCGTTACGACATGAAGCAATGTAAAATGCAGTGTACAGAAATTTGTAATATACAGTCACAATGGTTGAGTTACCTATGTGTGAAATAGGAACTAATCGTAGGTGGCTTCACAGACCACGCGTCTTGTCGCTTCTGTCCAACCACTTGTCCTTTCGTTGACGCACAATCCTAGCCCTCATTCGTGACTGTGAGCCGGGGTACGACACATTTTGCCACACTGAGTCCCATGTACGAGTATGTACCGTTGGCTGCACCATTTGGGGCCTCACTTCCCTGGATTCCCCCACGTGCCCTGGCATCTATCTGAGTACCATTTCCATCCCTGCCCTTGTCGGCGCAGAAGGTAAGTTGAGCGATCTGTATTTCAGCTTGTGGCATTTACGAGCATTTAATACAGTGAAAGGAACTTCAAGCATCAGATCATCAGCATCTACTCCTCGATCTGTAATCCACAAGCAATACGGGATGCGTGGCGAAGGGAAGCCCCATTCTTGTTTCGTCCGTGGATAGAATGGGAGAAGAAAGACTGCTGGCGCCCTCCTGCAAAAGTCCGAATTCCTCGTACTTTAGCCTTGTGATTGTTACACGAGCTGTACTACGCTGAGAAAGTACTACGACTCTTTTTGCAGCACCTGTACACCGAATTGTGCGTCTGACAACTGCCACTCCACGGATACATTTGGGCGGCTCTTTCACTTCATGTCGCTGGGGACAGAAGGCTGCGAATGATTCCAGCGTCAGAATACTGGTATTACAGTTCAGAATAAGTTGTCAAACTTTATTCCAGGTTCTGATCATGTCGAAGCCTCTCTGAGGTTTGAAACAAACCTGTAATGATGTCAGCTCTCTGTAAACAATTGTGTCGACTGCGATCGGCTTCGTAGGTCTACAGACGTGACAAAATGGTTCAAATAGCTCTGAGCACTATGGGACTCAACTGCTGAGGTCATTAGTCCCCTAGAACTTAGAACTAGTTAAACCTAACTAACCTAAGAACATCACAAACATCCATGCCCGAGGCAGGATTCGAACCTGCGACCGTAGCGGTCTTGCGGTTCCAGACTGCAGCGCCTTTAACCGCACGGCCACTTCGGCCGGCACAGACGTGACCCTACAGTTTAAGATAGGCATACCTACATAGTCATCCCCCCTACGCGTGAAACCTGAGTTGCCTCTCTAACGATGCAGGAAATAGTCTCTGGGCCACTTTTATTTTGCCCATCCTGTTATATACGTCTTGTACGCCAATGGTGTACGCTGGACGCTACCTCCGGTTCTATCGATGCTTTTACCGTGTCCTAGATAGTCTGCGTATGCACGTGATTTGATTTCTACGCAGCAGTGCGGAGCTGTTTCGAAGGATTTCTGTAAGTCAAGAAAAACAGCATCAACTAGAGTTTCATTAAGTGCTGCCTTGTGTATCTCACGAACGAACGATGCAGGCTGAGTTCCACGCGATATGTCCTTGCGGAAATCATACCGATTCATACGTTGGTGTTTGGTGTCCAGAAAAGTCATCACACAGTACATAATTCTACAAGAAGTCAGTGGAAACCAGAAAGGTCTTTGTTCTTGAGCGACGGTCTTGCGACCCTCTTGGAACTGTCTTCGAGTTTTCAAGTGGCAACTCTCCGTTTATTCAGAGAATTACGGTAAAACGATGCTCGAATAATGGGAAGTCTCTTCTCAAAAAGGTCCCTTACAAAAGATATCATCAGTTTTTCGTTAGAAGTGTCAAGTTTTTGCATGTTATATTGACTTAAGATAGAGGAAGGCCGTCATATTCAAATAGGAAATGACTCTTGGTGGAAAAGATATCAAATAGTGGAAACGATCGGCCAGTGGGAAGGCGTGTCGTTTCGTGTTATTCGTTTGTATAAGGTTGGGAATCGTAAAAGCACTCAATGTGGAGTATCTTCAGCTGTAGAGGAGTTTAAAGCTTTATTTTTAAATATATTTTCAAACTAAATGGCTGTGAAACTTCTAAACGTGCCTTTCCTTTTAATAATCAGTGGCTTTCAACCAAAGTAATAATTATAGTTTCCATTATGTCAAATAGTGAGTAATAGCACGCATTTTAAAGTCAGTTACATTATGTAATATTTGATACTATGTAGTTTTGTCACATTTTTACCAAGTTGCTGTGCGTGGATTCACGTGGTCGTTGTTTCGAATTACACACGTTTAGTAGAAGTGTGTTTGCGTTATGTTCTCAGTGTCAAACTTGATTTTGTGTGTTGCACTCCGACTTAGTCTAGTGGGCTTGCGTAATTGAAACTTGTTCGGACTGAATTCCTACACGCCAGGGATGCTCCTTCTGTGCAGGACTAGATATTTTTCATTATAGTAAACCGTTCATTGAGCAATTTCAGTGGTTTTGCCTATCTTTGGGTGAACGGAACGTTATGCACCTACATGTGGTGGCGTTGGAATTTTATAATAATTTTTGTCTGCACTGTATGCATTCGTTCTCAGTTAATGAAAAATCATTTCGTGAAATCACTTCTTCTCAATCTTGTGGCTGACCTACCGAATGTATTGATATCACGTAAAGTCTGTCAGTGACGGCTAAATAGCTCCTGCTTGATAATCTCGTTTATCATTCTACCACACGGCGTATCCCTTTCTAAAGCAGTTTAAATGACGGTGTATCTTGCTGTTTTATTTAATTATCGAGACTTGTAAATTATTTCCTTTTGAGACATTACGACGCATGTTAATGGAGGATGGAACAGAAATGATTTTTGCTCGTCCAGAGTTGCAAACACTCATGCACGCCACTCTTGTTTACTTAAGCTGGCAATCACTGGTACGAGTGTTGCAGTTACACTGACTGCAAATAGAGTAACGAGAACAGTTTAAATACCCGCGGAACATATTTGAGTAGCCAGGTTTCGTTTCTGTGCATTGACTATTGAGGGGTTCAGTGGCTTGTTAACAACCGTATGCAGATGCCTTATTTCATTTTTGCAGGATTAAACATTGTGCTGTGTGTTCTTCTTTATTCTTTTGGGCTGGTCAGATAGCGGTAACATTGGTATCTTTTGGGCTTTAAAACTTATATGTTTGTTTCTTGATGTCCCGTACGCTTCTGAGAACGTACACCTTAATAGACAGATATCTAATGTTCCCTTGTGTGACTTTCAAGTTGATATAAGTAAAAATTTTTTTTCAACTTCATGTGTGGACTGAATACTGACTGCAAGCAACGGGAAGCGGATTAGCAACTACCATTCTGTATAGGCAACATTGCATGGGGGCTTAATTATAAAATAAATGCAATATTTTTAGTAGCTGTGTGTCCGGTTACGAAGTCCCTTAACCGGTTGACCCTGAGTAGTATTAGTACGCAATCTGACTGCATAAAATAACAATAAAGAATGAAAGGAAATTTCCGTTAACACAATTGATTAATTAAGTCCCCAGAAACTATAAAAGCTACGAAACGACGAAGCACAAGTGCAACTGTTCTGTGTGTGGAAGTGTGATTCAACGTACACGTATCTGGCACGGTTCTTCCTCAATACGACCGCATATTTTAAACACCATTTACAATGAACTAATTGAAAGACCAGAAATACTGTAATTGCACATAGAAACCTGAATTACAAGTCTAATACATGAACACGAGCCAGATGCTTTGTTGACTGAACCTGTGACCAAGAGGCATTGTTATTTAGGAAATTTGAAATAAAAAAAAATATTTTACCTCCATATATATTGACGAAAAATACACTGTGATCATTGCATCATCTTCCACATATACATTACACCAGCCGAACAGCATCAATTCTCTCGCCCAACAGAACAATAACTGCACACGACATGCTCTCAGCTAGTACTGCTCTCGACATCCTCTCAACAAGCACTGCCCACGACAACCTCTGAACTACAACTGCTCTCGACATTCTCTGAACAACTACTGCGCCAGTGGAGGCAGCCGAATAATACTCTTTGGCGCAATCTCTGGCGCTGTGACTCATGCAATCAGTGAAATAACATCAGGTTTGAAATGATAATCAAATGGACACCCTAGCTGCAAACAGGCGTTGATGTACTTCGTTGGGGACATGTTGAAAATGTGTGCCCTGACCGGGACTCGAATTCGGGATCTCCTGCTTGCATGGCAGACACTCTATCCATCTGAGCCACCGCGGGCACAAAGGATAGTGCGTCTGCAGGGACTTATCCCTTGCACGCTCCCCGCGAGATCCACATTCACAACATGTCCACACCACTACATTCGTAGTGCGCCTAATAGATGTTTGCCCATCATACTCATTACTCATGGCAGATTAATCTGCCGCGAATAATGAGTATGATGGGCAAACATCTATTAGGCGCACTACGAATGTAGTGGTGTGGACATGTTGTGAATGTGGATCTCACGGGGAGCGTGCAAGGGATAAGTCCCTGCAGACGCACTATCCTCTGTGACCGCGGTGGCTCAGATGGATAGAGCGTCTGCCATGTAAGCAGGAGATCCCGGGTTCGAGTCCCGGTCGGGGCACACATTTTCAACATGTCCCCAATGAAGCACATCAACGCCTGTTTACAGCTAGGGTGTCCATTTGATTATCATTTCATTTCTAGCAAAGCTGCATGATCATCCACGGTAACTGTTCTTTCGGGAACAGATACTACCGTCATATATAACATCAGGTTCCCTGTCAACCCGTGAAGCTCGATCACGTTTCCTTCTCCCCTTCTGGATGCTTCACTTTCGTCAGGCAGTGTGTAGCATGACAGTTTCTGTGATCTTTCTGTTGTTGGCCGAATGTGAGTTACTTCGTAGTTCGAATATAAACAGTGGACAAGGCCGGCCGTGGGGTCTCTCATAGACGTCTGAAAAGAAACTTTCAGTGGCAGACGAATCAGATCTCTCTAGCCAGGAATCCCTAACATGCTTTCTGACAGAGAAGCTATCGTCTACACAACGAGGGGGGGGGGGGGGCGTGGCGTGTGCGCCAGGGGTCTGCTCGGTTGCCAGCCGGCCTTCGCCCACGCGCCCGTATTTGCATAGCATCCACAAGCCCGCGGCGTACGCGCGGCTCGTCAGCGATGCAGGCGCGCGTAGCTTCGCATTCTGCCTCTGCACGGTACTGCTGCTGCTGCTGCTGCTGCTGCTGCTGCTGCTGCCGCCTGAGGGAACAGGTGACCGTGGCGCCTGTCTTCCTTCTTTCCGCGGCCACGCTGTCACAGAGATCCTTTTCTGGTGTACAGTTGCCCAGACACCGGTTTTACTGGCACAAGATTTCATCTAAAGGTATCACTAGGTTAAACGAAAAATTCCCTCCTTTGTTAGGATTTTGTCACTTACAAAAACGTAACTGATGATGATAAACTGAAGGCCGAAATTCTAAAGCTAGCTTTGAAAAACTTGTTCACGATAGAGGACTGCAGCACCATTCCCCCTTTCAATTATCGAACAAACTAAAGGATGGCTGACATAGTGTTTAGTGTATCTGGGATTGTAAAACACTTAAGATCCTTAGACGCCAGAAAGGCATCTGGACCAGACGGTATCCCCGTAAGATTTTATGTTGACTATGCTACAAATATATCACCATTCTATCAGAGATCATTGGGACGGCGGGAATTTCCACGGGACTGGAAGAAGGGCCAGGTCATAGCAATCTACAAAAAGGGTAGAAAATCGGATGCACATAATTACCGGCCAATTTCACTGACATCGATTTGTTGTAGAATCATGGAACATATTTTGTGTTCAGACATAATGACCTTTCTAGACTCTGAGAAGCTCATCTGCAGAAACCAGCATGGTTTTAGGAAACAGCAGTTGTGCATGATATACAACAGGCTCTAGATACCGGCTCCTAGGTTGATGCCATATTTCTCAACTTTCGAAAGGCGTTCGACTCAGTTCCGCGCTGTCGCTTGCTACAAAAAGTGCGCACTTACGGTCTATCCAGTGACATAGGCGGTTGGATAGAAAGTTTTCTAACAGACAGAGAGCAGTATGTCGTCCTGAACGGGGTAAAATGGTTCTAATGGCTCTGAGCACTATGGGGCTTAACTTCTGAGGTCATCAGTCCCCTAGAACTTAAAACTACTTAAACCTAAGGACATCACACACACCCATGCCCCAGGCAGGACTCGAACCTGCGACCCTAGCGATCGCGCGGTTCCAGACTGTGAACAGGGTAACTCCAAAAGAAACAAGAGTAACTTCCGGTGTGCCCCAGGGCAGCGTAATAGGTCCTCTGCTTTTAACGATTTACATAAACGATGTGGTTGATGGTATTAACAGCGGCCTTAGACTGTTTGCCGATGATGCTGTAGACTACAGGAAAGTAGTATCACACGTAAGTTGTGAACAAATCAATGAGGATTTGCAGGCAATAAATGCGTGATGTAATGACTGACAGTTATCTCTCAATATTAGTTAAGTGTAACCTACTGCGTATAACAAGGCGAAAATCCAAATTAGTGTATGAGTACAAAATGAATGATCAGTCTTTGGAAGCGGGAACATCAGTCAAGTATCTGGGTGTGACTATTCGAAATGATGTCAAATGGAATGATCAGATTACACAAGTAACGGGTAAGGCGAACTCTAGATTGCGGTTTATTGGTAGAATACTGAAGCGATGCAGTCCTTCAACAAAGGAAATAGCCGGCCGGAGTCGCCGAGCGGTTCTAGGCGCTACAATCTGGAACCGCGCGAACGCTACGGTCGCAGGTTCGAATCCTGCCTCGGGCATGGATGTGTGTGATGTCCTTAGGTTAGTTAGGTTTAAGTAGTTCTAAGTTCTAGGGGACTGATGACCTCAGCAGTTAAGTCCCACTGTGCTCAGAGCCATTTTTGAACAAAGGAAATAGCTTACAATACGTTAGTTCGTCCAGTCTGTATGGGACCCTTATTAGTTTGCTCTGATTCAAGGAATTGAGAAGGTCGAAAAAAGAGCGGCAAGATTCGTGACTGGTACATTTAGCCATCGCGAGAGCGTTACAAATCTCATAGAAAGTTTGAAGTGGGACACACTTGCAGATAGATGACGCGCTAAGCAGAAGGGGCTGCTCACTAAATTCCGATCTTCATCGATGATGTAGAACATATGTTATTACCATCAAATTTCAAATCGCGTAATGATCATCATTCAAAGATAAAGGAAATTAGAGCTCGTACTGAGGCGCTCAGACAGTCGTGTTTCCCTCGTGCGATCCGCTGGTGGAACAGGGGGGGGGGAGGGGGGGAATATGACTTTGGCGCGAATTGTGCCCTCCGCCACACACCGCTTGGTGGCTAGCGGAGTATATATGTCGATGTAGATGTAGAACGAAGAAGTCTCCAAGGCAGAATGTCGTGTTTTTTCACTTGACGAAGAAGCTAGAATTTTCGTGTTTTGTGTAAGAAACAGAAAAAGACAGCAATATCATGTAGCTATACGTTCATAAGCGCTGATTGTAATAGTGATCCAGTTTGGCACTCTACCGTTAAAAGTGGCACGGATATTAAAAGCTACCCTCGGTCTATAATAAATTATGTCTCCTTTGGAAGTCAGATCTGGGAGCCGGAGAGATCTGGAGATATTCAATAAGACTCTCTAATCGTTGTTTGCACCTACCTGTCATCTTCTAAAGTTGTATCCCCAGCTAGTCGGTCGTGGGATCTTCTTCGGTGGAGGCTGCTATGCTGTCTTCTAGAACCTGTGATTGTGTTTTTTATGGGATGCCACTTGTCCAGGTTAGTCTCTGTATCCACAGAGGGCAAGATCTGTAGTACTGACAATGATGGTGGGCGACACTTCTCATTAATGTATCCTGTTTGGTTATTACTTGAATATTCACTCATTTTACACAGTATTTTACAACACTCGAAATCGCTTTCTTAATAGTACGGTAACTTTTCCATTCAACTTCCAATATAGAGTACGACATGTTCGTCCCTCCAGAGCGCCCGAGACAGAGAGAGTAGTGCAGCTGAAGAACTTCGTCTCTCAGGTGCGCCAGAGCGACCCGAAGGTGTCCGAAGCACTTCGGTTGCAATATCGTTACTTTTATGTTTCTTAAAACTAGTGAAATGTAATAAATTAAAACGATAGACTCGTAGGGTAGCTATGACAGATTGTCATACTAAAAGCTTGGTTAAATACAAACAAAAGTATATAAATAATTAATAAGACAAGTTAGGCGTTTTGGTGCCTAGTACCCGAACGTGCCGATCAATCAGTATCAAGTTCAGTACAACTGGCGGACTCTCCCACGGGACTGGTACACACTGTGCAATCTGTCGCTTTTACTTCTCTCCACTTTTATACCATATGCTACTTCGCGTTCATCAAGCTACATCAATGCGAGCTTCTAGCATAATTAAATACTGGCGGCCACAGCCAGGAATATTACACTATCCCAACTCGTTTAAGGACACCTTTATAATATACAGACTCAGATTTTATCGTCGAGAGTGAAACCGTTTTTAATGAGAACACAGTTGGTTGAACTGTGATAACGGGGAAACTACTGTCACCAGCAACAAAACTACAGATCAGAATCTCACCTAGAATATCAGCTCTACTGCGGAAGACGGACAGCAACACGAGAAATGAATTTAATGTCAACTAGAATGAAGGAAAACTCACACACGATAGTATAACGTTACAGAAACATGTGTGGGTAACATAAAAAAAAAGCAAAAAGTAGTGTGTTGCTCGATGTCAAATCCTCAGAATGTGCTTAAACTAGGAAATACCTGTCAGACAACGTTTGCCGCTTGAAACAGACCTGATTAAATTTCTTCTATTGTTAGTAATGGAATAGCAGCCTGACTTCTAACTTTTGTGTAGCCGTCACTTAACAGATAAGTGGTAATGGGGCTTAGCTGTTTTTGGAAGTCGTTTGTAATCATAATGCCGCTGCTCAACGACGTTAAACGCATTGTAGAGGGGTTTTTGTAGTCTAATTACAGTTAGTCTCAACACGGATCAGTACTTTGCTATATCGCCACACGCAGTAACAATAATTAGCACACACAGCTCTCATTGCAATCCAATGTGTGGCCGGCGAGGCTGATGCGGACGCTGATATTCGGCACTCCAGAAACTTCTTGAACACTCGTTACTAACATCACCTGTCACAATTCGGCGTAATGTTTGGCGGTGTGGACATTCTCAGCCGATACGACATCACGGGATTCTTTTTCCAGCCATTCCAAACATGACATGCTTACTGAGCGACGGCTACGCCCAGACTGCTATCACATTCAGTCACTTGTCAGTCGCGGCGCTGTACAATCGATTCTGCCTACCGTCGACCTGTGTGAAGCAAAATATGTTTATCTCCGAGCAAGGGATTGTGGACCACTTACAAACTCTGTGGGTTTGTTCCCAGACGTCGCAGTCATATACATCTTTTGAATATCGTTACGAGATAGGGAAGAAGACTGAAGATAAGCAACGCTTAATGCAAAGAACGTCATAAAGTAATGAAATGCGTGGTAGTAGACGAACAGAAAATTATGATATATACTAAGAGGTTATCTGTTCTTTCGGACATGTCCGAAAGAACAGATACCATGTGGGTTTCATGGGAGGTGTGCCAGAGAGAAATACCTGCAGTCCTCGGTGGCTCAGATGGATAGAGCGTCTGCCATGTAAGCAGGATATCCCGGGTTCGAGTCCCGTTCGGGGCACACATTTTCATCTGTCCCCGTTGGCGTATGTCAACGCCTGTAAGCAGCTAAGGGTGTTCATTTCATTGTAAGATAATTATGACATCGGCTCGTACACCGGTTGATTACATGATCAGCGATGCATCGGTGGACTCAGGTGTCTGTCCGGAATACTTTAACTAGAAAGACCACGAAACTATTGCCACTGTAGAGGCATCAACAGCTGAGTTTTAACGGAAACACCTTGAGAAGGCGTAATTAACCCACGAAGAAAGTCGCTCACGAAACAATTGTTCGAGCAGTGCTTCAGCATTGTTCATTTCTCCCTGATGAATATATGAGTTTATCAATCTCCTTGTATTGATTCTAATTTTTTAACAACCATTTACTTAAAATCTCTGTAGCTACATTCCGTAAATGTGTATATCTGCAACAGAATTGTTGACTACAAAGATATTTTCAGTATTCTGATCTTACTTCATTTCACGTAATTTGCCAAAGAATAATTTTCTATGAGTTCTGTTTAACTGTGTTGGGTTTTTTCCTTCCTGTAACGGCGAGTGCTTTATCTCTGGGCCACTGCAGAGGATGTCCAACATTGACCACTTTTTGCTAATTCAATAAAGATGGTAAATACTATAAGTGTAACTACATTAAATGCATTCACCGTTGCGAATATGGATAAGCGTCAGCTGTATAACGTAATGACGACAATGTAAATTTATAGCGGACCGGAAGTCGAACCCAGATTTCTCGTCTATCGCGAGCACTCGCGTTACCATTTGGATATCCGCGCATGACTCAGCGCCACACCCAAACCTCCATATGTCGTCAACCATGTGTCTACTGCCTGTCCGAAGGAACTGCATCGCAATTCATAATAACACAGGCACTGCTATATCGTATTTATCCGTCAACACCGGGCAAGCGACTTACAAGTAAAATATCTCCCCTGGATAAGGATATGTATAACGGATGTACGAGTACAGGTTATAGAGGCATGATTGGTGATATATGGAAGTTTGGGACTGGCCATGATTCGTGATCGATGACCGAGTAGTTTGAGTTAGATTAAGTAGTATGTAAGCCTAGGGACCGATAACCTCAGCAGTTTCATGCCATAGGACCTTACCACAAATTTTCAAACATCCTGTGAATAAGGAAACCGGAAATGCAACGACGATCTAAAAAAAAAAAAGTCATTCAAAACGCTTATCATGAAATGACGTCACAGAAGCCAATACATCATTGGTCAAAGCCGACGGATAGTATCGCAGATTCCTTTTGGCCCAACAAAATGGTGCTTACTGCAAGGAAAGGAGCCAGTGTTACTCCGGTTCAGGATAGAGCATTTGGAGGTAACGTCGGCGCTCGTGTTCCGTTAGAGAGATAACATTGTTTTCTGACCGCCGGTTTGCGAGGTGAGTGCTACCGGGAGCCGCGCAGCCAGTTTTAGCGCCTAGAGCGGAGTGCGGTAGACGGGCCACTACCCGTCATTAGCCGGCGACGTCACCATCGGCTTGCGTGGGGTAATAAGCGCGGCTGGGGGCGGGGTGCCGTTACGCAGAGCGTACTTCCAGCAAGGCACAGCACAGCCCAGAGCCGGGGGCGACAGCTGCGGCAGGTGCAGCCCGTGCACCTGCTGGCGCCGGTCACGCCGTTCCCACAGTCTGGAGCCACGCCAGTCTGTAGCGATCCAGCAGGTGTCGCTGGCAGGCGAAGTGAACAACTGTTTCATTGCGGTACGGAATAACAGCTAAGGCTCCACCAACTTGTAAGGGGCACACGTAAGGGGCGCTGTCTGTGTAGTTTGTCCCAGTTGCGATCTGACGTGTCGCCTTTGCGAGATACAAACTAGTTGTGGTCACATAAAACTAACTGCACCGTATCAATGTAGAGACAAATTTTCAGCAAATTCCTGTGGACTTGGGCACTGCAGATATGGGTGTTTTCTATCGTTCTCACTTCTACAGACCCTAAACTCCGCTTATTAGTTAATTTCTTTCAGGAACTGTGGGTTTTCATGTGAGCCGAGCTGGCTCGCATTCATCAATCCATCGCGGTAGCTGGGCACGATCTTCGGTGGTTCTCAGCGAGAGGAGCTTTGACCGAGACGAAGGGACAGTTATAAGCGGCGGGCATAATTGGAAGTAGCATTTGTGGGGCGCGAGGCTTGTTTATCTCCGCTGTCTGGAGCTTTTCCAGAGCACAGACCTCATCTCGCGAAGACTGTCTTTTCGGTTGGCTGTGGTGGTGATGGGACGCTGGAAATTTGCCTGTGCCGAGCATGTGGCGTCATTGTGTGACATTTCGCAACCGGTTCATCAAATATTTTGATGGAAGTCCTTCTGTGGCTTCTGCGCCTTGTTTTGTTAAAGTCGTAGTGCCACGGCTAGTTTCTCCTTCCCCAACGGTCTGCTGTATGTGCTGCTCATGGAGGTTCGCTCCGGAAGAACTAAAGTTTACCTTAATGGAAGCAACTCTGTTGCATTACTGACGTTAGTCGCAGCTGTTTGTGAAATGTGTGGTCTGTGTTACAGGGTTAGTGGAGTGAGGTCAATCAGAACTGCTTGTTTAAATCGGCCACATTTCGAGTGACTTACCGTGGATCATGTTGCGAGTTGAACTGCGTGTTGTCCTTACTTTCAAACACAGTAAAGTCTCCAGAATGAGATTTTCACTCTGCAGCGGAGTGTGCACTGATATGAAACTTCCTGGCAGATTAAAACTGTGTGCCCGACCGAGACTCGAACTCGGGACCTTTGCCTTTCGCGGGCAAGTGCTCTACCATCTGAGCTACCGAAGCACGACTCACGCCCGGTACTCACAGCTTTACTTCTGCCAGGTAGAGCACTTGCCCGCGAAAGGCAAAGGTCCCGAGTTCGAGTCTCGGTCGGGCACACAGTTTTAATCTGCCAGGAAGTTTCACAGTAAAGTCTAATTTAATTAGAGTGCCTATTGACTGTAGTCATTTCAGTTAAGTTTTTGTAAGACATTTTGGTGGGATTGATAGTTGACGTGCCATGAGATTTCATATCATAAATCCTGCTAAAATAAGAATTTGCTTTTCCACTATTGTTGTTACCGGCAGCCTGGTAGACGAAGTTCGACATCTGACATTCCGTTGCTTAGCCAATTGAAATAGTTGAGTTTTAGTTAGTAAAAGCAGCCCGATTGGTTACTTATGGCTACTGGCTTACTGCAAAACATGTTTTCATTTGAAAATAGTGTTAAATGACTGTTCCTGCTGCATAATTAGTGAAGTAACTGTCTGCCAAGTAATTTTGTGAGACCATTTGTTTTCTCATCCCCGTAATAAAGGGGCTACCTAGTTGTTAAGGGCTTTGTTGCATATCACGATATTCGCTGATTGGGTAGATGCTTGTTTTTTTATTTATGTTTGGTCTTAAATGTTAATATAATGAAGTATGCGTAGCCTTTTGTCAAGCAGTGCACTGTTACCAGTTTTCCAAGATTAGTTTTTAGTCTGTTGTGGTTCACGTAGTACGGGACCTGCCCCATCCACCAGCACAGCACACCCGTGGGTCGCGAGTTCATATGGGGCTGTGCCGCCTGTTGCGGGGCTGGAATCGTGATGTACAACTTCTCCTGGTTCTGAACTTAACATCACCAGCGGGCCAGATGTATTGATACTGTTAATTGTTACCAAATCTGCTGCAATCATTTAAAGTATTATATTTAAAAGCCAACTGAAAAATTTTGAAAGTGTTAAGGTTTTGATTATTGATATGCAGCTTGGTTGACTTCAGGTATCTGTTAATATTTGACAAATTTCTTATTTTCTTAACTGTTTACAATATCTTTTGCTGACGTCAGTTCCTAACCTCGTTTCCTCGTTAATATTTGACAAGTTGTTTAATTTGTTACTTGGTTTTAAAAACTATTTTAATGACCTCATAGGTCGTCGAATTTTGTTTAAAAAAAGATTTAGCGTGAACGCTGCTTTCTCGCCTTGTTGCCCCCCAGTTCATCGTGTTATAACAACAGAATGTCTTTCTGAGACTTAGGGTATGAACGCATCGGTGTCACGCACATGCTGCAGCGCTGTTGCCCCAGCTGCAGTCAGCTACAATTTGTTCCGCTCATACTGAATGACGTGAAAATATCAAACTTGAGTATTAAACACTGTTACAAACCATATACGAGTTGAGTTCAATAAGGAATGTTATGCTTTCTTTCAGTTTAATAAGTCACAGCTGCAAAATACTAACGCGAATTCTTTACAGACGAATGGAAAAACTGGTAGAACCCGACCACGGGGAAGATCAGTCTGGATTCCGTAGAAATGTTGGAGCACGTGAGGCAGTATGATCCTACGACTTATCTTAGGAGAAAGGTTAATGAAAGGCAAACCTACGTTTCTAGCATTTGTAGACTTAGAGAAAGCTTTTGACACTGTTGACTGGAATACTCTCTTTCAAATTTTGAAGGTGACAGGGGCAAAATACAGGGAGCGAAAGGCTATTTACAATTTGTACAGGATGCAGATGGCAGTTATAAGAGTCGATAGACATGAAAGGGAAGCAGTGGTTGCGAAGGGAGTGAGACAGGGTTGTAGCCTCTCCCCGATGCTATTCAATCTGTATATTGCAGTAAAGGAAACAAAACCAAAGTTCGGAGTACGTATTAAAATCCATGGAGAAGAAATAAAAACTTTGAGATTCGCCGATGACATTGTAATTCTGTCAGAGACAGCAAAGGACTTGGAAGAGCAGTTCAACGGAATGGACAGTGTCTTGAAAGGAGGGTATAAGATGAACAACAGCAAAACGAGGGAATTAGATTAGCAAAAGAGACACTTAAAGTAGTAAGGGAGTTTTGCTATTTGGGGAGCAAAATAACTGATGATGGTGGAAGCAGAAAGGATATAAAATGTAGACTGGCATTGGCAAGACAAGTGTTTCTGAAGAAGAGAAATTTGTTAGCATCGAGTATTGATTTAAGTGTCAGGAAGTCGTTTCTGAAAATATCTGTATGGAAGTGAAACATGGACGATAAATAGTCTAGACAAGAAGAGAATAGAAGCTTTCGATACGTGGTTCTACAGAAGAATGCTGAAGATTAGATGGGTAGATCACATAACTAATGAGGAGGTATTGAATAGAATTGGGGAGAAGAGGATTTTGTGGCACAACTTGAAGAACGGATCGTTGGTAGGACATGTTCTGAGGCATCAAGGTATCACCAATTTAGTACTGGAGGGCAGCGGCGAAGGTAAAAATCGTAGAAGGAGACCAAGAGATGAATACACTAAGCAGATTGAGAAGGATGTAGGCTGCAGTAGGTACTGGGAGATGAAGAAGCTTGCACAGGATAGAGTAGCATGGAGAGCTGCATCAAACTAGTCTCAGGACTGAAGACCACAACAACAACAACAACATGCTTTCTTTTCTGAAAGCATGCTGGTTTACTCAAGATCCCAATACACCATATTATTTCCCACTATATGTGATTGTCTGTAATTCAGGTTGAAAGGCAGATTCAGGCAATAAGACAGATGAGAGGGGATCCACCACGGAGTTGGAATGCTGCATTTTTGTGACTGTGGGTCATGGGAGCTTGTAGGGATTACATTAAAGATAATTGTTGTTTTTCTCCCAATACAAAATAATTGTATTTTGTTGGTTACTGTCTCTATTTTAAGGTCCAATGAATTGATAGAAGATTCTTCCAGGTAAATTGAGAACTGAATTTTATTATTTTGGGAGTTTAAATGTTTTAGGAATGTTTTTAGTTGTCTACATCTACATCTACATCCATACTCCGAAAGCCACCTGACGGTGTGTGGCGGAGGGTACCTTGAGTACCTCTATCGGTTCTCCATTCTGTTCCAGTCTCTTATTGTTCGTGGAAAGAAAGATTGTCGGTATGCCTCTGTGTGGGCTCTAATCTCTCTGATTTTATCCGCACGGTCTCTTCGCGAGATATACGTAGGATGGAGCAATATACTGCTTGACTCCTCGGTGAAGGTATGTTCTCGAAACTTCATCTGGAACCGCGCGACCGCTACGGTCGCAGGTTCGAATCCTGCCTCGGGCATGGATGTGTGTGATGTCCTTAGGTTAGTTAGGTTAAGGTAGTTCTAAGTTCTAGGGGACTGATGACCTCCGATGTTAAGTCCCATAGTGCTCAGAGCCATTTGAACCATTTTGAAACTTCATGAATAGCCCGTATCGAACTACTGAGCGTCTCTCTTGCGGAGTCTTCCACTGGAGTTTATGTATCATCTCCGTAACGCTTTCGCGATTACTAAATGAAGCACGCTGCTCTCTGTTGGATCTTCTCTATCTCTTCTATCAACCCTGTCGGGTACCGATGACACACTGGTGAGCAGTATTCAAGCAGAGGGCGAACAAGTGTAATGTAACCTACTTCCTTTGTTTTCGGACTGCATTTCCTTAGGATTCTTCCAATGAATCTCAGTCTGGCATCTGGTTAACCGACGATTAATTTTATATGGTCATTCCATTTCAAATCACTCTTAATGCCTACTCCCAGATAATTTATGAAATGAATTGCTTCCAGTTGCTGACATGCTATATTGTAGCTAAATGATAAGGGATCTTTCTTTCTATGTATTCGCAGCACATTAGACTTATCTACATTGCTATTCAATTGCCATTCCCTGCACCATGAGTCAATTGGTTGCAGATCCTCCAGCATTTCAGTAAAATTTTCCATTGTTACAACCTCTCGATGTACTGCAGCATCATCCGCAAAAAGCCTCAGTGAACTTCCGATGTTATCCACAAGGTCATTTATGTATATTGTGAATAGTAACGGTCCTACGACACTCCCCTGCTGCACACTTGAAATCACTCTTACTTCGGAAGACTTCTCTCCATTGAGAATGACATGCTGAGTTCTGTCATCTAGGAGCTCTTGAATCCAATCACACAATTGGTCTGATAGTCCATATGCTCTTACTTTGTTCATTAAACGACTGTGGGGAACTGTATCAAACATCTCGCGGAAGTCAAGAAACACGGCGTCTACCTGAGAACCCGCGTCTATGGCCCTCTGGGTCTCGTGGACGAATAGCGCGAGCTGGGTTTCACACGATTGTCTTTTTCGAAACCCATGCTGAATCCTACAGAGTAGATTTCTAGTCTCCAGAAAAGTCATTATACTCGAATATAATACGTGCTCCAAAATTCTACAACTGATCGACGTTAGAGATATCAGTTCGACGTCCCTCCTTGAAAACGGGGATGACCTGTGCCCTTTTCCAATCCTTTGGAACGCTACGCTCTTCTAGAGACGTACGGTACACCGCTGCAAGAAGGGGGGCAAGTTCCTTCGCGTACTCTGTGTAAAATCGAACTGGTATCCCATCAGGTCCAGCAGCCTTTCCTCTTTTGAACGATTTTAATTGTTTTTCTATCCCCCTGTCATCCATTTCGATATCTACCATTTTGTCACCTGTGCGACAATCTAGAGAAGTGGCAGCTGTCCATAAACACAGCATTTCATCCATTTACACGATCATAATGCTGTAATTAATTTTGCATATAAGGAAAGAGATTATTTTTTAATGCTACTGTCATGTTCTGTCAAAGTTGAAGTGGTTCTGAATATTCCTGTTTGAAGTGTGTTTACATCTGTTCTGGCGTGGGAGGCTTAACAAGGTCGACGACTTCTTACTGGACGTGTACTGATGAGCACCCAGCGTATAAATGTTGGCACTTGCTCTAGACAAGACAAACGCGACGTACGGCGCACTCCCATACAACGCCCACGAGTGGAAACGAGGTCCCTGGGAGATGACTGTGCCGTTAGCGGCCGGCCGGCGCCCGATCGGTGACACAAAACACACGGAGACAGCGCGCCACACATTCCAGCGTCGGGACGGTCGCGGCCGCGCGCCCTGACTAACGAGCCCTTTCAGCCGAGACGTGGACTAATGGCAGGCGTGACGCCGCCGCGCGCTGCCCGCTGCCCACCCCAAGGCGCGCCCGTCGCCCAGATAATCTCTACAGATATTCGGGACGCCTCCCGGAAGCCCTTCGTCCCTTCGGGGCCTCAACACATGCCAGGAAGCACCGTGACCCTCCGCAGTCGAACTACGCTTCTGGTCCTCAGCTGTAGTACGGTTCCATCGCCAATCTCCCTTTTCGGTCGACAGTGGTTCGGCTGTGATTCCGTGCCATCGCCAATCTCCCTTTTCGGTCGACAGTGGTTCGGCTGTGATTCGGTGCCACGCCAATCTCCCTTTTCGGTCGACAGTGGTTCGGCTGTGATTCTGTGCCATCGCCAATCTCCCTTTTCGCTCGACAGTGGTTCGACTGTGATTTGGTGCCATCGCCAATCTCCCTTTTCGGTCGACAGTGGTTCGACTGTGATTCGGTGCCATCGCCAATCTCCCTTTTCGGTCGACAGTGGTTCGACTGTGATTCAGTGCCATCGCCAATCTCCCTTTTCGGTCGACAGTGGTTCGGCTGTGATTCTGTGCCATCGCCAATCTCCCTTTTCGGTCGACATTGGTTCGGCTGTGATTCTGTGCCATCGCCAACTTCCCTTTTCGGTCGACAGTGGTTCGACTGTGATTCAGTGCCGTCGGCAATCACCCCTTTGCGGTCGACAGTCCGGCTGCTTGGTACGCTTCATTTTTCTTATTATACTTCTCAGCATATTTAATCTATATGATTTCGTCCTGATTCTTTGGCGACTTAAAATTGTACTTTGGTTTCGTGGTTATTACGGTTCTTTCAGGACACATCCCGTTTTGCAGTTTGGTGACACGATGTTAGATGAGTCAGGACTCTTTGACGCCCGAAAACACGCCTCCGTCGATAAACTTCGTCATCTGATGTTTATTATGTATTTTTTACGTTTTCTGCAACGTACCGGGTGATCAAAATGTCAGTATAAATTTGAAAACTTAATAAAGCACGGAATAATGTAGATAGAGAGGTAAAAATTGACACACATGCTTGGAATGACATGGGGTTTTATTAGAACCGAAAAAAATTTAGTTCACAAAATGTCCGACAGATGGCGCTGGACAGCAAAACCTCAGTGACTGCGCATGACAATCGTGTATAAAAGGAGCTGTAATGTCGACGTGGAAACTCCATTGCACGACGAGAAAGTCACGGTATGGCTTGGATTTACCACATCTACCGTTATCGGGCCTTTTTTCTTCGAGGTAATGCCTGATTCTGGTGTGTAACTGCTACCGTGACGGGTCAGAGGTACGCCGATATGTTACAGAATCGCATCATCCCCATCTTAGCTGATAAACACCTACTGGAACGTACGATGTTTATGCAGGATGGCGCTCCATCCCATATTGCTAGACGCATGAAAGATCTCTTGCACGCGGCGTTTGGTGATGATCGTGTGCTCAGCCGCCACTTTCGTCATGATTGGCCTCCCATGTCCCCAGACCTCAGTCCGTGCGATTATTGGCTTTGGGGTTACCTGAAGTCGCAAGTGTATCGTGATCGACTGACATCTCTAGGGATGCTGAAAGACAACATCCGACGCCAATGCCTCACCATAACTCCGGACATGCTTTACAGTGCTGTTCACAACATTATTCCTCAGCTACAGCTGTTGTTGAGGAATGATGGTGGACATATTGAGGATTTCTTATAAAGAGCATCATCTTTGCTTTGTCTTACTTCGTTATGCTAATTATTGCTATTCTGATCAGATGAAGCGCCATCTGTCGGACATTTTTTGAACTATTGTATTTTTTGGTTCTAATAAAACCCCATGTCATTCCAAGCACGTGTGTCAATTTGTACCTCTCTATCTACATTATTCCGTGATTTATTCAGTTTTCAAATTATACTGACTTTTTGATCACCCAGTATATACACTGGCGTCCAAAATTAAAGCATCAATAGGAAGTTTCGGAAGATTGCGTGTATTTTGCAAGAAAAAAGCATAAACATGTGATAGCAAAGCAGAAACTGTGTAAAGAATACAGAATGTAAGCAACTGCAACATGAATAACGGTAGACAAATACGTTCTTCGTTTTCTCCAACTTAACGGATTTGTACACAAATTCTTACAACTGGTTAATTTTTTCAGTGTGGGTTGTGATCATTTCTGGCAGCAATACAGGCTTCACAACGACGGGGCATACTGTGAATGATGTCATCAATCTCGTGTTTAAGCAATAACGCCAATTCTCCTTGCAGAACTGCTCGCAAGTCTTACAGAATGGTTGGTGAATGATGACTTTATGGAATCCGTCTCCCTGGTGCATCCCAGACGTGCTGTATGGGATTCAAACTGTGAGACCAACCACGCCACGCCATGCGTGCAGCGCCTTCCGTTTTCAAGAAAACATCTGCCACCTGTGCTCTGGGTCGCAGCCCGTGGTCTCCCGATAGCGTTCTCACTTCCCGAGCGCGCAGTCCCGGGTTAGATTCCCTGCGGGGTCAGGGATTTTCACCTGCCTCAAGATGACTGGGTGCTGTGTCGTCTTCATCATCATTTATACCAATTAATGTCGGAGGAAGGCAATGGCAAACCACCTCCAATACGACCTTGCCTAGTACGGCGGTGCGCGTCTCCCGCATCTTTCCCCTACGCTCTGTCAAGTAGTATGAGACTTCATCATCATCTAGGTGGTCGAGCATTATTTTCATCAGTACGATATCTAGGCCCACAGAACCTCGTGACTACCACACATGAGGTCCGAAGATCTTGTCACAATACCTGATAGCAGTGAAACCTTTCCGAGTCACCCATACAATTTCACAAATAAGTGTTCGAGCTGTCAACATAATTCCTACCCACACCATTAAGGATCCTCCTCGATAAAGGTCTTTTTCCACGATGTTTGGGTTCCGGAATCGTGTTCCTTCAGACGTGAATCCGTTGAGAATCACTCTCCAGACGAAATCGGGTCTCCTCTACGAAAAAAAAAAAAAAAAAAAAACATTGGCCCACTGTTCAACCGTCCAGACGGCATAATGACGACTCCACTCTAAACGTTCCCTTCTGTGAAGAAGCGTGAGAGGTTCACATAAAGCGGGTCTCTGACAATGAAAGCCACTCTGCCGAAGTCTTCTCTACAGCATTTGCCTCTATACAACACGTCCAATGAGTGCTGCGGCCATATACCAGTTGCCTTGCAGTACTTAGGCGGTACCGTCCTCTCTTTCTGATGTTACATGTGGTCGACCCTGCCCTGTTCTTCGGGATACAGCTTCGGGCTCTATAAAATGTCGCCACATTCGAGAAACAACAGAACGATTCACATTAACCCATTGGGTCACATCCGTTTGTGCTGTTTCCATTCTTCCTATGGCCTTTCACCGCAGGGAGTCTGGCAGGCGTCTTCTCTGTGCCATACTGCACCGTCTGTGACTGTGTACGCAGCGATTGCGGATGTGGGACTACCTGGCAAACGCTATCTGGTTTCATAGGTCCCCAGACGTCATCACTGACTGGTTATCCGTTGACCTGAATGCCATCTTCCGTGCAGAACACGATCGTACGTCTGTTGACAGTTTCTATGATTATATCGTGAATGAGGAACAGAACGGGGAAACAGAGGATTGTTGCTTTAATCTTGGACACCAATGTAATTTTATTCCTTTCTAGAAGGCAATTCAAAATTAATATAGCCATTAGGAATGTCTGACACTGTTTAATACTTGCCAATATTGCGATATGAATTACAGAGTATGCTAAAAATGTTCAGTTTCTAAGATACTTCATAGGTGTTCTATACTACTCCCGTTAGACACACGGACAACATCCAAGTGATAATACATTTCACACCATATGTTCTGGGACATATGTGGATCACCGCGTTAGAAATGCGCGTTCTGAAATTGTTTTCGGCAAGGGATGTGTATGCACAAGGTTTTTGACGTACCCCACAAAAATGGATGCATGGGTCTCAGGTCCGGAGATTTAGATGGCCAAGAGTAAAACACAGCGTTGTCATGCCCCACGCAATCTCCCAAACGTATTCGTAGATGATTTTAAAATGTGCGAGCCTCTATACCCCAATGTGACTGTGCTCCATCTGTATTCCTCAAATCAATTTATTCTGGAAGGTTTCCTGATTGCCTATTTATTCTTTTATCCTATATCCATTTTATTTTTACCTTTATTACTTCTTATCCTACATATTGATATTTATTGAAATTGTCATGGTCTGTTCCGTTTCTCCTACTTCTGATGTACCTTTGGTACTATTTGTTAACTTGATCTGTTGGTTCTTCTGTCACTGTTCTTGAGACGTTTACTCATTATCATGTGAGTGGGATTACAGTGCCCACTGCGGGCAAGGTTCTTCCTCGCACATTTCCTTCGATTAGATCAAGCTAACGGTCAGTAAACAATTGCAGCAAATTTCTTAACGGTATCCTCGATTGTATCCTGTGAAGACTTCTTATCAGTATCCACGGTGTTCACTGTTGCACCTTCTTCTTTACTCTCTGAGGCTGGTAGACGTTTGTTTTGCTGGCTGAATCCAAGTTGTGCATCGATAAGTTACTACCATCAAAAAGTTGTCTTAAATAGAGTCCTCTTGTCTCCAGCTGGAGTCTGGTAACTAAAAGGCGTACAAGAGCAGAATTTTTTTTTCTGTCGCTGGTTGTCTACAAACAACTTTTCTTTTCCACAGCTCTCATCAAATTAAAGACTTACATCTTGCAAAGGTCACGATAAGCTGCTCTCTCTCTCTCTCTCTCTCTCTCTCTCTCTCTCTCTCTCTCTCTCTCTCCCTCTCTATCTATCTTTCTTTCTTTCTCTCTCTCTCTCTCTCTCTCTCTCTCTCTCTCTCTGTGTGTGTGTGTGTGTGTGTGTGAGTGTGTGTTTTTAGAACATCCACTGCAGTGTTAGCAATTCATAATTAAATCCATTCACTGTGAAAGGTGGCTACACTGAGCCACAGCGCCAGAGATTGCGCCAAAGAGTATTATTCAGCCGCCTCCACAGGCAGTTCTTGTTCAGATGTAGTGGAGAGTTCTTGTCGAGATGTCGTAGTGGAGAGTAGTTGTTCAGAAGCGGTGGTAGGCAGTGCTTGTCGAGAAGTCGTAGTGGAAAGTGCTTATCGAGATGTAGTAGTAGTGAGTCGGTGTTGAGATGTTGTAGTAGGGAGTGCTTGTTCCATGTTTTATGCAGTTTTGATGGGCTAGACAGCGGATGTTGTTCGAATGGAGATATTGTAATGACCAGAGTGCTTTTCGTCAATATATGTGAAGGTAAAAAAAATCCCTTTTCTTTTTATTATTTCAATGTCTTAAATAATGCGTCATTACAGGTTCAGTCAACAAAGCATCTGGCTTGTGTTCTTGTATTAGAGTGTAATTCTGGTTTTCTTGCGCAATTATAGTATTTCTGTTTTTTTTAATTACTTCAATATAAATGGTACTTAAAATTTCTTGTCTTATTGTAGAAGAACCGTGCCAGATGTATACGTTGAATCATACTTGCACACACAGAACAGCTACACTTGTGTTTGTTGTTTCGTAGGTTTTATAGTTGCTGGGGACTTAATTAATTAATTGTGTTAACGGTAGTTTTGTTTCATTCTTTGTTGTTATTCAATGCAGTCAGATTGCGTACTAATACTGGTCAGGGCCAACCGGTTACGAGGCTGCGTAACCGCACAGACAGTAAAAAATTATTTGCATAATAAAATTTAATTAAGCCCCCATGCAACTGCTAATTCAGATGCATGACCGTACTCTCTCGACGCTGGGACAAGTGACGATGGACGTAGGAGGAGTCAGTAGCTCGATGTGAGGCAAGTTTTCCGCGCGTATTCGATAAATAAAACGAACCAATCCAGCACTGCTCTTAAAACTTACATCGATTTAACTTTTGCTCGAAATAATGAACTCCCAACAGGCCTTGGAAGGCCCAACAGTAACGACCGGCCGCTGTGCCATCCTCAGCCCACAGGTGTCACTGGATGCGTATATGCAGGGACATGTGGTCAGCACACCGCTCTCCCGGCAGTCTGTCAGTTTACGAGACCGGTGCCGCTACTTCTCAATCAAGCAGCTCCTCAGTTTGCCTCACAAGGGCTGCGTGCACCCCGCTGGCCAACAGCGCTCGGCACACCGGATGGTCACCCATCCAAATGGCAGCCCAGCCCGACAGCGCTCAACTTCAGTGATCTGATGGGAATCGGCGTTACCACTGCGGCGAGGCCGTCGGTCGAAATGATGAAGCTATCTGTAATTTTTATGTCTCCTATTTCTCATACGATTATGTGATGCTTAACAGATTTAGAAATAAATTCCTGAAGTGGTAAACTGCGCATTAAACGAACGCTCACGGCCCTAACACATACTACGTCAAATTTTTTTCCATTCATTGTAAGTGCCGAGGATGCTAAACGGAGAAGCAGTACTAAAGAGCGCTAAACAATCTCTGCTACACTTTCCCTAGGTTTGCTTCCCTCTGTTACCTACTATATCGGTCCCGGATGCAGGTTTAACAGTATCTCAGTTCTGCATCTTGTAAATCGATGACGCCTAAAACATGTCCAACAGTTAAACAAAGAAATATTTTTGTATAACAATGAACTGACTATTAAAACTATTTGTGGATACACACTTTTGCATGTGCACAAGGCGCTACAACGCCACGACACATCACGACGGCACGAATGTCAACTGTACTAGCTGAAGGTGGCTCTTCTAGAGAGCCGGGGAGCTGACCTCCGGAAGAGAGGACGCAAGTCGGCGTGCGAGCGTGGCTATGGGGTAGCAGAGTGTCCGAACACCCTGTAGAGACGAGTGTGGAGATAAACACCAAATGCGAACACAGTGAGCGACTGAACAGTTAAGAACGCGGACCTGGCCTGTCGCTGCCGACACGTGAACACCTGGATGGCTCTGAGCACTATGGGACTTAACTGTTGAGGTCATCACTCCCCTAGAATTTAGAACTACTTAAACCTAACTAACCTAAGGACATCACACACATCCCTGCCCGAGGCAGGATTCGAACCAGCGACCGTAGCGGTCGCGCGGTTCCAGACTGAGGCGCCTAGAACTGCTGGGCCACACTGGCCGGCTGAACACCTGGCTCAGTGGTTGTGTCCACACAACGTTTCGCGCGATCAGTCCGAGGCATCTTGCCGAACTACTCTGTCGCCCGACGCCAGTTAGTCTGCGATCATACTGATGTCCGCTGGCGGGGATAACGAACATATCATGACATAATTACTCTGTATGATATGCAAGATACAAAAAAACAGGAGAATCACCCTCCGACTTCAGAAATAATTTATTAATACATTCCAATCCCAAATAAAAAAAGGTATTTGCCGAAGGATGTGAATACTGCCGAAGAATCAGGTTATACAATACTGAAACGAATTATTTATAGAAGAATGGAAAGGTTGGTAGACGCTGAACTCTAAAGAGGTTAGTTTGGGTTCTGAGGATGCGCGAGAACACACGAGGCAATACTGACCGTACACTTTAACTTAAAAATAGATGAAGATAGAAAACCTACGTTAATAGCAATTGTAGATTTAGAGTAATGTTAACTGGAATACAGTCCTGCAGATTCAGAAGGAAGCAGGGGTAAAATAACGCGAGCGAAAGATTATTTACCACTCGTGCAGAAACCACTCTCCAGCTATATAGTCCGAAGGACATGAAACGGAAGCCGTAGTGACAATGGAGGAGGCAGGTTTTTTGCCTACCCCCGGTGTTATTCAATCTGTTTACTCCGTAAGCATAAAAGAAACCGAGAAGAAAGTAGATAGAAAATTTTGGAAAAGAAATGAAAACTATAAGATTCTGCGATGGTATTGTGAATCTGTCAGAGACACCAATTGACTTGAGAGATAACTTGAACGGAAAGGATACTGTGTTGATAAAACATGACAAGATGAATATCAGCGAAAGCAAAAGAAGAATCTAGTCAAGTCGTCGAAATAAATCAGGCCGTCATGAGAATGTTAGTTTAGGGAATGAGGAGACACTGAACTGAATTGGAGAGAAATTTATGGTACAGTTTGACTAAAGGAAGGAATCAGTTGGTAGGACAATTCCAGAGGCATTCATGAGGCATCACGGAATCGTTAATTTTGTAACGAAATGGGTCAAATGGTTCTGAGCACTATTGGACTTAACAGCTATGGTCATCAGTCCCCTAGAACTTAGAACTACTTAAACCTAACTAACCTAATGACAGCACACAACACCCAGTCATCACGAGGCAGAGAAAATCCCTGACCCCGCCGGGAATCGAACCCGGGAACCCGGGCGTGGGAAGCGAGAACGCTACCGCACGACCACGAGCTGCGGACATTTCGTAACGGACGCAAGTGGTATCTGGGATTTAAAAGAAAGAAAAAAAAGTGGTTACTACGGCAGAGACAGAGCGGTAACGTGCTTACACGCACTAATATTTTTCTAAGTAGATAGTATTCATTGTGTCTGTCTCTCTCTGCCCATAACTCTCTTCCTTAAAATGTAATTTTAAATGGTTCTTACAATTGAACATCGTCTGTCCAGTCTTCATTCTTTGTATTAAACTTTCTTTTCACTGCTTTACCCAATACATACGCATATAGTTTGAAATTATTACTTTATTATTATTATTATTATTATTATTTCTAATGTTGTGCTGCGACAGAATTTTGTAATCAATCAAAACATGTAACAGCTTCAACATAAATGTTGAAAACATGACCTATTATATAAACAGAGGAGGCCGGATTGAAACAATAAAATAATACACTCATTAAAAAAAAATCTGAAGGACTAGAGATAAGACTTTCATATTCACAGGACATGTACAATAGTATGTTCTGCAGAAATCATTAGCATTTCAGTTACCTAGGTTTACCACGTGTGTCTTGTTGCCTAGTTGATAGAAGGCACAGGCTCCATCATGGGCCCTCAGAACTTGTTCCATACTTGATGGCATCGACGCTCATAAGTTGCGTATGCTGCGTTCACTTGGTTCCAGAGTTCATCGGTGGTGGTTGGCGTTGTAGGGATGATCACAATGGCAAAAACATGAGGGATTTAAGTGCCTGCCACAAACAGAAACGTGCAGAAGCGACACTTCTGCTACAAAGCATTTTCGTGATCCATTTGGTGTTGGCAGTTGACTTAATTAAGCTGTCCAGTATCGCAAAAGCAAAATTAGTCCGGAAATGGTTTGTAAGTGTGAAACAAAATAAGTCATTCTCTCTATAGAAGATGCTGGAAATGGCCCCGATTCTGTTGTCCCGACTATTTTTTATGACAAATTGGCAGTTTAAATTGCTTGGCCACGGAACGATGGAAAATCTTTTCGGGTCAGATTATTTTGGCTACCCTGTAGTATCGGCGGCGACGTCAGAGTATAGGCTGTGAGCATGCGTATTGGAGTTGTATGAACAACAAAACAGATGATCTAGTTCTACTATTTTAGTAATATGAATGCTGATAACAGGAACCAAGTGGATATCATAAGAAGAATCATAATAATCAACCAAGCTGACAGACATAAGAATAACATGTTAAGGGATAGCCGCCTTTATATAGAAGCAATAAAAGGAAACTGAAATGTTTCAAGTTCAGGCGATGAAACGTAACTCCTCGGGAAAGACGAAAGGAACAAATGAGAAGAATAAATGTTAAATTGGGGGACAGTAACAAAAACTCACTCGCTAGAAAGAAAACCCAAAAGAAATATGCATAGATCTGTAGTTAGCTGGCTAGGTCGCATAAAAAGTAACAAGCAGATGAAGAATGTCTTTATTGATCGAAAAGTATACATTACGCGTTTCGGAATTATCTGTTTTTCATAAATCCAATTGCAAAGGTAGCACAAGGACAAGAGCTTAAGCAGCTGTGTATGTAAAAAGAGATGACATTGGATGAAGGGCACTGATCAACAAAATACAAACAAGAAAACGTTAACTTATTGGGTGTATGATTTAGCACAATAACTTCTTAAGGAATATCACCAAAAGAAGAAACTTAGCAAACTAATCGTGGGTCAGGCAGTAACATCAAAACTGCACACTGTGGTCAGTAGAATGAACCGTAAGTACTACAACTTGGTAGAGATGGCAAGTAACAGACAAAAACTGCTGCATAAATACTGCACTGCCACTAGTGGATGGTGTTACTACATAGTCAAGAACTGGCTACGGGACACAACGAGCTATTGTTGATTATCACCACTGCTGTGAATTTCTTGTAATTTCAGTAGCATTTCCGATCACCGGGAAATCTACGAGTTCAATTATAGCGTTACTTTTTAAAGAGAAAATACAGGATCATAGCAGCCTCAAAAAATTGACAGCCTCATAGCAACGGCCTTCTGCATTACAGTTACTAGGAATTCCGTCGAGTATACATAGACGTATGAATGAGATGGTGAGTTCGTAGCAGCATGGCATGAAATATGCATAAAACATCTTTAGCTACAGTTTTATGGCGCAGAAGCTATTAACTAGACTGTTTTGAAAACTGTTCAAGCCATATTTATTCGTACTTGGTGAGTTGTTTCAGTTAATAAATAAACGTCTTCGGGTCGAAATGTCTAGACAAGTTGTGTACTGTAAGCAACTGACTGATACCTATAAAATATTCTGCCTGATCAAATTTTTGTCTGAAGATAATTAAACGAAACCGGGGACCAAGTACGAGGGTCATTCAATAATTAAAGAGACAAATCGGTCTGGGGAAAAACCGTTAGTAGTGAAAGGTACTTTTATGGCTTTAACTTGGCGTCAGTGGTATGAGCCCTTATCAGCTGATCTATCAACATTGTTTTATTTATAACCTCAAAAATATATTTCAAGGTGGCGATTCCGCTTGAAACGTCCAAATTAGTTGAACGATTGTTATTCGTTTTTTATTTGCTGAAGGTGACAAACCACCTGAATATATACTGTAGAATGTCTAAAGTTTATGGTGAACGTTTTATGAATCTTACCAAATTTTTGCAAGTGGTTAGAGCAGTTCAAAAATGGTCGCGACTCAGTGACTGGCGAACACCGTTCTGGCCGACCAGTTGCAGTTTCAACTCCCTCACTTGAAAGTCGGATTGATGACATTATTAGTGTCGACCGCCGTGTGACTGTGGAAATGATAGTTGATAACAATCAAGTTAGTACTGTTACAGTTCATAACATTATCTGTAACAAGCTGAAGTACAGCAAAACACGTGCAAGATGGGTCCCAAAGGAGATGACGCTGCTACACAACGAAACAAGGTTGTGAGTTAAAGGAACGTTATAAAAGAGAAGGTGAGCACTTCCTCAACAAAATTTTAACTTGTGATGAAACTTTGGTTCACTATTATAAGCCAGAATCGAAAAAAAAAAAACAAAGCATGGAGTGGAAGCACACAAGATCACCTGTCAAGAAAAAATTCAGAACCCAAGCATCAGTAGGAAAAGTCATGTTGACATTGTTTTGGGATGCTGAAGGTCCGGTTTTTTGTGATTATCTCGAAGTGCAGCGTACAATGAACAGCCAATACTTCTCGGATTTGCTTTTACACAAGGTGAAGCCAGCCCTGATAGAGGGACGACATGGATCTCAGGGGAGAGGTGTGATCCTCCAGCAAGGCAACGCACGTCCTCATACTGCTCAACTAACCTGTGAAACCACCGACAAAATCGGCTGGGAAGTACTACCTCATCCCCCTTACAGTCCTGATTTAGCACCTAGTGAGGTATTACGTGGGAAGAGGTTCCAGGACAACGAGAACGTGAAAACGTTTGTGGAAAATTGGTTCAAACATCAAGATAAAAGTTCTTTGCAACCGGAATGAATAAGCTTGCAGCCCACTGGAACAAGTACATATTTGTTCAAGAGAATTATGTTGAACAGCAGAGAAAGTATTGTTTTGTAAAAATAAACCCCTTTCTTCTCCAGACCAATTTGTCTCCTTAATTACTGAATGACCGTCGTATAAATAAACTTCAACTTGGACTGTTTTAACGTCAGTTTTTGTTCATCAGACGTTTTAGTTCCTTATATGCCATTTTAACGAAATTTTTAAACAGATAATGACATAAAAATATATTAATTATAGTCTGATTAAAATTATGTGGTAGCTGACATCTCTCACTTGCCGCTACAGTGTTTCCTCAACCGCAGCCTCCCACTGCGCGGTTATAGCCGACACACAAACCTGCGGGTCGCTTCACAAACGCTGATAATGTGTAATGTGGAGTAATACTGGAAGCGGTCGCCACAAGATATGGCAGAAATGGAGCTGATTTTAAGTGACCAATGACTGAACTGCGGCAGTGAACGGGTTTTGTAGCGCCGAATTTAAACTCGTGTCCTAAGCTAACCACAACCTCGTGATGGGCAGTGTATCCGAGAAAACGGCGATCAAAAAACTGCGGCAGAACTAAAATCACGAATGCTTTGTTCACGGCGTTTGAGGCCAACATGTACGAGAAACCTCGAGACAGAAAAATTTCGTAATATGTTTTTTTGCTTAACCAATATCTGCAGCAACACATAAGTTTTAGCAGTTAAAGCAAACCGTAAGTTCTCGCTGTCATTGTTCAGCTAAAACTATCCTTACACTGTGTACATGGGATGCCGCTTCACCAGCGGATGAACAGACGCAGTTGGCTTTTGCCTGAGGTTGTGGGCGACATGAGCAGGTTCCAAACGAAAATGAATGTTAGGAACAAAATAAGAGGAAATGAAAGAGCCAATACAACTAGGAATATGTGTTGGAAATTAAAAAAAATACATTTAAACCAATCAAGTGAATAAATATTATAATAAATGTCTTTTGATTACATTTAGAGAAATAAAAGATTTCGCTGCATTTGATGAGATTCGAACCGTCGAAGTTACACTCGTCAGTTCGACACGGTAATCATCGCGTTATGCAATCACACTGTAAAAAGCTGTTTTATTTATCAATCTGGTGTCTCAGTTGCAAATATTGACAGCCATAAAAAATTCGGCTTCACGAAAAGTCATACAAAGCTCGTCTAATATAAGTCGACCGGTTTGATTATAATAACTGTATAAATGACGCTAAAACGCGTCTTGTGCGGAAGGATCCAGTAGTGTTTGGTTAGTGCTGTATATTTATATCTGCATCTACGTGATTACTCTGATATTCACAATAAAGTGCCTGGCAGAGGGTTCAATGAACCACCTTCAAGCTGTCTCTCTACCGTTCCACTCTCGAAAGGCGCGCGGTAAAAACGAGCACTTAAATTTTTCTGCGCGAGCCTTGATTTCCCTTGTTTTATCGTGATGATCATTTCTGCTTATGTAGATCGGCGCCACAGAATGTTTCCGCAACCGGAGGAGAAAATGGGTGATTGAAATTTTTATGAGAAGATCATATCACAACGAAAAACGACTTTTCTTTAATGATTGCCACTCCATTTTACGTATCATGACTATGGCACTATCTCCCCTATTTCGCGATAGTACAAAACGAGCCGGTCTTCTTTGAACTTTTTCGATGTCATCCGTCAGTGATGATGCGGATCTCATACCGCACAGCAATACTCCAGAGTAGGGCGGACAAGCGTGGTGTAAGCAGTCTCTTTAATAGACCTGTTGCACCTTCTAAGTGTATTGCCAATGAATTGCAGTCCTCGGTTTGCTCTACCCACAACATTATCTATGTGGTCGTTCCAATTTAGATTATTTGTAATTGTAATCCCTAAATATTTAGTTGAATGTACAGCCTTTAGATTTGTGTGACTTATAGCGGATTTCTTTTAGTACTCATGTGAATAACTTCACATTTTTCTTTATTCACGGTCAACTGCCACTTTTCTCACCATACAGGTATCTTATCTAAATCATTTCGCAATTCGTTTTGGTCATCTGATGACTTTACAAGACGGTAAATAACAGCACCATCTGCAAACAACATAATACGGCTACTAAGATTGTCTGATATGTCGTTAATATAGATCGTTAGCAATAAAGGGCCTGTAACACTTCCTTGTGGAATGACACATGTTACTTCTGTTGTACTCGATGACTTTCCGTCTATTACTATGAACTGTGTGTACCTCGTTGACATCGTTGTGTGTGTGTGTGTGTGTGTTGTTTTTGGTGTGGTTATTATGTGTGATGAAATACGAAACAAAAGGGCCAGAGCCAGGATTCTGAATCCAAACACATCAAGAAAGAAGTCCGGACAAGGAATTGGAAATGAACTGAATGTTGGCAACGGCGAACGGTCTGAGCGTGACGTTGAGCGCACTAGTCAGGATTAGCAAAATGATGTCACTCATTCAGTATTAACCTATTCATCATTGCGTTTGGAATCACATGACTAACAATAATCCAATGATGACGAGATATAGTTCGAGAAGGAACTGGCAAGGAAACCAGCTACAACGCGTGAAGTGTCAACTATCAAGAAATTTTAATCGCCTGTGGTTGGCATTTACAACGATTTGTCCTTTTCGCGTTGCTATTCACGTCTCCAGTTTATTTCTTAGCACGGGTAGTTCTTTCTCTTGGGCAGTATTTTGGTCGCAGCGCATTAATGCGGTAGCTTTTGCACTAACATAACGGTTTCCAAGAAAGCGAAAAGGTATTCATGAATAATAAAATTCAATTACAGAGAGAGCGTAGAGGGACATACTTTTTCTTCGAGAATGTATCATGCAAAGGCTCGTAGTGGCAGGTGCATCCTGACATAGTTTCTTTCTGCCGCGTTCCCATACAGGCCTACGACCCGGAATTTCAGGACCCTTAAATCTCCACACTTATTCACCACACGCAGTCTGGCACATTATTATAGTTTCCACGATACGTATTAATACTCCACTGCCACAGCGCCACTCGTAAAGGAGGTTTCCTCTTCCGCGGACCAGTGTAAGACAACGGCAGTAAATTGTTTAGGTGCCACCCGGACGTCGTAAATTTCAGAGTTTCTCTCTGGAGAATCTTAGAGAACTTTTAGAGGTGTCGGGCGCAGTAGGTCAAGTGCTTTTGCGGCCGAATTGGCGACGGCTGTAAACTGCGGGACGGGATGGGACGGGTCGGTAACTGTCAGCCCTCGGTGGTCCCGTAATTTGGCCGGCCTGACGAGCCGCCCAACGGCTATCCGTGGACCGGGGCCGGCGCCGGCTGGGGCCGCCGAGAGCCGCTCCTCGCCTCAGTGCAACAGCTTGGCCGTCCTGAGAGTACCTCTTAGGTGCACTGAAACGGCGTACTTTTCCTGCGAGGAAGGCCGTGGACACTAGAGTACCGAAAGCATCGAAAGATGCCTATGCGGACAGAGCACCGTGAGTCTATACAAGGTGTTACAAAAAGGTACGGCCAAACTTTCAGGAAACATTCCTCACACACAAATAAAGAAAAGATGTTATGTGGACATGTGTCCGGAAACGCTTAATTTCCACGTTAGAGCTCATTTTAGTTTCGTCAGTATGTACTGTACTTCCTCGATTCACCGCCAGTTGGCCCAATTGAAGGAAGGTAATGTTGACTTCGGTGGTTGTGTTGACATGCGACTCATTGCTCTACAGTACTAGCATCAAGCACATCAGTACGTAGCATCAACATGCTAGTGTTCGTCACGAACGTGGTTTTGCAGTCAGTGCAATGTTTACAAATGCGGAGTTGGCGGATGCCCATTTGATGTATAGATTAGCACGGGGCAATAGCCGTGGCGCGGTACGTTTGTATCGAGACAGATTTCCAGAACGAAGGTGTCCCGACAGGAAGACGTTCGAAGCAATTGATCGGCGTATTAGGGAGCACCGAACATTCCAGCCTATGACTCGCGACTGGGGAAGACCAAGAACGACGAGGACACCTGCACTGGACGAGGCAATTCTTCATGCAGTTGACGATAACCCTAATGTCAGCGTCAGAGAAGTTGCTGCTGTACAAGGTAACGTTGACCACGTCACTGTATGGAGAGTGCTACGGGAGAACCAGTTGTTTCCGTACCATGTACAGCGTGTGCAGGCACTATCAGCAGCTGATTGGCCTCCACGGGTACACTTCTGCGAATGGTTCATCCAACAATGTGTCAATCCTCGTTTCAGTGCAAATGTTCTCTTTACGGATGAGGCTTCATTCCAACGTGATCAGGTTGTAAATTTTCACAATCAACATGTGCGGGCAGACGAGAATCCGCACGCAATTGTGCAATCACGTCATCAACACAGATTTTCTGTGAACGTTTGGGCAGACATTGTTGGTGATGTCTTGATTGGGCCCCATGTTCTTCCACCTAGGCTCAATGGAGCACGTTATCATGATTTCATACGGGATACTCCACCTGTGCTCCTAGAACATGTCCCTTTACAAGTACGATACAACATGTGGTTCATGCACGATGGAGCTCCTGCACATTTCAGTCGAAGTGTTCGTACGCTTCTCAACAACAGATTCGGTGACCGATGGATCGGTAGAGGCGGACCAATTCCATGGCCTCCACGCTCTTCTGACCTCAACCCTCTTGACTTTCATTTATGGGGGCATTTGAAAGCTCTTGTCTACGCAACCCCGGTAACAATTGTAGAGACCCTTCGTGCTTGTATTGTGGACGGCTGTGATACAATACGCCATTCTCCAGGGCTGCATCAGCGCATCAGGGATTCCATGCGAGGGAGGGTGGATGCATGTATCCTCGCTAACGGAGGACATTTTGAACATATCCTGTAACAAAGTGTTTGAAGTCACGCTGGTACGTTCTGTTGCTGTGTGTTTCCATTCTATGATTAATGTGATTTGAAGAGAAGTAATAAAATGAGGTCTAACATGGAAAAAAGCGTTTCCGGACACATGTCCACATAACATAATTTCTTTCTCTGTGTGGGAGGAATGTTTCCTGAAAGTTTGGCCGTACCTTTTTGTAACACCCTGTATGTCGATAGCCGTACTTGCAGAGGTAGTTAAGGCAAACTTACACTGAAATTTTGTAAGCTATTGCTGCCCGTTCTTCCTTCGTAACTGAGAATTCGTCAACTTCATTCTCGCGCCTTACACCAATCTTCTAAGAGGTAATTCACTGATGTGACGAAAGTCATGGGATACCTTCTAATATTGTGTCGGACCTCCCTTTACCGGGCGTAGTGCAGCAACCAGTGATAGCAGGCACTCAACAGGTCGTTGTAAGCCCCTTGCGAAAATATTGAGCTATGCTTTCTCTACAGCCGTCCACAACTGGCTGGCCAAATCATTCGTTCGATCTATCCAGAATGTTCTTCAAACCAGTGGCAAACAACTGTCGGCCGGTGATATGTCCTATTGTCGTACTGTACGGGGAACTGACTGAGGGATCCTGGGAAAGTGTAATGGGGAATTAGGGTGTGGCCGGAGGAAGGGTGAGTGGTGAGGCACTGTCTGTGTGTGTGAGTGGGTAAATTTTTATTTATTTACTTTTTTATTTTTTTCAAAACATATATAGTTTGAATATTGGTCTTCTGTTGGCGCTCTTTTGGCCATTGAGAATATTTTCGTTTTTATTTACGGCCTCTTGTATGAACTATTCTTCCTGCAGAGCGCGTATTGCCTCTCTATTGTAGTTATGGCATAATATTTCGATGTCTGTTTTTATCCTAGCGTGAATGTAATTTTGTTTTACTAGATGTTAAGCATATGTGGAGTGGACACATTCACTCTTCAGTGCCCTTATATGTCCACTGTACCTGATGCTAAAATCTTTTGCAGTCATGCCAGTATATTTAGATTTGCAGTTGTTATATGTCATTTCACATATACCACTCAACCACGATATCACTGCACTTGGCCGTTATCTTAACTACGCAGTGTTGTTACAATAAACAAGCACAATGATGAATGAGAAAATCGCATCGCACTGTCAATGCTGTAAGGTCAGTTGTGCATATACTACCAACACCAACTATGTGCTAACTGACAATAAAACGACCAAACGCCCTCAGTCCCCGATGCAGTAATATTGTGGTCCACCATCATCGTTTCGGCAGGCAGTTTGATACAAAACACTGGAAGTTTACAAACACGTGTCTCAAACACATTGCTCATTGAAGAAGTCCTGTCTCAGCATACCCGTAACATTCGTAGATCCATCTCAGTCTCATTTAGGCTCCGCTGCCATCTGTATATTTTTTTATTTTAAAGCTTTCGGACATCCTGTACAGGACAAAACAACCAATGAGTTGTAATGAATATGTTGTTATAGTGCTGTTCGATTTTCCGTTACTTTTGTACCCCACGATACAGATGGAGTGTGGTATGATATTTCTAGTTTACAAATTTATTTATTTATAGTCGATGTGTATTCCAAATCACTTGCATCATCCCAGTTTTCACGTATATACACAATTACCAGAGGTGAAACGAGTAAGATTACACTAAGGGTAAAAAAAGACACACAGACTGGCCGTGGATCGTATCTCTTATCTTTCAACTGAAAATAAATTGAAAATTCGAACAGGATGGAGTCTCTGATGTACATAACAACATTAAAGATATTTCTGGGAAGCAGCAGAAGAGTATTGATAAAAACATAAACTTAATGCTTGAGGCATATGTTGAACACTAAACGGAAAGGAAATTAGAAATCGGGAATGAAAACAAAGTGTTCTAGATTAGTTACATGTAGTGGAATACTCACTGCGAAATGCGGTCATCATTAAGGTCAATCGGATTCGAAATCAATATGAACTCCAAAGACGAAGATGAAAACAGTACACATAAAGGTGGAATAACAACAATGCATGTGGGAAATCACCATCAATTAAAGACTCAAGAGCAGAGAAATGCAATACGACGAGGAACAGCTTTTCAGAGAAAAAAGACCCTCTTCTACCCGAAAGTACATTTGAGATCGATGTAAAAGAAACCGACGGTTCAGAGCAGCTACTTAGCCCTACGTCTGACTGAGAATTGAGAGACCTCAGCTGCAATAATGTATACTACAAGCCACGTGTTCTTTTCTTGTAATGATCTGCGCACCTGTAAATGTATCTTCATAAATATTTACTGAATATGTTTTCTGATACGTCAACAAGGACGTATACCAAGATAAAGGACACCAACAGTCAGGTCCTAGAAGAGTGGCTGGGAAAATTACTGAACATCGCTTATTACTTACAAGGGAACCTCCCCATCGCACCCCCGTCAGATTTAGTTATAAGTTGGCACAGTGGATAGGCCTTGAAAAACTGAACACAGATCAGTCGAGAAAACAGGAAGAAGTTATGTGGAACTACGAAAATATAAGCAGAATATTCAATCTGAGTAGCCCATGAGCAAGATACGCAACATCAAGGTTATTGTGAGCTCAGGAGCGCCGTGGTCCCGTGGTTAGCATGAGCAGCTGCAGAACAAGAGGTCCCTGGTTCAAGTCTTTCCTCGAGTGAAAAGTTTACTTTGTTTATTTCCGCAAAGTTATGATCTGTTCGTTCGTTCATTGGGGTCTCTGTTCACTGTAATAAGTTTAGTGTCTGTGTTTTGCGACCGCACCGCAAAACCGTGCGATTAGTAGACGAAAGGATGTGCCTCTCCAATGGGAACACAAAACATTTGATCGCAAAGTCATAGGTCAACCGATTCCCCCACAGGAAAACACGTCTGATATATTCTATACGACACTGGTGACGGCATGTGCGTCACATGACAGGAATATGTTGTCGACCCACCTAACTTGTACACTTGGAGAATGGTTAAAAAGATTCTCCTACCTTGCCCGATTTAGGTTTTCTTATGGATGTGATAATCATTCCCAAAAAAGTGATGAAAACATAAGAGTTTGTCACATAAACTGCAACAAATGAATGCAACAGTTTCACAGTCGCACAGTTTTCCCTGTGCTCTGTCAAAACATATGTTTTTAACGTTTTCAATTTTTACGTGTGTCGACCGTCAAATCCTGCATAAGTCCAAGCAAATTTCAACATGTCCTGGAATTTTGGAGAGCGAAGTTGTTTATGTGTGAGTGCCTGAACTTTGAGAAATGTGTGAAAATAAAAAATTAAACTCCTCACTCGAGGAAAGACTTGAACCAGGGACGTCTCCTTCCGCAGTTGCTAACGCTAACGACGGGACCACGGCGCTCCTGAGCTTACATTCATCTTGATGTTGCCTATCTTCCACATGGGCTACTCAGAATGTATCTTTTGCTTATTTTTTTGATAGTTCCACACAACGTCTTCCTGTTTTCTCGATTGATCTGTGTTCAGTTTTTCAAGGAATATCCACTGTGCCAACTTATAACTAAATCTGAGGGGGCTGCGGTGGGGAGTTTCCCTTGTTGGTAATTCTTATAACAAATTAACTGAACATGAAAACTCTTTACTAATATGTTACGCCGGCCGGTGTGGCCGAGCGGTTCTAGGTGTTTCAGTCTGGAATCGCGCGACCGCTAAGGTCGCAGGTTTGAATCCTGCCTCGGCCATGGATGTGTGTGCTGTCCTTAGGTTACTTAGGTTTAAGTAGTTCTAAGTTCTAGGGGACTGATGACCTCAGGTGTTAAGTCCCATGGTGATCAGAGCCATTTGAACCATTTTTGAACATGTTACAAAGTTCAAGCAAAAGTTCGTCTTTGCTTTAAAACAATACAAGCTTTTGAAGAACCGAAAGCATAAATGTCTCTTTTCTGTAGAATAACATAAACCTTAAAGTCCGCCAAGCACTGAAGTCTTTTGTCTTTAGAACCAATAAAATTTAAGGAATACAGTTTCACTCGAGCCTCACTTTAATCTAGAACCATTTTTCAAGATTTTTCCGTCACAAGAAGTAAGTATATCAATCATGGATAAATTAGAAATGGTCAGGCCGACGTCGGATCACGTCGCAAGTCCGATAGCGGCGTAACAGTGTCAGACGTAGACCTCGGGCGCTAGTCCGCAGCCCCAAGTAGTGATGTAACGTGGAGTAAGAGGCGGCAATCTCAGGGCTCTGTTCTCGAGTAGGGAACGCAAGGAAGACGCAGGCCTCATGCAGCCCGGAAGGGCACCAGCACCGGCCAGCACGCCGCGACAACAGCCGCATCGCTTCGTCCTGCACGGCCGGCTCCCAGCACTCCGTTAGAGAATTGCCTTCACCGGGAATAGCGACCACGCGTCCCGAAGAAACAAGTACATTGGCCCTTGCACGTCTGCTCAGGCCTTCCGCTCAGCTTCGACGTTTTCGCCGCAACGGGAGCTGTTTCTTCCGCCCAGAGTCCTCCCGAAGACCCTCTCAGGAGCAAAGACAGCGTATAACTCACCGGGCGCGAGGTATCGACCACGCCATACGGCTCAACTTAACTACACAAAACACTGAGCCAAGAAACAATTTATAATGCAGTATAAACACATTTCATAAACGTATTCAAGACTGGGAACTGCTTACTTTGCGCGAATTTGGAGCGTAAATGAGCACTTGAGAAAAATATGAGATCGTAACTACATCTAGAAATATTAGAATGCTGTTCGGAGAACGTATTATAGATTTTCAGTCGTAGAATTTCCAGCCCGTCAAGTCTAGACCATCAGCAGTTCACATATAAAGCATGTATAACGATTGTTCTCAGGTCAGATTCCTCGCACGAAAACAGGGGAAAATTTCTATAAAACATGATTCCGTAAAATCCTTTAGTTTGGGTTGAAAGGTGCCTGTAATTGCCATTGGTAATTGCCATTGGTAATTGCCATTAGTAATATCTAGTTATATTTCTATACTGCCAGAAGGATTGCATAAGGACCCATTGTTATTCATTATTATTTTGGTGTTTCACACTAGCAGCCTAACGTACTCTATACCATGAATAATCTCTTCACTGTGCGGATGTGTGGGTAATAGATTGTGTATATGTACCAACACTGTTACTGTTCTTTGTCATGTTTTGCCAACTTTCTATTGGATCTTATTCAAATATGGTTTGTGGCCTGGTGTGGCTGAGGATGACTGACGTCCCGCATATTTTTAACGTTTATGATTTGTCAAGCAAGCCAATGCACTAAGTCAAGCTAATTTCCACCGAACTCTGTTCAAAATTTTATATGGTACAATGACTACGACCTCCCTCCCACCTTACCGAGCGAGGTGGCGCAATGGTTAGACACTGGACTCGCATTCGGGAGGACGACGGTTCAATCCCGCGTCCGGCCATCCTGATTTAGGTTTTCCGTGATTTCCCTAAATCATTCCAGGCAAATGCCGGGATGGTTCCTCTGTGAAGGGCACGGCCGACTTCCTTCCCTAATCCGATGAGACCGATGACCACGCTGTCTGGTCTCCTTCCCCAACCAACCAACCTCCCACCTTTTCTGGCGCCTACCATGTTGAGCAAATGCCTGACTACCGTTTAATGTTTTTGCTATTTGTCTGACACCCCTCCCCCCCACCCCCCCAATCTGTAAAAATGTGCAGGAAAAAGGCAGATAGCGAGAGAATCTAGAGTTTTTGAGAGATCACTGTTCTCGGTGACGCGGGGATGAGTGGGTCCTGCTCTTCAGAGCAGACTTAGTATAATTTTTAATTTTGGTCTGCGTCCATTAAATATTTCGCTGTCAAATGCAGGGTAACGATTGCATTTATTTAAATTATCAGTCAAAAGAATGAATGCCCTTAGTTATCGTGTTCAGAGAACATTTACTTAGATTCATTCTTACTTTTTTGTGTGTTATCAATCCGATATCTGCATCAAATTATCATCCAAATGTAAACGTAGGCTTCTGCGGCTGTTGTCACATTCAATAAAATCCTTCTGGGTTTGAGGCTACATTGCCTACTATAAAATTCCGACGTCTCGACGACTTTTGCGAGACGTCTTCCTTAGGGTGTACTGCTAACTGCAGTAGGCTACATCCTGGGGAAGGCGTCTTGCAATAGTCGCCGAACTCCTGACTTATAGACAGTCTTGTACAACAGATGTGTTGAGTGAAAATAGTATCAGTCTGTCTTATCGACGCCGGCCGCGGTGGTCTAGCGGTTGTAGGCACTCAGTCCGCAACCGCGCGACTGCTACGGTCGCAGGTTCGAATCCCGCCTCGGGCATGGATGTGTATGATGTCCTTAGGTTAGTTAAGTTTAAGTAGTTCTAAGTTCTAGGGGACTGATGACCTCAGATGTTTAGTCCCATAGTGCTCAGAGCCATTTGAACCATTTTGTCTTATCGACCTGATTTGCAAGTCAGCCTACACTTAAGGGGTAAGAAACAGTGTTCCACTCCCAAACTTGTAGGCTGCCCTGCCCTGTACGACAGCCGTGTTTTGTTGGAACAGTATTGACCTGCTTCGTCAGCCTGCTTGATACGGCAAGCTAGCAAAAAATGGTTTACAAGTCCCTGAAATGTGGCCCTGCATAATAGGCATATTTTGAGTTTATTATCAGCCTGGTTTGTCAACTTGTTTTCAGCGGCTACAAGTGTGTTTGGATGTAGATGGAGGAAGGTTGAGATTGACAGACAAGGACAGAAGTACTGGGCAGGAGAGGATGGAGAGGGAGAGAGCAGAGCAGGAGTGGATGGATAGACAGAGGGGCGAAGGAGGGGTGGGAGGGAGGGAGAGAAAGAGGGGAGAGGGGGTGGGCAGAGAGGAGGGAGGATGAGATAGGCAGAGAGAGGAGAGAAGCATGGGATGCAGCCAATATATGTATCAAATACATTCCCGAGTTTTGGAGAAAAGGCTAGTATTCAATAAAATCCATTCCCCTGGTCGTTATGCCGAAGTCTCGATATTAATTCCTGTTGGTATTTTCAAATAATTCATTAGGTCTAATATAAGTAATCCTTGAGAGATACTTCAAATTGCAATGCAATTAGTGGAATAGGGGATGCACTAAGGTTTTCCCCACTATTAATAAGAATTGTAGAAGTTTACCAGAGTCCATGGCATACAGCAAAGAGTGTGATTCAAAAAGTAAGAAATCAAGTACGAATAAAAATCAGGAAAAGAAGCAGAAGCGTTTGAAACGAGTTACAGACACCTTTTAGGATTATTTATGAAATATTGTTTTACAATGAGGAACTTGTAACCTTGTGATACGCCCTATAGAAACCGCCAGAGTAAGTCACCCCTCCCCTCTCCCCTTTACCGCTACACAACTTATTCAGCAGCTTTGCTCTGTGCTGTATATCTAAGGATAATGATTATGTACTTCTTTTGCAGGAACAGTTTTGTAATTCTTAAATCGATTAAGGGGAATACTACAATGTTTGAAAAACATATGGCCGTTTGCCTTTCCCAGCTTTATACTATTCGATCTTGGGCTCCACTTCTACTAAAGAAAACCTTCCTTTCTTGTTCCATCCGATACAAACGTAAACCTGAAAAAATAACTTTATGAATTTTCTCCATGTCTTTGTTGTAGACAACTTAACTGTGGCTATTATTTCAGTCGGCTAATTTTGTGCTCCATCGCTAATATTTCACTGATGCAATATTAGGAAGCGTTGGGTGTCAGTTTTACACAACTGTTTAGGCGAAGGTCTCTACTGCCGCCTCAGAAACGCAGCAGATCAACAGTTAAAACGAGATAACGTGCAAAACAATACGTATATGTTCTGCAGTCTGATGTCGTACTTAGTTTTTCTTCTGGTCTTACGACAAATGATTTTCGAAAAAAAGAAAATGGCTCTGAGCACTATGGGACTTAACAAGTCATCAGTCCCCTATAACTTAGAACTACTTAAACCTAAATAGCCTAAAGACATCACACACATCCATGCCCGAGGCAGGATTCGAACCTGCGACTGTAGCGGTCTCGCGGTTCCAGGCTGAAGCGCCTAGAACCGCTTGGCCACCAGCGGCCGGCACGATTTTCGACAGGAGTAACATCCAGCCGAAAACAGCCAAGTTCAAAATGGACGGTTCCTGCCCTCAACACAAAGGTTGAGTTGAACAACACAGTGATTTAATAGGCATTGTCCTATTGGAGATAGTGTGTCCTTACTGTTCCCATATATTTTAAGTGGCTTATCCAGCCAGGCATAAGGGGACCTGAAATATAACGTGGACTCCGATCCACAGTGCAGCTTTTCATTCTTCACGTAATGAGTCTTTGGCATAGTTGAGAGAAGAAAAAAACCTGGGACCGACGTCTAAAGCCCAACACCTTTGGGTCTATTTTTCCTGTTTTCTTTTCTTTTACAGGCCTACCTTCTCTCCTAGCCCAGCCATGCAAGCTACAAATTTTGCCTTCTCCAGAAGGGTTTCTTTGCTGTTGTCTGATTTACTATGTCTTTTAATGATTAACATATTTCTGACAGTGATACACAAATTAAAATAATAGAATAAACTAAAAAATCTGCCGTTTCATCTATCAGCTTATTCTTTTTACATTGTTATCCATTTTGGAATATTGTCTTGGGAAAATAATGTATAGAATCACCTGATCCACATATTCTTTTGCACTTATCGTATTGTCCTTACAGTTCTATTTTGAAATCTAGAGTATTTTGTATTTTTCACTGTGTACTACGCACAATGATCTAGGAACATTTTGGTGCATGTACTTCCATATTCAGGATTCTGCCGACTTTTCGAAGAGTGGAGCAACACTATTTTTTTATGTTAACAGTGGCTGTGTGAGTAATTACTACAGTTTTGTCTTTATTCCAATTACATATCTCTGTCGACTGCTTGCAGGTAAGTTAATGTTGTACTGTGTCATTCTCACAGTCTGAACATTCTTCAGTGTTGAGTAACTTAGCAGCTTTCAATTCTGAAGTAGCTTCTATCACATTATTTAATTCCTTCTACCTCTTAGCACCTCCTTATAACACAGTTAGGCGATACACTTGTGTGAGGGTTGCACCATAAGTAAGGTTACCATATTTTTTACAAATTAAACATTGTTTATTGTGATTAATTTATACACTCCTGGAAATGGAAAAAAGAACACATTGACACCGGTGTGTCAGACCCACCATACTTGCTCCGGACACTGCGAGAGGGCTGTACAAGCAATGATCACACACACGGCACAGCGGACACACCAGGAACCGCGGTGTTGGCCGTCGAATGGCGCTAGCTGCGCAGCATTTGTGCACCGCCGACGTCAGTGTCAGCCAGTTTGCCGTGGCATACGGAGCTCCATCGCAGTCTTTAACACTGGTAGCATGCCGCGACAGCGTGGACGTGAACCGTACGTGCAGTTGACGGACTTTGAGCGAGGGCGTATAGTGGGCATGCGGGAGGCCGGGTGGACGTACCGCCGAATTGCTCAACACGTGGGGCGTGAGGTCTCCACAGTACATCGATGTTGTCGCCAGTGGTCGGCGGAAGGTGCACGTGCCCGTCGACCTGGGACCGAACCGCAGCGACGCACGGATGCACGCCAAGACCGTAGGATCCTACGCAGTGCCGTAGGGGACCGCACCGCCACTTCCCAGCAAATTAGGGACACTGTTGCTCCTGGGGTATCGGCGAGGACCATTCGCAACCGTCTCCATGAAGCTGGGCTACGGTCCCGCACACCGTTAGGCCGTCTTCCGCTCACGCCCCAACATCGTGCAGCCCGCCTCCAGTGGTGTCGCGACAGGCGTGAATGGAGGGACGAATGGAGACGTGTCGTCTTCAGCGATGAGAGTCGCTCCTGCCTTGGTGCCAATGATGGTCGTATGCGTGTTTGGCGCCGTGCAGGTGAGCGCCACAATCAGGACTGCATACGACCGAGGCACACAGGGCCAACACCCGGCATCATGGTGTGGGGAGCGATCTCCTACACTGGCCGTACACCACTGGTGATCGTCGAGGGGACACTGAATAGTGCACGGTACATCCAAACCGTCATCGAACCCATCGTTCTACCATTCCTAGACCGGCAAGGGAACTTGCTGTTCCAACAGGACAATGCACGTCCGCATGTATCCCGTGCCACCCAACGTGCTCTAGAAGGTGTAAGTCAACTACCCTGGCCAGCAAGATCGCCGGATCTGTCCCCCATTGAGCATGTATGGGACTGGATGAAGCGTCGTCTCACGCGGTCTGCACGTCCAGCACGAACGCTGGTCCAACTGAGGCGCCAGGTGGAAATGGCATGGCAAGCCGTTCCACAGGACTACATCCAGCATCTCTACGATCGTCTCCATGGGAGAATAGCAGCCTGCATTGCTGCGAAAGGTGGATATACACTGTACTAGTGCCGACATTGTGCATGCTCTGTTGCCTGTGTCTATGTGCCTGTGGTTCTATCAGTGTGATCATGTGATGTATCTGACCCCAGGAATGTGTCAATAAAGTTTCCCCTTCCTGGGACAATGAATTCACGGTGTTCTTATTTCAATTTCCAGGAGTGTACATCGTTGAAGAGCTTAAACGTTTGTCTGTTTTTCAACATAGTCTGCATTTTTGACACACTTTCGAAGACGGAGCTCCAGCTTTTGTATTACTAAGTCAAAGAAGTCTCCCTTCAACCTGTTGAGGAAGAGTGTGACCTCTGAACGGACTTATCATCGCTCTTGAAGCGTTTGCCACCTAAGTGTCCTTTAGCTTGAGGAAGAGGTGATAGTCGCTGGGGGCTAAGTCCGGCTTGTACATGGTATGGAGCATAACAGTCCAACAAATTTCTTGAAAAGCTCCTGTGTTTGACGAACGACGTGGGGTCGAGCGTTGTCGCGAAGAAGCACTACTCCCTCAGTCAGTCATCCTCTCCAGCGATTCAGGGTTGCTCGCCAGAGTTTGTTAGTGTTTCAAAATATCTGTCTGAGATTATTGTCGTTCCAGGTTGCATGAAATCGATGAGGAGTTCCTCCTTCCGATCCCAAAACACAGTCGCCAAAACCTTTCCTGCCGACTGCGTTTGTTCGAATTTCTTTGGTGACGGTAGAGTGACGCCACTGACGAGATTATTGTTTTGTTTTGGGGGTGTAATGAAACGCCCAAGTTTCATCTCCCGTGATGATAGAGTCCAACAACTTCTCCTTGTTGCCTCCGCTCACATTGTTGAAAAAACTTGCGTCCACAGTCAAGGCATTGCTCCTTGTGTCCGTCAGTCAGTATCTGGGGGACACAGAGAGCACACACCTTGAGATAATCCAACGTTTCTGTTAAAGGTTTTTCAATTGTGCCGTGGGAAGCTTCAGGAATACATTCAACAGGTTCATGGACAGGTCAGGGCTGATCGTCTGGACAATCGCATCCGAAACTGGCGGTCTTCCACTCTGTTCTTCATTATGAACTTCCGTGAAGCCATGCACCGTTTGCGGACGTGCTGAACGGACATGCACTCTTCACCATAAACCTCAGTCAGTCGACAATGGATCTCCACGGGTGGTAACTTCCTTGTACGGAAAAACCGGATTACTGCTCGAACCTCGCACTTGGCGGGAGCAGCGAACAACACTTCCATCTCTGGCACCTGCCAAGCCAACACTGAGCGAGGTACCGAATCGCGGATGGGCGGGCTCGAGAGTGGGGTAACCACTGCGTACGGTACTGTTGTCGGATTTAGACTAACACCTTGCCTCGAGGCTGTAGCTCAATGGGAACCTTTCTTCTGGTACAATCCCTGTATTTATGTGTCACTCGTCTGTCAGCGTCCCGTAGATCTCAGTCGTGCTGTAGTTTTTTGTCTTGTTTCCCTCTTTTAAGTAACTGTAGTCATTGGAAAAATGCAAATTGATGCAATTGGTCAACAGAAACAACGCAGTAATGTTCAGTTACAAGATTCAAGCTCGTCACATCTGTAAGAACTTAGCAGTATTCCTAAGACGTGACATGAAATGGAACGATCACGTAAAGTCAGTGAAGGCCAACGGAAGACATAGATTTGTTGGAAAGTGTTTGGGAATGTGCGGTGCGTCTGTAAAGGAAACCGCAGACAAGGTGATAGTGAGACCAATTCTAGAGTACTGTTCCAGTGTTTAGAGTACTTATCAAGCAGGTACGACAATAGACAGTGAACGAATTCAGACACGTTCTGCCAGTATCGTACCAAATCAGTGTAGCCCGTATAAAAGTTTAACAGATGTGGTAGGGGAACACTAATGCTGTTCGATAAATTTGTACAGGACGAACACGATTTCCATCAATAACATTTCGAAGGTTGTTCGGGGATATTTTCTGAGTTTTTGGTACAAGGGCTTGGTGTCTCATTAGAAAGTAACGGAATTTCGTTTGTTTTTCAACTCCATTTATCTTTCTGTCTGCGGATGACCTGTGCTGTGTGTTTTGTATGGAGCAAATTTGTCCCATTCACTCACACTGCTTGCAGTTGACAATAGTAATGCCCACTCTACATTTTACCCTCAAGCTTATATTGCTCAGTTCTGTTTGGGGTTCTTTTTCCACCAATATTATTTATAGGTTAACGGTGACATACAGCAGTGCAGATAGATTTGGTGATGAATAACTGGTCGATATGCACCTCGTATGGGTTTACTGTATGCAGTGGAAGAACAGCGTAACGAAGCTATGTTGAGATTTTCCCGTACCGCCGACAACGACATTCCGCAAGTTTTGCATCTGTACTCGGGGCCTAGGAGAACTCAGAAACCTCTGGTTCATGGTTACTGCGTATCACAGGTCTTTTCACTGTTGCGAAGGTATTTTCACACAAACGGAGACGATTAGGATAACAATCCGCGTATATCACATTTACTAGCCTGTAACGACCACTGGAGATCATGGCTTCAAAAAAATAGTTCAAATGGCTCTAAGCACTATGGGACCTAACATCTGAGGTCATCAAAGCCCTAGACTTTGAACTACTCAAACCTAACTAACCTAAGGACATCACACAAATCCATGCCCGAGGCAGGATTCGAACCTGCGACCATAGCAGCAGCGTGGTTCCGGGCTGAAGTGCCTAGAACCGCTCTGCCACAGCGGCCGGCGATCTTGGCTTCCCTATACCAAAAAAACTCAGAAAATATACCCGAAACACGTCCAAAAAGTTGTCGGTGGAGATTGTGTTCGCCCTGTGACATATGTATTCGAGCAAGACTACAAGAGAATATTATTGCCACCATGGTATATCTGGCCCAGGGATCATGAGAATACGATAAGTGAGATTAGGGCAAGTACGGAGCAAACAGACGTCCCCCCCCCCCCCGGTCAGCATGCGATTTGTAAGAAAATAGTTAATACAGGGTGTTTATAAATGAATATCGGGGTTTCAACGCTTTATAATATTTATTACATTAAACTTACAGTCATAAATATGTCAATTGAAAGAGCAAGTGAAACAGTTTTACCAAGAACCTTATAAATGTTCAATGTGAGCACCATTTGTCATACGGCACACATCAAGTCTATAGCCAAGCGCTGGATAGGCCGCAAGGGGCTTAATGACAGGGCTTGCTTTGCACGGCCTCCACGTTCACTCGACCTAACGCCACGCGATTTTTTCCTTTGGGGCTTCATCAAGGATCGTGTGTACGTGCCTCCGCTACCAGCAGACCTCCTTGAGTTAAGAAACCGGATTGAAGCAGCTGTTGCTGCAATCACTGGAGACACATTTATCAACGTTTCGGAAGAACTCGGCTATAGACTTTATGTGTGCCGTGTGACAAATGGCGCTCACATTGAACGTTTATAAGGTACTTGGTAAAACTGTATGAGTTGCTCTTTCATTTGACATATCGTTTACAACTGTAAGTTTAATGTAATAAATATGATGGTCTCTAAAAAAGCTATGCACACTATTTCTGTAAAAATACAGTTTTCATTCTGCATATGTGAAAGTTTTACAGTGTGTAGATACATCCTTCCCGCTTGTTTTCAAACTTAGTTCAACCTGTTCCCGTGAGTGGTGCCGTCACAGCATGTCTTCAAAATGGCTCCTACACTTGACGTTCGTCAGAAGCAACGTGCTGTCATAGAATGCCTGTGCTGTGATAACGAGACAGTGGGAATCATCCACAAGAGGTTGAAAAAGGTCTATGGAGATGCTGCTGTCGATCGCAGTACAGTTAGTCGGTGGGCAAGCAGGTTACGTGATGAAAGCGGGCACGGCAAAATTGAAGATTGTCCTCGCAGCGGCAGGCCTCGTACTGCACACACTCCAGACAATGCGCAGAGAGTTAACGAATTGGTGACTGCTGACAGACGCATCACAGTGAACGAATTGTCACGCTACGTTGGGATAGGGTAAGGAAGCGTTTGCAGAATACTGAAAGTATTGGCGTTAAAAAAGGTTTGTGCCAGATGGGTTCCCAGGATGTTGACAGTGGCTCACAAAGCAACAAGAAAAACAATATGCAGCGAACTTTCGGAACAGTACGAGAATGGTGGAGATGAATTTCTTGGAATAATTGTGACAGGTGATGAAACATGGCTCCATCATTTTTCATCAGAGACAAAGAGGCAATAAATGGAGTGGCATCATGGAAATTCTCCCAAGAAGAAAAATTGAAAGCTTCACCATCTGCTGGAAAAGTTATGGCTACGGTGTTTTCCGATTCCGAAGGACTCTTGCTTTTGGACATCATGCCAAGTGGAACCACCATAAATTCTGATGCATAAGTGACGACACTGAAGAAACTTCAAGCTCGACTGAGTCGTGTTCAACCACATCGGCAAAAGCAGGATGTTTTGCTGTTGCACGAAAATGCACGGCCAAATGTCAGTCAAAAAACCATAGAAACGATCACAAAACTCGGATGGACAACACTGAAACACGCCCGTTACAGTTCTGACCTGGCTCCATGTGACTATCATCTCTTTGGGAAACTGAAAGACTCTCTTCGTGGAACAAGGTTAGAAGATGATGACTCCCTTGTGCACTCTGCCAAACAGTGGCTCCAACAGGTTGGTCTAGAATTTTACCGTGCTGGTATACAGGCACTGGTTCCAAGATGGCGTAAGGCAGTTGAGAGGGATGGAAATTATGTGGAGAAATGAAAATATTGGTCGTAAAGGATATATCTAAACATTGTAAAACTTTCAAACAGTAGAATAATAGATGGATTAATAAAAATAGTGTGCATTTCTTTTGGAGTGACCCTCGTATTATAAAGCGTTAACACCCCGATATTCATTTATAAACACCCTGTATAAGCACGAAGTACCCTCCGCAGTGCATCGTACAGTGGCTTGCCGAGTACAGGTGTAGATACACAGGGGCTGGACAGATCCAGGGAAGCATCGCGAGAAATGGCTGCTTGAACGTAAATGCAGGTGCTAACCAAGTCTGCAGGTTGCACTGTTGCATCTGAACCTTAACTGCAATGTCCTCAATGCGTTGCAAATGTCAGTCGTGGTCAAAACAGTGTTGTATGTAGGTGTGAGTGCTTAGTGTCAGAGATCACGGAATTAGCAACTGGGCAACTAGTTGCCGTTCGTACGGTAGGTGGAACCATAAAGCAGGTAGATAAAGTGGCGAGTGTTTCAAGAGGCACCGTTTCGAAGATTTACACAGTATACAGGGATAGCGGGAAAACATCATCCGCTAAGTCACAACGCGGACGAAATGGGTGTTAGGTGTCCGTCGCTGTGGCACAGCGGTTCTAGGCACTTCAGTCCGGAACCGCGCCGCTGCTACGGTCGCAGGTTGGAATCCGTCGGACATGGGTGTGTGTGATGTCCTTAGGTTAGTTAGGTCTACATAGTTCTACGACTAGGGGACTGATTGATGACCTCTGAAGTTAAGTTCCATAGTGCTCAGAGCCATTTGAACCATTTGTGTGTGTGTGTGTGTGTGTGTGTTAGGTGATCGTGACGGACGGTCATTGAATTGGGTTGTGAGGAAAAATAAGATGACTACAACTTCATCATTGCAGAGTCGAATGTGACGCTCCAAACATTGTCAGCACCAAAACAACACGAAGGGAACTCCATAAGCAGCGAACTGCAAGGCGGGCTAGAATTCCAAAACCATTCATCAGTGATACAAATGCCAGTAAGGGGTAAACTTAGTGCCGACGGCATAACGTCTGGACGATGCGGCATTGGAAGAGGGTCAGTTCTGATCAGTCAGATCTGATGAGTGTTGTTTCACACTGTATACAACTTCGGGCCGAGTTTACGTCCCAAGAACGAAACCTGACGCGAGTTAGGTGACGGTTTGGGAAGACATATCGTCGTATTCCATGGGCTCCAAGGCTACTCTGCAAGTTCGCATTACCGCCAAGGATAATGTGCCCATTGTAGCTGATCATATGTATTCCATTCTTTACAGACGAATGGAAAAACTGGTAGAAGCTGACCTTGGGGAAGATCAGTTTGGATTCCGTAGAAATGAAGGAACACGTGAGACAATACTGACCCTACGACTTTCCTTAGAACATAGGTTAAGGAAAGGCAGACCTACGTTTCTAGAATTTGTAGACTTAGAGAAAGCTTTTGACAATGCTGACTGGAATACTCTCTTTCAAATTCTGAAGGTGGCAGGGGTAAAACACAGGGAGCGAAATGCTAATTACAATTTGTACAGAAACCAGATGGCAGTTATAAGAGTCGAGAGGCATGAAAGGGAAGCAGTGGTTGCGAAGGGAGTGATACAGGGTTGTAGCCTCTCCCCGATGTTATTCAGTCTGTATATTGAGCAAGCAGTAAAGGAAACAAAAGAGAAATTCGGAGTGGGTATTAAAACCCATGGAGAAGACATAGAAACTTTGAGGTTCGGCGATGACATTGTAATTCTGTCAGAGACAGCAAAGGACCTGGAAGAGCTGCTGAACGGAATGGAGAGTGTCTTGAAAGGAGGATATAAAATGAACATCAACAAAAGCAAAACGAGGATAATCGAATGTATTCGAATTAAGTCGGGTGATGCTGAGGTAATTAGATTAGGAAATGAGACACTTAAAGTAGTAAAGGAGCTATTTGGGGAGCAAAATAACTGATGATCGTCGAAGTAGAGAGGATATAAAATGTAGACTGGCAATGGCAAGGAAAACGTTTCTGAAGAAGAGAAATTTGTTAACATCGAGTGTAGATTTAAGTGTCAGGAAGTCGTTTCTGAAAGTACTTGTATGGAGTGTAGCCATGTATGGAAGTGAAACGTGGAAGATAAATAGTTTAGACAAGAAGAGAATAGAAACTTTCGAAATGTGGTGCTACAGAAGAATACTGAAGATTAGATGGGTAAATCACATAACTTATGAGGAAGTATTGAACAGAATTGGGGAGAAGAGAAATTTGTGGCACAAGAAGGGATCGGTTGGTAGGACATGTTCTGAGGCATCAAGGGAGCCCTAATTTTGTATTGGAGGGCAGCATGGAGGGTAAAAGTCGTAGAGGGAGACCAAGAGATGATTAAAAAGGATGTAGGCTGCAGTACGTACTGGGAGGTGAAGCAGCTTGCACAGGATAGAGTAGGATGGAGAGCTGCATGAAACCAGTCTCAGGACTGAAGACCACAACAACAACATCTATTCCATGGTACAATGTTTGTTTCCGACTGGAGACGCTGTATTCGAAGACGACAGAGCCACTACTCACACAACTCGCATCGTCCAGGGGTTGTTCTGTGAGCGCGATGTTGAATTTTCACATTGCTCCTGGCCACCACAAAATGGTTCAAATGGCTCTGAGCACCATGGGACTTAACCTCTGAGGTCATCAGCCCCCTAGAACTTAGAACTACTTAAACCTAACTAACCTACAGACATCACACACATCCGTACCAGAGGCAGGATTCGAACCTGCCGCCGCCTATAGCGCCTAGAACCGCTCGGCCTCTGCGGGTGGCTGGCTACCACAGTCAACAGATTATATTACTGAGCCTTTGTGATCTACTTTGGAAACGGAGGTGCGTTATAGATTTCCACCTCCGTCGTTGTTACCTTGCCACTATTTTACAGGAAGAATGGTATAAAACTTCCTTGAATACTATAGAGAACCCGTATTTATCCATTCAGAGACGACTGTTCCGATAGCTAACGGGTTTCCTACACCGTACTAGGTGTGTTTTGTTTTTTTTTGCATTTGGTGTTTCTGTATTTGTGTCCACTCTCGCAAATGTAGAACGAAAAACATCTACAGGTCCCTCGGCCGTAGAACAAGTGGCGACCCCTAAAACGAGGATAATAGAAAGAGGAGCATTGGAGGACCTTGGCTCATGCCCCGCATAGTGCGCTGCCCCGGCAATAGATCTCGCTTAGCCGTGCGCCCCACATAACGGTGACCGCTGCGACAGCCCGTCAGCGCCGAGTGTTTAAGAGCGACCGGCGCCCATTGTGACCTGGCACTAACAAATCGCCGGAGCGCGCCGGCGTGCGCCTCCCGCGGTCAGCCGAAGCGGGACCACCTCTGCCGTAATTTACATCGCTCCGCGTACGGTATGACTTGTTTTAACGCGCGTTTGATTGACACTGTAATATTAAGCGTACCGTTAGCCGCGCTATGATACGTGTTTCGAGTAATAAGAGAGCCGCCCCTTCCGGATTGTCGGCGCGGCGGGGACGGCTGGCGCTGATAAGCCACCCGGCTCGCACTCGGCGGAACACCGACGCACGTGTTGTGCGTGACGCGTAATTGCCGGTAATTGTACTCCCTCCCCCCGGGGCTATCCGTGTCAGTTTCTATCTCGACATCATCTTGACGCTTTTCTCTCGGGACGTCAAAATTAATTTACGGCGTAGTTCTCTTCTGTAACAACGAAATAGTTTTTCTGAGGAGCCGTGGGCATACCGCCATCCGTGCCACTCAGTTTTCACATAACTGTAAATCCGTCACGCCCTGATGAACGCATACGGTATACAGACGCATGGTCATGTAGTAAGTTCCGTTTTAACTGGACCGTGCGCAACATTTAGAACAGTTCCTCAATCTTAGACCTGTATCCTTAATATTTCCCTCCCACACATCACTATTAAATTTTTCTTGGTGTCTTCATTAGTTTCAGAAGCTTCGGGAGGCGTAAGATCTACCAAACAAAAACTTTTTACTTATCTTCTACATCTACATCTACATACATACTCCGCAATCCATTATATGGTGCGTGGCGGAGGGTACCTCGAACCTCAACTAGCATCGTCTCTCCCTGTTTCACTCCCAAACAGAACGAGGGAAAAATGACTGCCTATATGCCTCTGTACGAGCCCTAATCTCTCTTATCTTATCTTTGAGGTCTTTCCGCGAAATATAATTTGGCAGCAGTAAAATTGTACTGCAGTCAGCCTCAAATGCTGGTTCTCTAAATTTCCTCAGTAGGGACCCCATACGCTCGAGCAGTACTCAAGAATAGGTCGTATTAGTGTTTTATAAACGGTCTCCTTTACAGATGAACCACATCTTCCCAAAATTCTACCAATGAACCGAAGACGACTATCCGCCTTCCCCACAACTGCCATTACATGCTTGTCCCACTTCATATCGCTCTGCAGTGTTATGCCCAAATATTTAATCGACGTGACTGTGTCAAGCGCTACACTACTAATGGAGTATTCAAACATTACGGGATTCTTTTCCCTATTCATCTTCATTAATTTACATTTATCTATATTTAGAGTTAGATGCCATTCTTTACACCAATCACAAATCCTGTCCAAGACATCTTTGTATCCTCCTACAGTCACTCAACGACGACACCTTCCCGTACACCACAGCATCATCAGCAAACAGCCGCACATTGCTATCCACCCTATCCAAAAGATCATTTATGTAGATAGAAAACAACAGCGAACCTACCACACTTCCCTGAGGCACTCCAGATGATACCCTCACCTCCGATGAACACTCACCATCGAGGACAACGTACTGTGTTCTATTACTTAAGAAATCTTCGAGCCACTCACATATTTGGGAACCAATCCCATATGTACGTACCTTAGCTAGGAATCTGCAGTGGGGCACCGAGTCAAACGCTTTCCGGAAGTCAAGGAATAATGCATCCGTCTGATATCCTTCATCCATGGTTCGCAAGATATCATGTGAAAAAAGGGCGAGTTGCGTTTCGCAGGAGCGATGCTTTCTAAAGCCGTGCTGATGCATGGACAGAAACTTCTCTGTCTCAAGGAAGTTCATTATATTCGAACTGAGAATACGTTCGAGAATCCTGCAACAAACTGATGTTAAGGATATTGGTCTGTAATTTTGATGATCCGTCCTTCTACCCTTCTTATACACAGGCGTCACCTGCACTTTTTTCCAGTCGCTCGGGACTTTACGTTGGGCAAGAGATTCGCGATAAATGCAAGCTAAGTAAGGAGCCAATGCAGTAGAGTACTCTCTGTAAAACCGAATTGGAATCCCATCAGCACCTGGCGATTTATTTATTTACAACCCATTCAGCTGCTTCACAACCCCAGGGATGTCTATCACTGTGTCCTCCATACGAGAATCTGTACGAGACTCAAACAACGGTATGTTTGTACGATCCTCCTGCGTGAAAGATTTCTCAAATGCTAAATTTAAAATTTCAGTTTTCGTTTTGCTGTCTTCCGTTGACAGGCCAGACTGATCAGTGAGTGACTGGATGGAGGCCTTCGACCCGCTTACCGATTTTACGTAAGACCAGAATTTCCTGGGGTTTTCAGCAAGACTTTTGCTAAGGTATGACAGTGGTAGTGGTTGTATGCTTCTCGCATCGCTATTTTTACAGCAGCACGAATCTCTACTAACTTTTGCCTGTCCTCATTCTCCCGATCTTTCTTGTACCGCAAGTGCAACTGTATTTGCTTCCTGAGCATTCTCCGAATTGCGCTGTTAAACCACGGTGGGTGTTTTCCGTCCGTAACCCACTTTTTCGGCACATAGTTGTCCAATGCGTGATTTACAATGTGTTTAAAATTTGCCCATAATTCTTCCACTTCCATCGTACCGGAAGTGAATGAAGTCGATTCATTAACTAAGTGGGATGCTAACAATTGCTTATCTGCTCTTTCCAGTAAGAATACTCTCCTATGCTTCTTGACCGACTTTTTAACTTTCGTAACCATAGTCGTAATGACAACATCGTGATCACTAATCCCTGTCTCAACAATGACACCGTCGATGAGGTCTGGTCTGTTCGTAGCTACCAAATCTAAAATATTTCCATTGCGCGTTGGCTGTTGATTTAGCTGCTCAAGACAGTTTTCGGATAATGTGTTCAAAAGTAATTCACACGATGGCTTGTCTGTACCACCTGTAATGAATCCATAGACATCCCAGTCTATATTAGGTAGGTTGTAGTCGTCTCCGACTAATAAAGCATGATCCGGGTACTTCTGCGATACAGAGTGTAGACTTACTTTGAATGATTCTAGAACTGTCACGGTGGATCCTGGTGGCCGGTAATAACACCCAACAATTAACTTTATTTCTCCTAGCCCTCTTAAACGTGTCCAGACAACTTCACAATCACACTCTACTTCGACCTCAGTAGACACAATATTTTTGTCAACTGCAATGAAGACAGCACCTCATACAGTGTCTGATCTGTCTTTCCGATACACGTTCCAACCCCACTAAATATTTCAGAACTTCCTATCTCAGGGTTCAGCCAGGGCACTAAATTCAGGAATTTTATTCCGAACACTCTGAAAATTTACTGTCAATATTTTGATAGCTGATGTGTCTTTACACTGAGCGCGTCCTGATTTCCCTGCCTGTACGTCGACTGTTGAGTGTTCATCAGGACACCTCGCACTACTGCCTAGCCTAAAAGAACCCCATGTGCACGCCACAAGTACCCTGTTACCCGACTAGCCGCTTCCTTTGTGTAGTGCACCCCTGACCTATCTAGGGGCGTCCTACAGTTCCCCACCTAATAGCGCAAGTCTAGAAATCTGCAGCCAAGACCGTCACAGAGTCTACGAAGCCTCTGGTTGAGACCCTCCACTCGGCTCCAAACCAAAGGACCCCGATCCACTCTGGGAACGATGCTGCTTGCACCCCGCGTGCGAGGCCAGCGGTCTTCACCAAATCCGCCAGCCGCCCGTACGAACTGAGGATCGCCTCAGAACCCAAGCGACAGGTGTCATTGGTGCCGACGTGAGCAACTACTTGCAGACGACTGCACTCCGCACGCTCGATAGCCACAGGCAAGGCCGCCTCCACAAACCGAGTGCACGATGGAATTTTTTCCAGCCCTGTACACTATTTCCCTAAGAGGCTCCATCACCCGCCTTACGTTGGAGCTCCTAATAACCAGCAAGCCTTTGCCCCCGTGTGCCTGCTCGGGCCCTGCTGAAGGAGCGGCCACCTGCCCACTGACAGGGTGAACGGGCGAGGCCAGCTGGCCAGCCTCCCCATTGACCCTCCAATGTGGAGGCTTCAATTTCTCTTGTTGTTGGCTTCAGTTCTTGCGTCTAAGGATGCATTCTTGCGCCTGAAGTTTTGCTTACTGGGTTCTGAATGACTGAATAACTGTTGACGATATTCCAAATTAAATTGTTACTGTCGATCATTAAAAAAAAATACGTCTATCTCCATTAGCTGCATGCCCACTACTCCTTACATTCTGCTGTACTCACAATATTCCAAAGAGTATACAAACTTTCTTGACATTAGTTTATAAATGAATTTAATAATTATAGTTAGATTGTGCAATTACTAATAGGAATTTTAAGTATGCCAGAAATTTTGTAATTTCGAATATTTTTAAAAGTAATTTTAACTGTACTTACTCGTACATAGTACTACCAAATTAATTACTTTTTTACATTTTAGCCTGAAATATAATACATCGCATACAAAATCATATGAAATTCGTTTAGTTAAACAACTGAGCTAATGTTAGGACGCCTTGCCGTCAATAGCGCTGGATGGTGATAAATACTGTATTCAAGACAGCAACGATGTTCTGCTCCCACGCGTAAGCAAACCTCATCCTCTCCAAACTTCCATATACAGGGTGTCCATAATTAAAGTTCCACTCTCAAAACGTTGTATAAATATAACCACAGCTCAGAAGGACGTCAAATCTGAACAGCATATTACTGATGTAAGAGAAAACTGTCAACGAAAAAAAAATTAACGGGAATGTGACGTGAGCTGGCGCTGTAAGCGTCAGAGTATGTAGACCAACAGATGCGCGCCACACGGCTTGTTCCTCAGTCTGCATCCGAGACGCCCAGCATGACTGTCTCCATGAAGGAACGCGGGCTACTGGTAAAGCCCTTTTAAAAGTACGGTGACTGTGCGTTCCGAACACTCAAGGGTATAAAAAACGGCAATCGCCCGATGTCTACTAAGGGTCTACAGAAAATGCCTATAGAATTCGAAAAGACAGGCTCTTTTGGGGTGCAGTGTGGCGGAGGAAGTAAGGCAGTTGATCCGATGTCTATCGAAGAAATTAGAATTATATTAATACCTTCAGCTGTTGATGGGCGTTGATATATATCAACGGGGACAGGTGAAAATATGTGCCCCGCCCGGGACTCGAACCCGGTATCTCCTGCTTACATGGCAGGCGCTCTATCCATAAGAGCCACCGAGGGCACGCAGTATAACGCGACTGCAGGGAATATCTCGCGCACGCTTCCCGCGAGACCCACATTCTCAGCTTGTATGTCCACACACTACATTCGTAGTGTCCAACCCCAATGTGGGTTGGGGCACACATTTTCACCTGTCCCTGTTGATATATATCAACGCCCATCAACAGCTGAAGGTATTAATACAATTCCAATTTCGCTCTAGATAGCTGCAGGTCATCAATGGTGTCTGTTCCTTCGGACAGACGTACCTATATGGATATGGTGTCTGTTCTTTCGGACATGGCTGTCGAAGATGTCGCCACAGCATTGCAGGAGGGATCAAACGGTGGTGTGAAAACATGCAGTGCACGGGGAATCGCCCAAAAGTTGGACATGCCTGCGAGCACGCTGCGTAACATCCTACAAAACATCCTGAGCTGTTATCCATGCAAAGTCACCCATGTTAAGGAGATGCTCCCTGCTGATCTGCCAGGAAGATAATCGTTTGCCCTGGAATTTCTTGCAAACATGGGAATGGACAATGAATGGTGATGGGACGTTCTGTGGACAGACGAAGCCCATTTCTATCACCAACGACGTGTCACTTTACGCAGAACTGAAGAATATAGGCAACGGAAAATCTCCATGGATATCAACCGGTACCACTTCATTCTGCAAAGGTGACTGTGTGGTGTGGGATGAGGGCAACGTTTAACGTAAGGCCACATTTTTTCCGAGAGATGAGTCTCTCACTTGTACCGTCACTGTTAAGCGGTATGAGAGCCTTTTGCGGCCCAAGGGACCTCCAATCCTTCGACAGCGTGGATGTGTGGGTAGGACTATCTTTACGAAGATGGCGCTCTTCTGAACATTGCACACCAGTGAACCGGGTGCTGCACAGACGTTTAGGAAATGCTAAAATTATCATTCGTCATTTGCCTACAACCTGGCCTTCCAGATCACCTGATCGTAAGCCGCGTAACTTCTGATTGTGGTGTTACCTGAAAGATGTTGTGATCAGCGTTCCAACTTCAAACGTAGCTGAACTGAAGGCACCCATTGTTCAACGTATTTCTGCCCCCTTCCCCCCCTTCCCCACATTCCCATGAGACTCGCCGGTCTGTTGTGGCACATACTGTTTCTTGATTTCAACCTGTGGCAAAAAAAGATGGACATCATATTGAACATACCTTGTGTCAGTGTCACGACAGTTAGAAACTGAAGCCATATGCTTTTTATGCTGGTTTTGGCTCCAGGACAATTTAAAACCGACGTCATTTTGTTATTTATGAGGTTTTCGGCCAGTGGACAATTAGAAAGCGGCGTCATTTTGCTTTTTATGCTGTTTTTGGCTTCAGGACAATTAAAAACCAATTTTTTCCATCCGATGTGGCACGGCGTTGCTGTTGGTGGATGGGTTTACCTAAGAAACATTGCCACAAGTAATGATTACCGAACTTGTACAGTCATGCACATTGAACAGTACGAATGGTGTAATGTCCACCTCAGACCACAGCCCTCGTATTACGATTCATTTGTGACCTGTAGCCGACCGCATTTACGTTAAAGCGTTTGGTAAAATTAACGTTAAATTAATTTTTTGTTCCACGACATTTCGACCTGCGTTCAAATTTGACGTCGTTCTTTGTACAGCGTTTTGGAACTAAAAATGGTTCAAATGGCTCTGAGCACTATGGGATTTAACATCTGCGGTCATCAGTCCCCTAGAACTTAGAACTACTTAAACCTAACTAACCTAAGGACATCACACACATCCATGCCCGAGGCTGGATTCGAACCTGCGACCGTAGCCGTCCCGCGGTTCCGGACTGAGCGCCTAGAACCGCTAGACCACCGCGGCCGGCTTTTGGAACTAAAACTTTAGTTTTGGACACCCTGTATCTCTCTGTTTCTCCGTAGAGGTGCATTCCGACGTAACACATACTATCAGCACTTTTATTTTCCCTTGCTATTCTGTTCAACTCACGAATGTAGCTCTGAAGAAAAAGGTCTCTCCGTCTGTCTTCCTCCATCTCGTTTGTGTGTATCCCTTTCGAGTTATCCAGTGCGGGGGGGGGGGGGGATATTATTGTTTCGCTGTCCAACATAAAGCTTTGTTCCTTACTCTTTCACAATGTGTGGCTCGTTGTCTAAATTAGGACGGGTTATGTAAGTACGGTTCTGAAACATGGAGCCTGACTAAGCGAGAAAGGGACAAACTATTAATATTTGAACGAAGAGTAATGAGGAAGATATGGGGACCAGTTTTAGATAACGGAGAATGCGGGAGGAGGAAAAACGAGGAAATCTACATTCTGATGCGACAACCAACTATCCTACAGAAGATAAAGAACAAAAGACTACAATGGGTGGGCCATGTAGCCCGTATGCCAGATGGAAGACATGCAAAGATGGCGCTAGCGGGGAAACCAAAAAGCAAACGGCCCATTGAACGACCAAGAGAGCGCTGGATGGACGACCTGGCGAAGGACCTAGCAGCCCTAGGAATTGAAGACACCTGGAGGAACCGGGCACAAAACAGGAAGGAATGGAGGCAGTTCGTGGAAGCAGGGCGTGGTCTGCAGGGCCTGTGAACGCTGAATATCTATATATCTATGCTACACATAAAAGAACTGGGGTTCGATCCTTATACCGTCCTAGGACTTTTGTTCTGTCATCTCTGGAAGTGAACTGTTAGTCTGAAAAAAAATGCGATTTTGCACCATAATTCGGGGCCCATTTCAAACTGTAAGTGATAACTGGCAGTCTAGGTCAATTTAGAGATCGCAGGAAAGCAATGGTATGCCGCCTCCAAGAGAATCATGGATGGGTTGGCGTTTCGTGTTAGAAACCTTCAGGTTAACGACTACTTCATACCGTAGCTTTCTCTATATTCTCCTACTGTTTATTTCAGCCTCCCGGTAACACAAGTGGTATTATGATTCGTTTCGACTTCTTAGTAAACCATCATCAGTGATTTGAATACGTTAGAACTATCTCGACAACTGAATAGGTTTGGAGAGGCACTCGAAAAGTTCCCAATATTATTCCACAAAGGAGCTTAACAATATTTTTCAAAGATTTGGGTGTGAATTCTCTCGCCAGCATAATACAGATACTGACACAATATATCGTACTTGTAACATCTCGTCTCGGAATTCCTTCGATTCAAACGTGGAAGGTCTTTCTTTTCGGAGTTGTACCGGCGAGTAGTTGCGCTCAGTGCCATGACGTAATTAACCTGAAAGTTAAAAGCGGTGTGCACTGAAATATACAAAAAATAAAACGCACATTGATGTGGATATGTAAGATGAAATTGCTCTCGTGCAAGAAATTTTGGCTTGCGCTAACACCACAGCGACAATAAAATGGGCGCTATATTAACAGACGTTGTTTAGCTTCTAAGTCTCAAGAAAATCAAGGGTAATGGAACAAATGAGCGACATTTTCACGATTGGATTGCTGTTTTCAGGCGTACAGTACGTGCTTTATAATCAGTCACTTTTTCTTAAAACACCGAAAAAGACTTCCATAATCGCACAAGATGTCGAAGCTTAAAAAGCAAAGAAAGTACGAGTAACAAAACTTCTTGAAACCGCTAGAAAGACGGATTTTGAAGACAATGTCCCCATACACACGTGCCAATATCCAAGAATATTGGCGACGCAAACGCCGTTGGTGCTTGATGCATCGGAAAAGAGAATTAAATATTCCACCTTACCATGAAGAGCAGTTCTTCTCGGGTTCGTATACTGGAGAAATTTTACTATACACCATCTTTTACGTACAACAAGAAAGAGGAAAGACGTATTCTCTAGGGACGTGGCACTAACCGAAATAGGCGGGAAATTGGCCTAAATCTTCAAAGGAACCATACAGGTGTTTCGTGGATTTGGGCAAACTATCGGATACCTATATCTAGATGTCTGGACTGAGATTTTAACAGCTGTTCTCTTAATAATGCGCTAAAACTCTCAGTATGTACACCTAGAACTCTCCTACATTGTGATACTGCGCATATGCAGCAAAACAGAACCTATAAGAGATGTTTTAAGGGACAGATGTCTCAAACTGCAATGAAGAGACATGATAAGGGAAGGACTCAGTAAAATCTTGTAAGCTGGCAGGAGAAAGAAATTAATAAAAGAAAAAAAAAAAGCTTTTGATGGTCTGCTAACAGGAAAAAAAGTCAAAGCAACGATTTTACTTATCTGCACAACTTGCACATCCTACGTTCTGAGTAACTGTTCTAAGTGGCGATATCCCAGGTATTACATCATCATACTAGATTCTGCGGTGAAACATATATTTTTTATGTCTAACAGCGAAACTAAATACAAATTTTCATACATTTAGCTGCAAATTACCTTGCATAATGACATATTAAAAAAAAGATTTAATCCCAATTTCGTCCTCTTAGAACTGGAATTTCAAGCAATCCTTCTTAAACGACGCCTGGAGTATAAAGTCCACAGTTTCTCCAAACTTTAAGTTTCTATTATTAGTGGTTTGTGCTGAGTGATGATGACCCAGTGAATAAGTATGGCCCTATTACACCCCATTACAGGTTGGATTTCCCTAAAACAGTGAAACACGTATTCATAAAATACTTCAACCTATTTTTTATACACTTACGGGTCGAATTTCCAAGAACAGTGAAATGGGCCTTTTTTTATTTCTAACAGAGAAGCCAAATACAAATTTTCATAGATTTAGCTTCAAAACTGTTGGCATAATGACACATATCCACAAAAACTTCCAGCCCCTATTTCACCCCCATAGGCTTGAAATCCCAAAGAAAAAAAGTGAAAAACATATTTTTTATTTCTAATCGAGAAGCCCGCTTTTAATTTTCCTAGATTTACCATTAAAAATACTTACGCAATGAAATATTTTCATGAAACATTTCTTCCTCTATTCCACTTCTTAAGGGGATTGAATTTCCGAAAATAAATTTATTTATTTGTAACGGAGAACGCAAATACCACTTTTCGTAGATGTAACTATAAAAACACTTTAATAGTTCCTTTTAATGATTTAGCCGCACGTTGTGGACGCGCGGTCTCAGGCGCGTTGTCACGGACTGCGCGGCCCCTCTCACTGGAGGTTCGAGTCCTCCCTCGGACATGGGTGTGTGTGTTGTTCTTAGCATAAGTTAGTTTAAGTAGAGTGTAAGTCTAGGGACCGATGACCTCAGCAGTTTGGTCCCATACGAATTCACACAAATTTGAACACATTTATTTTCAAAAAAACTTTCTCCCACTATTTCACCCCGTAGGGATAAAATTCGGATTTCTTTATTTCTGACCGAAGAACCAAATACTAATTTTTGTAGTTCTAGCTTTAAATTGCCTTAATAGCACGTATTTTCAACAAACATTTCATCACCTTAGGAGCGAAATTTCGAAAAATCGCTTCTGAAACGACACCTACGGTATAAGATGATCACCCTCTCCAAGTTTCAAGAGTTTATCCTTAGCGGCTCAGTCTGGGCGATGACGAATCATTGAGTTAGTCTGTCGGGTCATGGCTTTTTATAGACAGAGACTAGCCAACGTACATACGTCGACTCGCCAATAGCATTATTGTTAGACATTTTTGTCGTCGTTCCACAACGCCGTCTTTCCTCGTACTAAAAAAACTTGTATTTAAAAAAATGCTCCGTTATAATAGCATTGCTGACTAATCTTTAGTTCGCAGATATTTGCAAAACTCTGTCTCCTGTTGAGTCACCAAGCTTGTGAGCTACTGTCACCGCCCCTGCCCCCGACCCCACCACCAACTGTGCTGTTATTGCCATAATTTGTAGCCGAAAGGAGCTGGATGCCTTTTTCGTGTCTCCCTCACCTCTCCGTGTCCGTACCATCCTCCGACTCGCACAGACACGGTACAGTATCTTTGTTGTTATTATATGCCGCACATGTAATGAGATTAAAATGTTCCATGCTTTTTTATTCCAGTCTCTGATCACAAATCAATTCTTTAGACGATGACCGGTTTCAGTCTGTAATGAGTATCCTCAGATCTTTTTTACACCATGTCCTAAAGTGATACGGCCATAATGGCATCGTCAAAACATATAAATATAATCAGCATAGCATCGTCACATAGATTTAAAATATGGTGTGGAATAGGCCGCATCGTCCACATCTACACCATATTTTAAATCTATGTGACGATGCTATGCTGATTATATTTATATGTTTTGACGATGCCATTATGGCCGTATCACTTTAGGACATGGTGTAAAAAAGATCTGAGGATGGTCATTACAGACTGAAACCGGTCACCGTCTAAAGAATTCATTTGTGATCAGAGACTGGAATAAAAAAGCATTTTAGAGTATTAGATCACTGTTTGTATACGCGACTATGTCGCAGTTGGTAAAATGTTCCAGTTAAATATTTTAGATCTTATTACATTGGAAGTTTCGGAGTTTGATTTTTTTTTCTGATCGTTGTTGTTGTGGTCTTCAGTCCTGAGACTGGTTTGATGCAGCTCTCCATGCTTCTCTATCCTGTGCAAGCTTCTTCATCTCCCAGTATCTACTGCAACCTACATCCTTCTGAATCTGCTTAGTGTATTCATCTCTTGGTCTCCCTCTACGATTTTTACCCTCCACACTGCCCTCCAATGCTAAATTTGTGATCCCTTGATGCCTCAAAACATGTCCTACCAAACGATCCCTTCTTCTAGTCAAGTTGTGCCACAAACTTCTCTTCTCCCCAATCCTATTCAATACCTCCTCATTAGTTACGTGATCTACCCACCTTATCTTCAGCATTCTTCTGTAGCACCACATTTCGAAAGCTTCTATTCTCTTCTTGTCCAAACTAGTTATCGTCCATGTTTCACTTCCATACATGGCTACACTCCATACAAATACTTTCAGAAACGACTTCCTGACACTTAAATCTATACTCGATGTTATCAAATTCCTCTTCTTGAGAAACGCTTTCCTTGCCATTGCCAGTCTACATTTTATATCCTCTCTACGTCGACCATAATCGGTTATTTTACTCCCTAAATAGCAAAACTCCTTTACTACTTTAAGTGTCTCATTTCCTAATCTAATTCCCTCAGCATCACCCGACTTAATTTGACTACATTCCATTATCCTCGTTTTGCTTTTGTTGATGTTCATCTTGTATCCTCCTTTCAAGACACTGTCCATTCCGTTCAACTGCTCTTCCAAGTCCTTTGCTGTCTCTGACAGAATTACAATGTCATCGGCGAACCTCAAAGTTTTTACTTCTTCTCCATGAATTTTAATACCTACTCCGAATTTTTCTTTAGTTTCCTTTACTGCTTGCTCAATATACAGATTGAATAACATCGGGGAGAGGCTACAACCCTGTCTTACTCCTTTCCCAACCACTGCTTCCCTTTCATGCCCCTCGACTCTTATAACTGCCATCTGGTTTCTGTACAAACTGTAAATAGCCTTTCGCTCCCTGTATTTTACCCCTGCCACCTTCAGAATTTGAAAGACGATATTCCAGTTAACATTGTCAAAAGCTTTCTCTAAGTCTACAAATGCTAGAAACGTAGGTTTGCCTTTTCTTAATCTTTCTTCTAAGATAAGTCGTAAGGTCAGTATTGCCTCACGTGTTCCAACATTTCTACGGAATCCAAACTGATCTTCCCCGAGGTCGGCTTCTACCAGTTTTTCCATTCGTCTGTAAAGAATTCGCGTTAGTATTTTGCAGCTGTGACTTATTAAACTGATAGTTCGGTAATTTTCACATCTGTCAACACCTGCTTTCTTTGGTATTGGAATTATTATATTCTTCTTGAAGTCTGAGGGTATTTCGCCTGTCTCATACATCGTGCTCACCAGATGGTAGATTTTTTCATGACTGGCTCTCCCGAGGCCATCAGTAGTTCAAATGGAATGTTGTCTACTCCCGGGGCCTTGTTTCGACTCAGGTCTTTCAGTGCTCTGTCAAACTCTTCACGCAGTATCTTATCTCCCATTTCGTCTTCATCTACATCCTCTTCCATTTCCATAATATTGTCCTCAAGTACATCGCCCTTGTATAAACCCTCTATATACTCCTTCCACCTTTCTGCCTTCCCTTCTTTGCTTAGAACTGGGTTGCCATCTGAGCTCTTGATATTCATACAAGTGGTTCTCTTCTCTCCAAAGGTCTCTTTAATTTTCCTGTAGGCAGTATCTATCTTACCCCTAGTGAGACAAGCCTCTACGTCCTTACATTTGTCCTCTAGCCATCCCTGCTTAGCCATTTTGCACTTCCTGTCGATATCATTTTTGAGACGTTTGTATTCCTTTTTGCCTGCTTCATTTACTGCATTTTTATATTTTCTCCTTTCATCAATTAAATTCAATATTTCTTCTGTTACCCAAGGATTTCTATTAGTCCTCGTCTTTTTACCTACTTGATCCTCTGCTGCCTTCACTACTTCATCCCTCAGAGCTACCCATTCTTCTTCTACTGTATTTCTTTCCCCCATTCCTGTCAATTGTTCCCTTATGCTCTCCCTGAAACTCTCTCTGCAACCTCTGGTTCTTTCAGTTTATCCAGGTCCCATCTCCTTAAATTCCCACCTTTTTGCAGTTTCTTCAGTTTCAATCTGCAGTTCATAACCAATAGATTGTGGTCAGAATCCACATCTGCCCCAGGAAATGTCTTACAATTTAAAACCTGGTTCCTAAATCTCTGTCTTACCATTATATAATCTATCTGATACCTTTTAGTATCTCCAGGATTCTTCCAGGTATACAACCGTCTTTTATGGTTTCTGATCGTTACGTATTATAATAAAAACGAAGTAATAAATCGAAAGGCGCATCTTTAGGTCAAAAACTAACTGAAAACTCCTGGCACTGAAAATGAATGAAGGAAAGAGTGATTAGGAAAAACATGCGACGAATCACAGAATGAATGTAGAGGGAGCTTACGCGAGTAGCAGTAGTATTACAGGAATGACATAAAGTATAGAGAAGGATATTTGATTTTATTTTGTCTTATGCTGTCTCGTATATTCGTTGCTATGGTAATCTCACGACACAATGGCCAAATGAAACGGTTATTGGAAACTCTCACCTCTCGAGTCTTAAGCAATATTCCAACTTACCGAAACAATCCTGTTGGAAGGACATCAGCAACTGAGCATTTTAGCAGAGGTTGAAAATAGCGCTTCAGTTGTAAATCTATTTTCACACGGCCAGTTTCGGACTGTTATAATCCCATCTTCAGGCGTGTACCAGGCGCGGTGTGCTGCCTATGAGAGCAGAACAGGGAGTCCCTGTTCTGCGCTAATAGGCAGCACACACGGCGCTCGGGGACCACAGCACAGCTACGACACCTGATGATGGGCTTATAACAGTCCGAAACCGGTCGTGTGAAAATAAAAAAAATGTACAACTGAAGTGGTGTTTTCAACCTCTGCCAACTTAACCGGTTTAAAATGTGGTGAAATATATGTTGGCGTGAGATGTCACAGTTTCTACTTCACTGCATGGATGAATAAGTACTTGACTGACGTTAGTCATAAGAGTCTATGAAAGAATCGGGCAGGCTAATGATGATTACATGGCCCTGGTTTAGTGTCTACAAAGTAACACAGAAATATTTTCTGTTATCGAGAACTCCTTGTGGACTGACACTTGTGCCCGGAGTACACAGTCGTGCGTTATTGCGAGGAAAAGTAGCTGGCATGAGGGACAAGCTACAGTCCGCGAAATCAGTGATCTACCAATAACGTTTCCGCTGCCACTCACTCGTGCTTGCAGAAGAGTGTCTAATATGTTCCCTCCTACGACACACAAATTCCTTACAAGAAAGGACACTCCAGTGTGCAAATTTCCATGTGCCACGTCTTAACCAGCTGTGTTTCATATTATGACAACACCCAGTCAGACTGGTCAACGCTGTGCTAACAACTTTGTTCGTGGCTCACCTAGATTAATAGGTGAAAGGTAGTGCACGTATCTCAGGTTTCTTCCGAGTACGGTTTGACTTTTGTGAAGCTCTGTGTTTGTATTCTATAATTACATTATACGATAGAGGCTCTATTAGCAGTATAAGGATTTTAATTGCCGAAGATGAAAGTGCGAGTGAGAAATACGAACTGTTTTTAAGCCGATTTTTAATTGAAAGTGATTGTATTGTAGACATTAAAACCACATTGATTTGGAACTGCTTCAGTAAAGCCGCTAGCAAACGACAAGTGATCTTCGAAGAAATTCCGCGAAATATTTCTCTTGTGAGTGGTCCGATTATGTCTTTTGCGACGTTAATGCGACTACTGACGTTATCGGTTTATTAGCAATTTCAGTAGGAGTGTCAAACGGACGAATAAGGCGACACAGGTAAACTAAGTTGACGAGCAGGATTACCAACATACCAGTTATAAGTTCTTTAATTACAGAAGCACTTCCTTTATTACTGGCAAAATGAGAATCTTTTATTGCTGGGCGCAGGAGAGTAATCGCCACTGATTAGATCCCTTCATAATCGAATGAGGTATTAAAAGAATACTTCGAAAGCAATGCCTTCTCTCATGACAATGGAACCAAGTCCAAACCGAGCAGCCACATGCCAATGCTGAGACCCATTCCTACCCAGACTTTTCGCAACTGTTCTTTTGAGACTGGCTCCCTTCACAGACAGGCTTATTGGTAGCACCCTTTACCTAATTTCTTAATAACTCTATGGGCCTGTAACGGAAAGACAACCTTAGAATCCTTGTCTCAGTTGCATTTTTAATAATTTATTTATTATTACATGGATATCATGGCAAAGTAATGTTAATTTTGTATCAAAGTGTGATCGTCCTTATCTCAACAATGCTAGCTAGCTACTCAGTGGCCAGTGAAGTCAAAAATTTGTCATTCATCATGCGTAATTAACTTTTGGTTCAATAAAATCAGTCTTCTATCTTTTCATTTAATGAATTAGTCAGTATGATGCACAAGGAGCTATGCATATAAATACTGTCCGTTTCTGTTTTCACTCATTGAAACCTTTCTTTTGAAGAGAAGATGTCATCATCACTTTGCCGTCGGCGGATTTAATAAAATTTCCAGTCACAAATTCATAAAGCACCAGATAAGTACACAACATTAGTGCAAATAAAAAGATACCTGTTCCAAATATTGCCTCAAAAGTGTACTAAGCCAGAGTGAAGACCCTGTATAGGAATTTGTTTCACAGCACAGTGGAAAATTGCAATCCCGAGTTGTCCCCATTCGAATTTCATCGGTTTCCAAAACTTAAAGAACGCCTTCGAGGACTTCACTTTGATAGTGGTGAAGCGGTGGAAACAGTAGTGAATGGGTGAGGTTGTGGCTCCGTCAATAATGTCAAGCTTTCTATAGTGACGGTATAAACAAACTGGTCTCTCGTTTGGAGAAATGTCATCGTCTCCAGGGTGAATATATTGAGAAATAAAGACATAGACACGGAAAATGAAGATGTAGAATGTTAATAACGTTTGTTTTATTTGGAAAGTTTTAGGAGTCTTTATATAAAAAATTCGAAGACACTACTTTTCAGTAGGCCGTCGTAAACACCCCATGGTTCAGATGACATCAGTCTGATATCGTTCTTTTGGTTTTTCTTTATGCGTAGGTTCATTTATTAGACGAAACTACGCTTCTCGCAGGACTAACTTTATTCAGAAAATATTTATTACGATGATTCACTTGCATATATAGTCAGCCTTGGTTAGTCAATCACGTTTTCGTTGCGGTTTTTGCCTAACAAGTAATAGTACTCATTTAAGAGCCAGCATTTTGATTCTATATCTGTTGTTCTTTTACCCGGGATATCTGGGAATACCAGTGAAGTCAAAATTTGTCATTCATCATGCGTAATTAACTTTTGGTTCAATAAAATCAGTCTTCTATCTTTTCATTTAATGAATTAGTCAGTTTGATGCACAAGGAGCTATGCATATAAATACTGTCCTTTTCTGTTTTCATTCATTGAGACATGTGACTCTGGCGTGCAGAAAGAAATTGAGTTTTGTGAATCTGTGTGAGTAATAATACATGAAATGTTTTTCTTGTAATTTCTGTTAATGTAAGTAAATTAAGAAGTAACCTAGCATTCAAAGTTTTTGCTAGAAAGTATGAGAGGCTAAGAGGTATCTAGCAGTTATAACATGTTTATGCGAAGGGAGCCTATAAGCACAAGAAAAGGACAAATTTTGTTAGTTAATTATCTTCAGTAAGTCTCCATCAGCTCTATTGTAGCTGTGAGGACCTCAGCTCCGTTGTTTGTCGTCGCTGGTAACTGAAAGAATACCTTGCATAAGGCAGAGCTCACACCACACATCATGAAACTTCAGCCTTTGATTTGATTTGATTTGATGCGGCCATCAGCGAATTCATCTCCTGTGTCAACCTCTTCATCTCATAGCAGCACTTGTAGCCCTCATCGTCAGTTATTTGCTGGATGTTCCGGTCTCTACAGATTTTACTGTCTGGTATCATGGGAGTCATTCCCTGATGTCTTCACAGATGTCCTATCATCGTGTCCCTTTTTCCTGTCAGTGTTTCCTATATATTCCTTTCCTCGTCGATTCTCGGGAGAACCTCCTCATTCTTTACCTTATCAGTCCACATAATTTTCAACATTCGTCTCTAGCACCATATCTCAAATGCTTCTATTCTATTCTTTTTTGATTTTCCTACTGTCCATGCCGTGCTCCAAACGTGAGTTCTCAGAAATTTCTTCCTCGAATTTAATTCCTATTTTTAGTAATAGTAGACTTCTCTTGGCCAGGGATGTCCTTTTTGTCAGTGCTAGCCTGTTTTCTATGTCCTACTTGCTCCGTCCATCATGGGTTAGTTTGCTGCCTAGGCACAGAATTCCTTGACTTCATCTACTCCGTGGTCACCAATACTGATGTTAAGTTTCTCGCTGTTCATATTTCTGCTACTTCTTTCATTATTTACGTCATCCTTCGATTTGCCCTCAATACAAATTTTGTGCTGTCTGTTCATTCCATAGTTCATGTAATTCTTCTTCACTTCAGAGAATCGTGTCATTGATAGTCTTTCAATTTGAATTTTAACTTGCTCCTACGATGTATTGATTGAACAGTAGTAGCGAAAGACTACATTCCTGACTTACGCTCTTTTTAGCCCGAGAGCTTCGTTCTTGGCCTTCCACTCTTATTCTTCCCTCTTGGTCCTTGTACATATTGCATATTATCCGTCTTCCCGATAGCTTACCATTATTTTTCCAAGAGTTTTGAACATCTTGCACCCTTTGACATTGACGAACCCTTTTTCCAGGTCGACAAATCCTATGATCGTGTTTTCATTTTTCTTTAGTCTTGCTTCCATTATCAACTGCAACGTAAGAATTGCCTCTCTGGTGCCTTCACCTTCCCTAGAGCCAAACTGGTCTTCATCTAACACATCATTAAATTTCTTTTCCATTCTCTTGTAAGCAGCTTGGATGCATGAACTGTTAAAGTGATTGTGCGATAATTCTCGCAGTTGTCGGCTCTTGCAGTATTCGGAAATGTGTGGATGATAGTTTTGCGAGAGTCAGATGGTATATCGCCAGACTCATACGATCTGCACATCGACGTGAATAGTCGTTTTATTGCCACTTTCTCTTATGATTTTAGAAATTATGATGGAATGTTTTCTACTCCTTCTGTCTTGTTCGATCTGAAGTCTTCCAAAGCTCTTTTAAATATTGATTCCACAATTTGAACTTCGTCTCTTCTGTATCGACTCCTGTTTCTTCTGTTATCAAGTCATCAGACAAGTCTTCCTCCTCATAGAGGCCTTCAATGTAGTCTTTCCATCTATATACTATCTTCTCTGCATGAACATTACTAACCTGTAAAACTTGAAGTAACCAGATTGTAGGAGAGGTATTGGCAAACGAATATTGTAGTGCTTTTAGAAAAAAGACTTTTGAGCGGTGTGTGAGGATCTTTTAGCCAAGAAAATGAGATAATTAAAAATTCAGTACGTTGGACTCAAATCACCACGCTGACCAAACAACGGGAACGACATTATCAGAGCTTATTTTTCAAAAAACCACGGTTAGAGGAGGAGAGTGGGATAATGAATTTTGATATAATTAAACGGTAGGAATCTTGCTGCTTACACTTCTGCTGCGAGGTCGTTCATGACATTGGTTGTGTGTGTAAATAATGATAATCAGTCCCAGTCACCGATGAAGGTTGCGTGGTCATGTCAGAGCCAGCCGCAGTCACGAACGTATGGGCGAAGTCTCGGAGAACTAGTCCTTGGGACACAGAGTGGAAGAGACATGATGGCTGATGCTGCCAACAATCCGATCAAGTCAAAGTAGTTACATACTCAGGGAATGATCGTAGAGGAGCAGAGAGCAGATACGGGGATCCCGCGTCGCGCATCTAGACAAGGTCCTAGAGGAGGCTGTTGATCATTGCGTTCCTCCGATCTGGTATGAAGTATCAAGCGTGTATCTGCGTGGTGTGGGTAAGTGCCTGTACAGTTTTGTGTTTGGTTGTGTGGTTATGGATGAAGGGAAGAGAGGGTCAGAGCCGCTGTTAGCCTATGGTTCAGATGGCTCTGAGCACTATGCGACTTAGGTCATCAGTCGCCTAGAACTAATTAAACCTAACTAACCTAAGGACATCACACACATCCATGCCCGAGGCAGGATGCGAACCTACGGCGGTCGCTCGGCTCCAGACTGCAGCGCCAAGAACCGCACGGCCACTCCGGCCGGCTGTTAGCATATGTCTCTTCTATGTCGGCCCTAGTTTTCCCGTTCGAAACACGGGTCTTCTTCAACAGTGTCACATACCCTCCCTTCATGAGACAGTAAGGAGAGGCTTGGGTTTTGCGCAAAGACTGATGCTCTGGGTCTTCTCCCTTTGCAGGCCGAATACTGGAAGCGAAAATTTTCCATAACCAGGATCTGAACTGCCTTATCTCCAAGCCGAGCGCCAGCACACAAGGACGTGTTAGCGACCTCGGCTACAGAGACAGGTAACAAACTGACTGTTGCTTGGTAGTAATGAGAACAGAATCACGCCAGTGAAAGTCCGCCTGCCAATGTTCTGTTTGTCTCAAAGCCATTTCTAACTAACGTTCAGGAAAGTGGCATTGGGAGAGTCATTAGCAAAATGGGCATACAATTTCTTGAAATCTTTGTTTGTGACGGAAAGATGTCAGTTTTTTGGTTTAAGCATTTTAGAGTAAGGTGTGAAGTAAATCTGTAAATACATACTATTTTATGACATGGGCACAGCCGTGAAAAATCATGGTAAACTGAACCTGAATAAAACCTCGGACAGCTGTTAACTGATGATTTATTCATTCGACCGGTTTCGCTGCGTTAAAGCAGCAACTTCAGGTAACAAGTCACATGAAGAGTCTGCTTTAATGCAGCGAAACTGGTCGTGTGAATAAATCATTAAACAGTAGCTGTCTGCGGTGTTATTCAAGTTCACTTTACCTTGAGTTCTGTAGAGGATAACTGTCATAAAGTTAGAAGGGGCTCGCAATATTCGGGTGCGATATTTTAATTAGAGTATCTGACTGAAATTTTCAGGTCGGATGTGCACTTTTTGTAAAAAGTGCTTCACATACGACGGAAGTGCATGTCCGCAGTTCACACGGTGTGTGCACTGGTTACTATAGTTCCCTTGGCAGCTGCCACATGTCACCTCCCAGCGTCTCCCAATAGTTGAGCATACAGTACCCATTGCAACTATAATGAACCTGCCTTTATTTACAGAAAATGCTCAGAATGACGTCACATTATCAAACACTCGTCTGCCATTTCAATTAATTGATTTTGTGAGTTAATTAAAGATTTAATGTTCCTATGTTAATTATTTACGTGTTAATTGATATACACCCTTCTACTTGCATTCGGTTCAACCGAGATACAGGCAATTTGATAACCTCCGTCGTTTGCAGTAGCATAATAACTGCCTGTGTGATGCAACACAGCCTTTGCAAATCACCATGCATCGGATGACATGGCGCAGTTGAATCCAGTAGTCTCTTGCAAAGCCTTGTATGTGAACACGAGTCATATTTACTCCTTTGTTCCAATAAATACTTCTATAATTTGAAGTGTACACAGTACAGGTAACTGGACACGTTTGTTGGATACATCCGGAGATATCCACTCGAATAAATTTAATTAACTCGTCTCGTATCAAACAAGTACAGATATTACAAGCAAATTGTAAGCGTTGTCTAAACTGCACATTACGAGCAAATGAAATTTAACTGAAATATTACATAAATTTAAGTTTGAACCAAAGATACTATAGTCTGCAGTAATCAGTCAGTTATCTGACTTGCAGTTAGCGATATCGTCCACGGAACTGATCTACTGTGGATGAAAGTCACCAGATGAATTACATCTCAAATTACACAGCGTTTTCCAAAGTTGATAGCTATCTGCTTTCAGTCACCAACATTGAAAGGAGTCGGAACATTACGATGTTAAACCCCGAGGATGCTGCCCATCTAATGTGTTCGTAATCCGTGGGGGACCCTTCGGCAGTGATATCCAACAGATAGTTGCTAGTTCATGTATGCCCTTTTTAGCTTTTTGAGGCTATTAACCGGTTCAGCAAAAGTAGGGTTCCTTTGTGTGGGAGACAGAATTATTAACAATTGGACGAAGATAAAATATCCTGCACATATTCCACAAAAGATACTTATTGGATACGTGTACAGGTAGTATTCCTGCAATACACTGAAAATGGTTACGTGACCAGTGCTCATACCACAGGCTGCAGGGCGGTTGATGGTGCATAACTAACACCCCCTTTTTAGGAGTGTCCTTAAAATCCGATTCTCTTAACTACCAACTTTATGTTCACGATGAAGATCCCCTGTTTCTCGCAAGCACTGATTAATTGCAGAGCAGGTTTTGTGGTGTTGAGGTTTCTCCCATCAGGGTACTGACACTTGCAGATACGAAGGTCTCTTCCATAGCCTGTCGCCTCGCCATAGCAGTTATGGCAGTGAAACCAAAAAGTTCGTAGTACCTGCTGCATCCAGAGACATACGTGCGAACAGCAGCTGGCGAGTCCCGCTGAAGGCTCAGAAGGAGAAAAATTACTACGAAATGGATAAGGTACGTGCCTCTTACGAGTAACCGACCTCGCTCGTAAACGATGTCTCACCTGACAAAATAATAGTCTCACAAAGCTTACTGGCAAAGTACATAAGAACGTTGAATAGAGGTATTCGGTTAAAATTCCTTTAAAGTCGTTCGAACAGTCGAGTAAAGGCACGTAACGCAGAGGAACAGTAGTGAGACGAAAATAAAATTGTGAAAAGGAAGGAAGAAGGGAAGGGGGACTCAACCTCTCGTCGGCAACGGCGTCATTGCAGCAAACGCTTGAGTAAGGAAAGAATGGCGAAGAACATGAGCTCCGATCTTTTCGGAACACACCCCAACTAATTTTTTATTTTATTTATTAATTTTTTTTTTGGTCACCAGTCTCCAGACTGGTTTGATGCAGCTCGCCACGAATTCCTGTCCTGTGCCAACCTCTTCATCTCCGAGTAACACCTGCAACGTAATTCCTCAATTATTTGCTGCGTGTACTCCAGTCCCTTTCGTCCTCTACAGTTTTCGCCCTCTACAGCTCCATGTAGTACCGTAGAAGTTATTCCGTGATGTCTTAACAGATGTCCTACCATGCTGTCCCTACTTCTGGTCAGTGTTTTCCATATATTCCTTACCTCACCGATTCTCTGGATAACCTCCTCATTCCTTACCTTATCAGTAAAGAGAACCTCCTCATTCCTTACCTTATCAGTCCACTTAATTTTAATCATTCTTCTGGAGCACCACATTTCAAATGCTTCGATTCCATTATGTTACACTTTTCTCACAGTCCATGTTTCACTACCATGCAATGCTGTGCACCAAATGTACATTCTCAGAGATTTCTTCCTCAAATTAAGTAGCATGTATGGTACTAACCCACTTCTCTTGGCCGGCGATGCCCTTTTTGCCAGTGCCAGTCTGGTTTTTATGTCATTCCTGCTCCGTCCGTCATGGGTTATTTTGCTATTTAGGTAGTAGAGTTCCTTAACTTCGTCTGCTTCGTGGCCATCAATCCCGTTGTTAAGTTTCTCGCTGTTCTCATTTGTGCTACTTCTTAATACTTCGCGTTACTTTCGGCTTTCTTCGATTTGCTCTCAATCCAGATTTTGTACTCATTAGACGGTTCATTCCATTCAGCACATCATGTAGTTCTTCATCAGCGAATCTTATCATTAATATCCTTTCAGCTTGAATTTTAATTGCCGCGCGGGATTAGCCGAGCGGTCTAAGGTGCTGCAGTCATGGGCTGTGCGGTTGGTCCCGGGCAGAGGTTCGAGTCCTCCCTCGGGCATGGATGTGTGTGTTTGTCCTTAGGATAATTTAGGTTAACTAGCGTGTAAGCTTAGGGACTGAGAACCTTAGCAGTTAAGTCTCATAAGATTTCACACACATTTGAACATTTTGAATTTTAATTCCATTCTTGACTTTCTTTCATTTCCGTCATTGCTTGAGCGATGTCCAGACCGAACACTAAGTGCTGTCCTATACCCCTTTTAATCTGAGCATTTCGTTCTCCCTCTTCCACTGTATTTGTATAAGCGAATTTGGGGAACCAAGAAGAAATTAAATATGGACGGCCATTCGAGTCCATGTCTAAACCACTGTGCAATGTCCCTCCATCTGAAGCAGTCAAAGGCTTCCGCGTCGTGGTAGGCGCGACGTGAACCGTTTACCGGGCCTGCCTTCGGTAGCCGCGTCCCGGCTGGTCCCGATGTGGAAGGAGCCGGCGGGCGCTTGACAAAGTGCGGTCATTAGGCGGTCGGCGGATGGGTTCATTCAAGCCGCCAGATTAGAGTCAAGCCGGGGAGCGCTGCTGGCACTTTAGGGCCGCGGTCGGCATTACTCACTGGGCAGGATTCAGGGGGAGGCAGCCAGCGTCTCGCGGTCCCGTTAAACTGGGCCACAGATAGCATCGGCGATGCCTCCCGGTCCGCGGTGTAACACACACCTAGCAGCCGCTAAACGGCAGCCGTGAATCCACGTCCTGCAGCCACGCGGGATGATCCGTGCCGACGCTGGGCGAAGAAGGGCGCCAGAGGAGCCGGGGCTGCAGTCCAGTGTCTGCGGCGTAAATTTCGCCGCTTATCTAGCGCCGGAGTGCCGTCCGCTCTCCTCCTCAGGCGGGCTGACCAACTTTAGAGCTCTCGTTCACGCGCCATTTAACGTCGAATCCTACAAATTCGGTCTCGGCGAGTACGTGTGACGGAGTAATTCTCCAGTCTGTCGTTGGAAAGGCGTCGAGTATAACTTGTAACGAACGGCTGTCGTAAACATGCACTCGCTAAAGCACTGAGCACTTCGAAAGCGGCGTTCGAGCGCTTGCGCCAGGTGGTCGGAGGAGACACGACGTCGTCTCATTTCTTCAGTACAGGCAGCCATGCTTGAAATGAGGCGATCTGTGTTGCGTGTTGCATAAAGAGGAAGTTTCTCACTTCTACCATTGAGGGCAAACCCATGTACTTTATTTCACAGTCTGGCAAAGTGCATAGATGCTATCTATTCCCTACTGACAAAAACCGACGTAGGTTCAACTGGCTCTGAGCACTATGGGACTTATCATCTGAGGTCATCAGTCCCCTAGAACTTAGATCTACTTCAACCTAACTAACCCAAGGACATCACCCACATCCATACCCGAGGCAGGATTCGAACCTGCGACCGTATCGAACACGCGGTTCGAGACTGAAGCGCCTAGAACTCCTCGGCCACACCGGCCGGCACCGACGTAGGCTTTCACTATCACTACCGTAACAGGAGATGCTCTTGACGAATGGGCGTAGTGAAATATATAACTAACATGTTGTGTATACGCAGACGGACAGGTTTTAGATATTTAAGAAAATTCTACATCCTTCCTTCTCCCCCTTGCCGTTCCAGGGGCACGTATGTCCCGAAACTAGGGCCGTGAAATATTGCATCATTTTTCTCTCCCTTCACTGGACTTACCTTCCCATTCCTCTGACTACCTTCTCTCACTCTACTGACCCCAGTGTCGAAAGCTGGCTGTTATTTAGGTTCTCAGCCGGTTTGATTCCCTGTATCACTTTCTCCGTAAAGTCCAGTTCCTGCTTTCGCGTTTGACTCAACTTTTTTTTCTTTTTTTCAAAATTTGCATATTACTGCTAGTTGTTTGGGGAAGTACACAGCGGATGGCACCCTTTTAATCACCTACACATTCGCAGTTCCTTGTGAAAAAGCATATATGATAGCCAATCCCAACGTTGTGAGTTTGTCGTAACCAATCCGAGGTGAGGAGTCGTCATGTACCCTTTCGGCCAAGCGTCCTGACAACGCAGTTCTCACACATTTTACGCCCGAGCTGTTACCTCATCATGCTGGAAACCTTATCCTTTAGGGACATCGGGACTCAGAGCATCCACTAAGTGGACGTTGATGTGGCTAGGTGGAGTCCGACTGGAGTAAGCGACGTCATGGCGGACACCTCGCAAATGAAAAGAAACTTACGCCAGATACTAGCCGTGTAGAATCGGATGTCACAGTGAATGAGAGAAGAAAATTTCATGCGGAAACATATCTCAGCGTGGGCGGTGATAACATCGCCGTTGGGCGCCCATAAGATCCCAAAACACACACACACACACACACACACACACACACATCTCAGCCTTCCCTTCCGTACCTTAAGGGCGAGGGACAGGCTAGGAAAGAACCAGGGACAGGCTAGGAAACAAGGAATGAATTTATTCAATATTTAGTTAACATTAAGACAGATGATGGTCCACTCACAACAACGAAGTCTATGTTTCTTAGGAACAATATCGAAGATAAGATCGCCGAAGTAGCTGTCCTGAAGCAGAGCGCATCGTTTCTGATTTAAGCAGTAACTGAAACACAATCTCAAACATTCTGTGCCTGCACGAAGCTAGGTGACATCTCTGTAGCTATTATTCCACACAAAAGCTTTATATAAGTCACGCACCTGTCTTGCAGAAATCTCACACTACGTTGTGACCAAGAATTCAAAACAAACTGGTAATTTCGCGCTTTTAATTTCGTATGGCACATACAGAGAGGGCAAAGCAAAATCGCGCTGACGCAGATATCACTGTATTGGCACTTCTGTGGTGTACTGCCCATTCGTCTCTTATAGGGCGCCAAAACGATGGTGCTCTCTCCGATAGCTATACAATAATTCAGGCAAATCACATTAATGGTTTTTGTTACAATAAAGTAGACTGACAATACTTAACTTTGGTTGACAGGAACGTGTCGCTATCGATTGGAAACATGGAAACAGTCAGTGTTCTTCTCTTTATACAATGTCCGTACAAGCAGTTAATACGTGGGTTGTCCACAAAGTAAGTTCCGATCGGTCGCAAAATGGAAACCACAGTGAAACCCAGAAACGTTTCATTTGCAACAGTTAGGTACACCTTCCACCTTCTTCTCTACATAGTCGCCGCTCCAGTTTCGAGTTTTGTCACAGTGTTGTACCAACTTTCCAATATCCTCGTCATAGAAAGCAGCTGCCTGTGCTTTCGGCCAGTTATCTGCACTGATCTGCAGCTCGTTGTCTGTGGAAAAATTTTGTCTTCGTAGCCAGCGGTTCTTGTGGGCACAGACGAGACTCAGGGGGAGCCAATTACGGACTGTATCGTGGGTGATCAGACACTTCTCATTGGAAACGCAGCAGGAGCGTCTTCATTGCCCCTGCAGTGTGCGGCCGAGAATTGGCATGAAGAAGGAACTGCTCGACAGTTGTGTTATGTGGGCTGCATGACACCAGGCGAAATCTCTAACCAGGCCCTCCCTTCATATTTGGCGGGAGACGCTATTCCCTGCACATCTTCACGTGCTCACTGTTCACTCAAAACTGAAAAGAGCGATGCGACACGATCGACGGGCATACTAGAGACACTGCCCAACACATCTCTGCAAAGCTTTACCATATTTTTCCCAGTGGTTTCCATTCGCGACCGATCGGAACTTACTTTCTGGACAACCCTCGTATAAGGCACAAGTCTCAGTATAACAGTTAGTATGATGGCTCTATTAGTGTGCGTCTACTACTGTCCGACCGAGGCTGGCAGGAGCGGCGCTTATATTCTATTCGTGTAGAGGCCGCTCCTGTCGTAGTGCGGTCCTAGTCAGTGGACTATTGGCTGACGTCGTCTCACAGCCTCCTCTGCTCCTGAGTTCTTCAACTTCGTGCCGGAGTTTGTCGTTACGCCGGAACAACTTGAAGGATACGTCTTAGGAAAAAAATAAAATAAAAATCATGGTATATTTATCCGATCAAAAGAATCGGGACACCACATATACCGCGGAATTGAGCTCTAAATGTCACTAGAAGCAGACATGTCGTTAGGGAGTTATTTGTGTTCAGTAGAGAAGCTATAACAGCGGAACGGGTCTGTCAGGAAGGCTCAGTGATGTCAAACGTGAAGTAGTCATTGGCCGTGACCTGAGTAAAAAAATCTGTCAGTGACATTTCAAACCTTCTAAAGCTGCTGGACGGTTGGGTATGTAATTGTAAAGTGGAAACAAGAAGAAGTAATCAAAGCTAAATCAAGACTAAGCAGACCACTTGTACTGAGGAAAAGAGGCCGTCAAGCATTTCTGCGGTTGCTTGTAAGACATTGCATGAAATCAGCGGAAGGAACCATTCAAGAGTGATAAAGTTCTGCCGTCGAGTGCTGTCTATAATCAGTGGTAAGCCACACTTAAAATGACGTAAAGAGCGACGCCACTGGGCAGTGGATGACTGGCAGCGACTGATATAGAGTGGTAAGTCACACTGTACCCTATGGTAATCCGATGGATGGGTTTGGGTTTGTCGAATGCCTGGAGAAGGTTACCTGCCATTATGTGTAGTGTCATCAGTGAAGAACGGAGGAGCTGGTGTTAGTGTATGGGGATGTTCTTCGTGGTTAGGACGTGGTCGCCTTATTCTGCTTAAGGAAACGTTCAATTCGGCAGAATATTAACACATTTTATTGCATTGTGTTCTGCACACAGTATAGATGACAAATGTTTATATCGGCATAAGCATGATAATGCAGCACAACACACAACAGCATCTGTGAGGCAATGACTGTGGACAACAACATTCCTGAAATGGACTTACCTGGCGAAAATACAGACCTGAACCCAACGGAACACTTTTGGGGTGAGTCAGAACATTGGCCGGGAACCTCATCAGTCGCCGCAGTGCACGGACTGAAATTTCTTGTCAGAGCCAATTAAAATTAAACTGGTAGGTACTGTTAGGCTGGCCTTTCCCAGAAACATCCTCAGCCTGAGATACGTTCGTCGAGGTCGACCCCTTCCAGCTCTGCCTTCCACACTCATTTCCTCTAATTTATGCACATAATTATGGTGCAGGTACTCATGGAGGTGCAGTTTGAGCAGTTATTACCGTATGGCAGCGAAACTTGGTAGATATGCTAATGCGTCAATGCAGAACTGATTTACGCTGGAAAAAAATAGTCCCGATTTTGGCCACCAGGTGCAAATCTGGCGCTGTACACTATCTCGTTGGCGTCTACGGCTCACATATTGAACAAACTGTGTAAGCGGCGGTTAATAATACAATCAACTTTATGCCGATATGAAACTTCCTGACAGATTAAAACTGTGTGCCAGACCGAGACTCAAACTAGGTAGTTAGGAAACGAGGTACTGGCAGACTTGAAGCTGTGGGGACGGGTCGTGAGTCGTTCTTGGGTAGTTCAGTTGGTAGAGCACTTGATCATGAAATGCAAAGGTCCCGAGTTCGAGTTTCGGTCCGGCACACAGTTTCAATCTGCCAGGAAGTTTCATATCACTGCACACTCCACTGCAGAGTGAAAATCTCATTCTGGAAACATTATGCCGTTGTCACTTACTTGACCTTTTCTGCCCATGTCGTGTTCCTAGGGCATTACATATGGAAACATTCCTGTACGTTACTTATATCTAACCACTGAGACACTCACTCTCATGTAGTACCAGTTAACACATACGACTGTTGTGTAGTTGGAAGCCACCTTCATGGATCTGTGGCGCCCGAAAGGAGGCACCCCTGAGCTATTAGGGATGAAAACGATGCCAACCGACTAACGATACGGTTGCTGATTATTACTGGAAAACCTGGATAATACGAAAAAGGCCACATAAAATAATGCAGCGACTCCTTAGCAGGAAGCAATGAAATGTGCTTACACCTATTCCAGAATCGGTCTTTACGACGACATTATGCTACTACATATCTGTGATCAAGCGGACTGTTATTACTGTTGAAGGAGATATGTGGGACATTTAACTATTATTAGCGTATTAAATTCTCCAAGCCCAGCACTATGAGACACAGTGTCTCATACACTAGCAAAGCTACTGTTTCTTCTATATAGGGAGGAATAATGAAGATCACTTGGGTGAAAAAATAAATAAATAAATAAATAAATAAGAGGTTTCGTCGTTAAGAAAATGGAAGCGATTGTGCATTTTTATTAATTTAGACCATTAATGCGCGGCAGCCTGTGTGTGTGTGTGTGTGTGTGTGTGTGTGAGAGAGAGAGAGAGAGAGAGAGAGATAACAGAGATGAAATAATGCGAATACAGCAGCGATACATGTGGGAAACTGCTAATAATTGTTGAAATATTCCATAACAGAGTTGGTTATCGACCCATTAATAGATGGTACATGCAGGATCGAAAATCTGCGGAAATTTTTACCACGACTGTAACTGTTCAATAATTCTGCCTCCTGTGCTGATGACCTTACTGTGTTGGTCATTGCCTACATTAGTTTCTAGTATTAAAAATTTCTGAGCACACAACCAAAGAATTGACTCGTCGCTTTAAAACTGGATTTCACAGCAATAACTTCACTTAGATAGCAGACCCTAAGAGTGCAACTTTACTAGAACTGATATTAGAAACTTTGTGCTATTTACAGTTGATAATATATGAATCCCTTCTCACACCCATGTTTTTGTTTTTCTCTTTAAAGTGAATAATAAATGTTCACTGTGAAACTTCAGTGAGTACCAACATCCAAATCGTACATCGTAAGATCTCTTAATGAACAGGAAATAAAACTGATTGCTACGACTTGAGTCAGTACTGTGTTACTCAATTTTTTTTTAACATATCTGAACTAAAACTACGCAAAGGCACCGCATTGTATTTCAGTGGTATGAGCAGCATATCCACATCTTCTGCAACCCCCTCACTAATATGTGTCATCAAGTAACTTACAAATGATTCAGTAATACGGATGTAGTTACTGCGTAAACATTCACTTTATTCTCACGCTTCAAACCCCTAAAATCAAGAGCCGAGTCACTGTTCTTGTCACTGCGCCAGTTCTTAAAGATACAGTATAACTTAGAGTACTGCATACTACGGCATAAATGTAACTTATTGAAACTCCTTACCCTACAAGACTATTACTACTACTATCACCCAAACTCTGCCACTGTAGCTACTCCTTTACGAGACAATGGTTCAACGAAATCAGTAACCACGGTAAACTTATCTATAATAGTTTGGCTTTCGGGAGTGGGAAGGAGCGCCTGCTCCCTGGCACGAATCCGTCCGGCGGACTTGTGTCGAGGTCCGGTGAGCCGGCCAGTCTGTCGATGGTTTGTAGGCGGTTTTCCATCTGCCACGGCGAATGCGGGCTGGTTCCCCTTATTTCGCCTCAGCTACACTATGTCGGTGATAGCTGCGCAAACAAGTTCTCCACGTACGCGTACACCACCATTGCTCCACTACGCAAACATCGGGGTTACACTCGTCTGGTGTGAGACGTTCCCTGGAGGAGGGGGGGAGGGGGAGGGAGGGCGTCCACCGGGGGTCGAACCGCACAATGACCCTGGGTTCGGTATGGGGCGGCGGAGGGGTGAAGTGGACTGCGGTAGTCGTCGTGGGGTTGTGGACTGCTGCGGCTGAGGTGGGGACGGACCGATAGTTTTGTTAGTGAGTAGCAAAGATGGATGAGTGGAAGAAAATAACAACAGTAGTTTATTTACAATCATTAAGTTGTAGTACGGTATTTCGCAAACAGCCGTCGTCTATAAGCATTGAATTTAGCCTGTATTAGATCGAGAGCAGTAGGGGCGAACACATAAAGTGGAATACCGTTCGTAGATCCGGCTTCCACGGACCTGATGGACTCGTCACTTACACCCTTCTGTACAGGCGGAATACAGGTAATGTGACGCGACTCTTCAGCTTCTCCCAGCGTACTTCATGCCAAAAAGTTCACAGGTGGACTGCCGGATGTCAGTGTCCAACCGGCACAATATTTCGGCAAATGGTCGTGTCACCACAATCAGGTAAGCTGATAAACCGATTGATGAGGGGCCGGCGGTGCTCTTTTATCTCCCCTCCCCCCCCCCCACCTCACCGTCTGATCAGTCGCTCCATTGGCCGTCCGCGCCCAGCATCCCTACCTCCACTTCTCGCACTGACACAGTGTTCAATCCTGGGTTCCCACCCAGGTGCGCGTGCCGGCAGCAGCTTTGGTCTTCCTCCACCTGCTCCGAAGTCAGTCCAATGTCTGGTATCTATTTTCTCTTCTTAACCATTATAATAGAGGGTTCTCATGCCTTACGAAAGATGTACCCGGTATCACAATTTATCTGCGGTTTCCTTACTCGGATCACAATAGTTTCCTTAGTGACGAGCCCCAGAAGTTGGATGTTTGTGTTACAACCTTGGTGTGGTCATAATCAATTCCACGTAATTCCGTCAGGTAATGTTATGGACTGCCGACTTGTTAGGCTGCTGCAGTCTGGTGTGTCGTGTGTCTTCGACAGTGCGCACCGTCTGACCTAGGTGTCTTATCGCATTAGCAGAATATGTGAGAGACCCTGGATCTCTGTAGTACAGGGTTACAGTGCTTTCTGCTGGTGGGCGAAAGACTTCCGGAGAATTCGTCTTATCTTCTCGGATAATGCGTGACAAAAAGGAGTAAATACAATGCCAGCGTCCTCCTGAGAATCTTCTTCTGGTTCCGCCGATTGTACAGAGAATGTAGGGTTCAGGGTTCTCCGAATTTGCACTCCTTGCGGCCATTATTTCTGAAATCCTCTCTCAGATGTTCAAGTTCTTGGTTGACATTTTCGTTTTCACATAGGGTAAGAGCCCTATGTACTAAAGGTTTGAGCCTGATGGTGGCAGCTATCCGCATGTAACTACAAGTACGTGTTTGTTTTCTTCCGTTACACGCTGTGGTTCAAACTGCCGTGCGCTCTTCTTTCAACTACGACATCCAGAAAGTGGAGCACTCCATCCACATCGACTTCCATGGTAAAATCGATGCTCTGGTGTACGGAACTGAGGTGTGTAAGGAAGTCATTCAGCTTGTGTCTTTCACTTGGCCGTATAACGAAGGTGCATCTAAATACTGGAAAAACAGGTAGGTTTCCATTGGGCTAATTTCAGGGCTTCCGCCTCGAAATATTCCGTATACATTGACGACAACTGGTGAAAGTGAGCTTTCCATGGTTACTTCTTCCATCTACATCTACATCTATATCTACATTTATACTCCGCAAGCCACCCAACGGTGTGTGGCGGAGGGCATTTTACGTGCCACTGTCATTACCTCCCTTTCCTGTTCCAGTCGCGTATGGTTCGCGGGAAGAACGACTGCCGGAAAGCCTCCGTGCGCCCTCGACTCTCTCTAATTTTACATTGGTGATCTCCTCGGGAGGTATAAGTAGGGGGAAGCAATATATTCGATACCACATCCAGAAACGCACCCTCTCGAAACCTGGACAGCAAGCTACACCGCGATGCAGAGCGCCTCTCTTGCAGAGTCTGCCACTTGAGTTTGTTAAACATCTCCGTAACGCTGTCACGGTTACCAAATAACCCTGTGACGAAACGCGCCGCTCTTCTTTGGATCTTCTCTATCTCCTCCGTCAACCCGATCTGGTACGGATCCCACACTGATGCGCAATACTCAAGTATAGGTCGAACGAGTGTTTTGTAAGCCACCTCCTTTGTTGATGGACTACATTTTCTAAGGACTCTCCCAATGAATCTCAACCTAGTACCCGCCTTACCAACAATTAATTTTATATGATCATTCCACTTCAAATCGTTCCGCACGCATACTCCCAGATATTTTACAGAAGTAACTGCTACCAGTGTTTGTTCTGCTATCATATAATCATACAAAAAGGATCCTTCTTTCTATGTATTCGCAATACATTACATTTGTCTATGTTAAGGGTCAGTTGAAACACTCCCTGCACCAAGTGCCTATCCGCTGCAGATCTTCCTGCATTTCGCTACAATTTTCTAATGCTGCAACTTCTCTGTATATTACAGCATCATCCGCGAAAAGTCGCATGGAACTTCCGACACTATCTACTAGTTCATTTATATATATTGTGAAAAGCAATGGTCCCATAACACTCCCCTGTGGCACGCCAGAGGTTACTTTAACGTCTGTAGACGTCTCTCCATTGATAACAACATGCTGTGCTCATAGCAGCCACCGTCGAAAAGAAAGCGCACTAATGAGCCAAAACGATATGACTACCTGCTTAACAGTTTGTTTTTCCGTCTTCGGAATGAAATACATACTGATTATGGATCGTAATAATAATGTACCCTTTGTCAAAGTAGCTAATATCAATAGATTTCTCCATTTGCGGTCCATATCTTCGATAGTGTGCACCCCGTTCGTGTCCGCTCCGCTTACATACGAGGGCTAAGCAGAAAGTAAGGAACGATAGGTCGCGAAATGGAAACCATAGTGAAAATCAAAACTGTTTTATTTGCAACTGTTAGTTACGACTTCCATCTACTTATCTCCACAGTCGCCGATCCGAATTAGACGTGTGTACCAACTTTGCAATACCCTCGATATAGAAGGTAGCCGCCACTGCTTTCCGCCAATTCTCTAGGCTAGTCTACAGCTCGTTGTCTGTGCCAAAATGTTGTCTTCATAGCCAGCGGTTCATGTGAGCAGAGATGAAACTCAGAGGGAGACAATTACGGGCTGTATTGTGGGTAATCAAACATTTCCAATCGAAAACGATGCAGGAGCATCTTCATTGCCCCTGCAGAATGCGTCTGAGAATTGTCTTGAAGAAGAAAACGTGCGATAGTTATGTAATGTTGGCTGCATAGCTTCAGGCGAAATTTCTCACCAGGTCCTCATACTTGGCGGGAGTCACTACTGTTCTAGGTGTCTTTATGTGCTCCATGTGTGCTCAGAACTAAAAAGAACCACATAATGCTATCTACGGGCATACTAGAGACACTGCCCAACACATCTGTGCAAAATCTCATAGGATTTTCACTGTGGTTTCCATTTCGCGACTGATCGTTCCTTACTTTCCTCGTACTTTTGTTACCGCGTCACGTACCCGCAACGTCACCAGGCGACATTCAGTGTCGCGGTGGGTAGTGTTCATAATGTTTTGACTTACCAGTATATGTCGACGTCAAGACGTGCCCAGAAAGGTAAAGTTCCTCCGTCAAATTTCTGGTAAATAAGTTCTAAGGAGTCTTGTAGATGCATCCTGTTACAAAGGGAGACAACGTCGAAACTCACGAGGATGTCGTTAGATTTAAGCTCAAAGTTGTTGATGCGTCCCACGAAATCCTCAGAATTGCGAATATGAATGAGCCCTTCCCGACGTAAGTGCTAAGTGAACACTTTAAGTACTTAGCGAGTAATTATGTCGGAGCACTAATGTTGCTGATGACGGGGCATAAAGGAACCCGCCATTTGAACCTTAGGCAGTGAGTGAAGTCTTGGTGGAAATGTTGCTCTCTGTCTTAGCTTCTAAACAACCTCGACTGGAGAGCTGGAGAAGCATCACGGTCTTCGTCTCCAGACTCTTGGTAGGTATTGTCTTCGAGTAGGACCCGCATTTTCTCAATGTAATCGTGGCGTGATAGGATCACAGTAGCGGTGCCGTTGTCGGCTGGTAAGACTACAATATCAGATTCACTTCGTTTCCTTAAGGCTGCCCGCTCCGTGCTAGCAATGTTCTGTTTCATAGGTTTCGTTTTGCCTGAGAGCACACAGGTTTCGCGACGCACTTCTTCAGCGGCTTCAGGGGTAAGTAGTGCAACTAATAGTTCCACCGAGCTGATAATGTCCGTGATAGATGCGAATTTAGGAGTTCTGTCTTAAGAAGTGACACCGCATCGTCATCCAGTTGCTTGGCTGTGAGATTGATGATAGTCTTGCAGGGAGCATTATAAGGTTCGTCTATGATATACAATCGAATTTCGAATACCCAGTGGCCTATATTTGTGTGGAGCCCAGTGTGGTTCATGTGACATCATCGCTCCAGTCCCCTGTCCAAGAAATGAACTGGTTGTCCAGCTGTAGATTTAATTAGAAAAATTCTTTGTCAGTCGAGTCCAGGCACTAGCGAGAAAGTGGACTCCCTCCCGTACCATGGGCATACTGACATGTTCCTTGATTCTTCTGGGTGCCGCTGAGTCGATGTGATCTGTTACTTTGGCGAAGTTCGGTTCTACGCGTTCTTCACGGCATCTCGTAAGAAATGCAAAATGCACTCACCAAACGGCTTCTCCAGTGGCGCAGCTTGTCAGGTCTTTTCATGCTGCAATACATCTCCTTCCCTTTATGGGATTATATAGCTTCTCCCAGCGTTCTTCATGTCGAAACAGTTCACGCGTGAACTGGCGGAAGTCAGTGTCCAACGAGCACAATATTTCGGCAAACGACCACGTTGCCATCATCGTGTGCGCTGATGAACTGACTAACGGGGGCCGACGCCGCACTTTTTTCTCCTCCTCCTCTCCCTCTGATCAACCGCTCCATTGGCGGTCTGCGCCCGGAGTTGCTACTCTCACTCCTCCCGCCCACACAGTATTCTGTGCTAGGTTCGCGCCCAGGTGCTCCTGCTAGGGGCACCTCTGCTGTTCCTCCAAACCAACGGCACACCAGATGCAGCAACGCGAGCGGGTGTGGGGGGGGGGGGAGGGAGTGTCCTTCCCTTCCACTCCATGGCCTTGGTATGTGGCTCCCGGTATGACAAGGATGCTGCTCCCAGCAACATATAATATGGGCAATTGTCTCAGTTGTAGAGTGACACCACAGATAAGAAACCAGTGACGCTGAAGTCAGAAAATTCTCCACCCATTCCGGCAGTGCCACACTTGTTCCTCATACCTTCTTGATAATTTGTTGTCATAAACAATACTGAAATGAAAACATAAAGCAATTTTAGAACACAATGATGCCAGTTCAATCTTTGTGCATCGAATAGTTTGCGAGTCTGAGCGTGTTGACTTAAATGTATGGCTATGTACACTATGTGATCGAAAGTATCCGGACACCCCAAAAACATACGTTTTTAAATTAGGTGCAATGTGCTGCCAACTACTGCCAGGTACTCCGTCTCAGCGACCTCAGTAGTCGTTAGACATCGTGAGAGAGTAGAAAGGGGCGCTCTGCGGAACTCACGGACTTCGAATGTGGTCAGGTGATTGGGTGTCACTTGTGTCATACGTCTGTACGCGAGATTTCCACACTCCTAAACATCCGTAGGTTCACTGTTTCTGATGTGATAGTGAAGCGGAAACGTGAAGGGACACGTACAGCACAAAAGCATACAGGCCGATCTCGTCTGTTGACCGCCGACAGTTGAAGAGAGTCGTAACGTGTAATAGGCAGACATCTATCAAGATCATCACTCAGGATTCCAAACTGCATCAGGATCCACTGCTAGTACTACGACAGTTAGGCGGGAAGTGAGAAAACGTAGATTTCATGGTCGAGCGGCTGCTCATAAGCCGCACATCACGCTGGTAAATGCCAAACGACGCCTCGCTTGCTGTAAGGAGCGTAGACATTGGACTATTGAACAGTGGGAAAACGTTATGTGGAATGACGAATCACGGTAGACAATGTGGCGATCCGATGGCAGGGTGTATGTATGCCGCATTCACGGTGAACGGTATCTGCCAACGTGTGTAGTGCCAACAGTAAAATTCGGAGGCAGTGCTGTTAAGGTGTGGTCGTGTTTTTCATGGAGGGGGCTTGGATCCCTTGTTGTTCTGCGTGGCACTATCACAAAACAGGCCTACATTGATGTTTTATGCACCTTTCTTGCTTCCCACTGTCGAAGAGCAATTCGGGGATGGCGATTGCATCTTTCGCAATCGAGCACCTGTTCATAATGCGTGGCCTGTGGGCCGACTTCGTGCCAGGCCTCACCGACCGACGTCGATACCTCTGCTCAGTGCGGCACTCCGTGAAGAATGGGCTGCCACTCCCCAAGAAACCTTCCAGAACCTGATTGAACGTATGCCTGCGAGAGTGGAAGCTGTCATCAAGGCTAAGGGTGGGCCAAAACGATATTGAATTCCAGCATTACCGATGGAGAGCGCTACAAACTTGTAAGTTATATTCAGCCTCGTCTGCGGATACTTTTGATCTCATGGTGTATCCGTTCCATCTGGGGTGTGGTAACTCTGACCAGCGTCTGCATGTGCTCCCACATTTAATTCCTACAGCGATTATGCACAGGATATAGGCAACTGAACGAAGAGCGTCGCAGTTTTGTGTGAGTGCGTTCTCTCCACGATGTACAACACAATTCGTGAAGTGTCTTGGCCATCTCTGTGCCAGCTCTGTCATGTCGACTAAACAAAGCTGCTACGAAACGTCCAGCTCCTGTTTTTAATGATTCTTTTAATGATTCACTACCGTAAGGGCTACGCCTATCCCATCCATTTCCAACTGAGTTACTGTTCTGTCTCAAACAGCAGAAAACGAGTGGGTGTATTGATGGTGAAAACATGATGCGTGTGGTGTTAAACACACTATTCCACGATTTTCCTAGTACTTTTACAGCTCCTCCTGCTATTCCAACATGATTCCATCTCCTATACCTCTCTAACGGGATTACTTCTCTAACTAATTCCGTGACCAACTGTGGCAAGTTACAGCTTCTTGCTTTAAGAAACCTGGCACCCAGTTAACTTCCAGACCCAGACAACAACGCTCCACTTCACCTCAACCTCCCACCTCCTCGCTCCTCGATGTGCCCCTGAATAACTATCATTTCCTTACCTTAATTCCACAGAGCTCTGTTGCAACACTCCATCATGAACATGATAATTTTCATACACCAGCTTTGACACCCTTTTAATAGCAGGGCTCCATTGCAATATTACATAATGAATATGAATTGTCATATACCATCAGCATCACCATTTTAGCATAGCAACATCATCCCTTATTACATTTTGACTTTTTCATAAATTAACCTGAAATTTATAAATTTACATACAGAGTGTCCAGAATTAAAGTTCAAGTTTCGAAACGATGTAGAAAAATATCCATTGCTCGGAATGATGCAAGAGGAAACATCATAAAAAAAAAATTTACCTACAGGTGGCGCTGTAAACTTCTTAATGTAAAAGGGGTCAGCTACAAATCACAGATGAATCGCAATACGACGGTTAGGGTTTGAGTTTCACATTACATCACCCCACTGTTCAATGTACATGAGTACACAAGTTCCACACTCAAGAATGGTGCATTGTTAGTTCGGTAGGTCCATCCATCGCGTGGCATGCGTAAAATTGATTTTTAATCATCATGAGGCCAGAACCCCCATAAAAAGCAAAATGACATCGGTTTTTAATCGTCCTGTTGTCCTGCGGCCAAAAATAGCATAAAAAGCAAAATGAAATTGGTTTGTATTTGTCGTAAGACTCGCCAAAGACATGTTCAATATGCTGTCCGCCGTTGAAGTTGAAATCGAAAAATAGCATGTTCCACAACAGATCGGAGTGTCTAGCGGTTCAAGTTCAGACTGTGTTGGACAAAGCATACCTTCAGTTCAGCTAGGTTCGTAATTTTGGCACTGAACACGTCTTACAGGTAACCCCACAGTAAGAAGTCACCCGGATATTAAGATCAGGCGATCTGGACGTCCAGGCTGATAATTCTAGCACTTCCGAAATGCGTCTACAGCAGTCACTGCACTCCATTGGCTGTGCCATGTGTGGATGAGCGCCCTCTTGCAGAAAATGATCCTACCCACATATCCACGATTTGAAGAATCGGGATGGTGCACAAAGACTCTCATAGCGTTTACCAGTGACGGACCCCCAGGACTCATCTCCTCGAAAAAATACAGCACTACGATAAACAATACGGTTAATCTGCACCACACAATCGTCTTTGAGGAATAAAGTGGTACCAGTTGATGTGGGTGCTGAGTTTTCGTTGCCCACATTCTGTAGTTCAGCTTATTGACATGTCCTTGGAGACAGAAAAGTGTTTAGTCTGTCCACGCAATGTCCCACGGCCATTCATTGTCCACTTCCAAGCGAACAAGAAAGTCCAGAGTTAAAGTTTGTCTTCTTCGTGCACCGCATGTTTGCACACCACCGCCCGACCGCTCCTGGAATGTTGTGACGACATCTGAGACAGACATCGGATGAACTGCTTTCTTCCCTCTGCCGTAATGTACTTCAAAAGCATCTGTCGTTTCGAATTTTGTAATTCACCAGACTTTCAGCGGGCACTGTCCAGTGTTTCTTTCATACCCTAGATTGTGCAGACCCTCTGTAGGGTTACCGGCGGGCATTCACCGTTCTTGCAAAAGTGTTTTGCTAGCAGCGTGAGATCCTGTACGGTGACAGTCCTGTTGGGCGACTCGGACGCAAACTGACTATCAGCCTTGTGCCGTCCGTCTGTTGCTGTACATATTCTGACGCTTACAGCGCCATCTATTGGCCATCTTTTTCCATGGCGTTTCCTCTTGCGTCAGTAATATGTTCTTCAGATTTGACAAATCTGAGCAGTGGGTATCTTTCTACAGCGTTTCGAAACTTCAACTTTAATTTTGGACACTCTGTGTGTAAATCTATAAATTGCATGTTAATTGGCGGAAAAGTCAAAATGTAATGCGACACGATGTTGCTATGCTGAAATGGTTATGCTGATGGGATACGATAATTATCATGTTCGTTATGGAATACAGGGTGTTTATAAATGAATATCGGGGTTTTAAGGTTTTATAATATTTATCACATTAAACTTACAGTTATATGTGAAATGAAAGAGCAATTCAAACAGTTGTGTTTGGCACCAGTAAGATGGTGCGCCACCTCACTGGCGATTGGTTGAACTTCACTGTACCCAAGCGCTGGATAGGTCGCAAGGGGCCCAATGACAGGGCTTGCTTTGCATGGCCTCCACATTCACCCGACCTAACGCCATGTGATTTTTTACCTTTGGGGCTTCATCAAGGATCGTGTGTACGTGCCTCCGCTATCAGAAGACCTCCCTGAATTAAGAAACCGGATTGAAGCAGCTATTGCTACAATCACTGAAGACACACTTATCAACGTTTGGGAAGAACTCGGCTATAGACATGATGTGTGCCATGTGACAAATGGTGCTCACATTGAACATTTATGAGGTTCTTATTAAAACTGTCTGAATTGCTCTTTCATTTGACATATCATTTATAACTGTCAGTTTAATATAATAAATATTATAAAGCGTTAAAACCCCGATATTCATTTATAAACACCGTGAATTACAATGGAGCCCTGTTATATTAAAAGGTTGATGCAGCTGGTGCACAAAAATTATCATGTTCATAACAGATTGTTACAACGGAACCCTGTGGAATTACAGTAAGAATATTATAGCTATTCAGGGGCACATCGAAGAGGCAGGAAGTGGGAGGTTGACGTGAAGTGGAGCGTTGTTGTCTGGAAGTTAACAGGATTCCAGGTTTCTGAAAACAAGAAACTTGTAAGTAGCCTGTTTGTATGTTGAAAGCGCTATAGACTGTGTTAATATCGCTGACAGCGCCCTGCGCTTTCGGCAAGAGATTCTGTGGTTGGACGGACTACCAGTTAACGACTGGATAGAGAAGTGTACGGACATGTTTTTCTTGGTGGAGACTGTGTTGGTAGGACAGGAAAATGTAAAGTGAGGCGAAATTTCTTATAAGAAAAGTTCCAATGAAAGGTATGGTAATGGATGTATGGTTGACGATGTTTTGGTAGTGGAATTATTGACAACGGTATAATTTTTGGAACTGGGTGTCACATGAATAAGCTAAAAGTTTCTAAAGACATTGTTTGCTCTTTTGCTCACCATTCGCCTCCTAGTAGTTAGAGTCTATATTAGTTAGTATCTTTTTATTTAGCTGGCTGTTGTTGCTACTTGCTGTAATTGCTGGAGTACGTGTTATGAAGATTTTCTGTGAGGTAAGTGACTTATAATGAGAATGGGGGTTTCCACTATCAGGACTCCTAATTGAAATGAGTTTAGGCTATTAACAGAGTTGGAGGTAGTTTCATATTTCTTTAATTTCATATTCTTTTGGATTTGTTTTATTGTTAGGATTTCTTACAATCAGATCTACTTTTTGTGCTAGTTACTGGAAGTCATGTTGTCAATGTATAGCAGTCAGATTGCGTTAGGCTAGTATATTGTGGGTAGTAAATGAATTGGATAAGTTTGAGTTTATCTGTCAGGGAAAATTCTGTAGGCCAGTGTTTAATAAAAAAAATAAAAATCATTAAAGAGTATAGTTTCAAGTTGTAACTTGTCATAATTATCCCCAGAGTTAATTAGACACAGAGAAGTATTCCTGTTAGAGAGGCTTAGGAGATGGAATCGTGTTGGCCTTGCAGGAGGAACTGTAGAATTTGTTTTTTTAATGGTTCAAATGGCGCTGTGCACTATGAGACTTAACTTCTGAGGTTATTAGTCCCCTAGAACTTAGAACTACTTAAACCTAATTAACCTAAGGACATCACACACATCCATGCCTGAGGCAGGATTCGAACCTGCGACCGTAGCGGTCACGCGGTTCCAGACTGATGCGCCTAGAACCGCTCGGCCATTCGGGCCGGCAGATTTTGTTTTTTTATAGCGTTTTGAAATTAGAACTTTAATTATGTACAGCCTTTTTTTAAAAAAAATGTTAAAATGCAGTTTTCTTCACTGCCTGCTCGCCACCTCTCGAGGAACTGAAATAGCAATAAATAGCAAAAAAATTACAGAAAAATGTAATAGATCCTCGATCTAGATGGGGGTGACAAAAATTTAGAGGACGAACACTGTCACTCGGCGTAAAAAGTGGAGAAGTGTCGATCAAACATATGGCCAAGTAGACAACAGCCACAAACAAGTATGCTTTCATGATAAAGAGATGATGGTAACAAACTTCAGTACCGCAGAAGATGTATGTGCCCTAGCGCGCTCCGATAACCTCTTTTTGGTGGTAACAATAACTGTCGCGCGAGGTCCGCCTGCGGAAGTCGCAGCTGCTTAGGAGGCGCCTCTTAGCGAGGTAGGGAAGGGGTGGCGGGGTGGAAGGAGGCGGTCTCACGGGAAAGAGCAGATGCGCCGCCAGGCGAGTGAATGAAGGCATTCAGGCAGCCGGCCCCGCGTAACTGTGTAGCGCAGGCTGTGCTGGCTCCCAGCGTCAGCAACAACAACAGCAACAGGTTCCTGGCCAGGTGGCACGACAGCAGGTGCACTAGCCCAGCCAGGCCGGCAGCGCCAAGGTCGGCAAACGTCCGGCGTTTCCGCGTCCTGTCAAAGGCGTGGTAATATTGTGACCTCATACGAATGCTTGCTGTTTGTTCTTCCGAATACGCCCGAAAGAACAATTACCACGCATTCACATGATTGATTTGCGTCAATGGGCAATTAATCCACAACCTTTGGTGCGGATGCACAATTACTTTCGACCTCCCGAGGGAACCTCAAAGTAGCGATGACATGAACGGGGACTGCGGGCAGGTGGCTCTAGGTGGCAATGCGGGTCGGCCGGGGGCATGCCGAGATAGTCTGCGCACTTGCGACGAACACTGAACCCGGGTGACACAATGGTTAACGCAGCTGCCTATTAAGGAGATCCTGGGTTCCAATCCCGCTCCAGCACACATTTTCACTCGTCACCGCTTATTCCGCATCAAGAGTTCCTTCCCTTGCCTTTCCATTCACCCCATCCCATTTGATTTACACAATACTGTGTCCTTTCGTCATCTACAGCAAACGATTTAGATAACTATGCCCTGTAAACAATTATAAAATGCACAGGGGATGGATAAATATGTGTCAATAACAAACACACATTCGGGAGGACGACGGTTGAATCCCGCGTCCAGCCATCCTGATTTAGGTTTTCGTGATTTCCCTAAATCGCTCCAGGCAAATACCGTGATGGTTCCTTTGAAAGGGCACGGCCGACTTCCTTCTCTAACCCGACAGGACCGATAACCTCGCTGTTAGGTCTCTTCCCTCAAACAATCCAATCCAATCTTCCCTTTCTGCCTGTAAATACGATAACGATAACCAAACACACAACACATTACCATGCCTAACACGATGTAGGAAAACCATTTGCATTCAAGATAGCTTCCAGACGTCTCATAATTGACACATAAACGTCCAGTACGGTTTTCAAGGGGACCTTGTAGCATTCTTCCCGCAAAATAGTGGCAAGTGCAGGTAACGACGATGAAACAATAATGAAACATTGTTTCAAAATATGGTAGAAAACCCAAAGAGATTCTGGTCGTATGTAAAGTACACCAGTGGCAAAAAACAGTCAATACAGTCACTGCGCGATAGCGATGGAAATGTTACCGATGATGGTGCCACTAAAGCGGAGTTACTAAATACAGTTTTCCGTAATTCCTCAAAATGTTCAAATGTGTGTGAAATCTTATGGGACTTAATTGCTAAGGTCATCAGTCCCTATGCTTACATACTACTTAACCTAAATTATCCTAAGGACAAACACACACACCCATGCCCGAGGGAGGACTCGAAGCTCCGCCGGGACCAGCCGCAGAGTCCATGACTGCAGCGTCCTAGACCGCTCGGCTAATCCGCGCCCGTAATTCCTTCACGAAAGAAGACGAAGTAAATATTCCAGAATTCGAAACCAGAACAGCTGTTAGCATGAGTGACATAAAAGTAGATATCTTAGGTGTTGCGAAACAACTCAAATTACTCAAGAAAGGCAAGTCTTCCGGTCCAGATGGTATACCAATCAGGTTCCTTTCAGAGTATGCAGACACAATACCGCCTTTCTTAGCAATCATACACATCCGCTCACATGACGAAAGGTCCGTTCCTAAAGACTGAAAAGTAGCACAGGTCACACCAAAATTCAAGAAAGGAAATAGGAGTAACCCATTGAATTACAGACCGAGACCCATACTGTACTCGAACATTATGAGTCACCTTTAAGAAAATGGCTTATTGATACATAACCAACACTGATCCAGAAAATATCGTTCTTATGCAACACAGCTAGTTCTTTATTCCCATGAAGTGATGAGTGCTGTCTGCAAGGGATCTCAGATCGATTCCATATTCCTAGTTTTCCAGAAGGCTTTTAATACCGCTCCTCACAAGCGACTATTAATCAAATTGCGAGCATATGGAGTATCGTCTCAGTTATTTGATTGGATTTGTGATTTCCTCTCAGAGAGGTCACAGTTCGTAGTGATAGACGGTAAATCATCGAGTAGAACAGAAATGATATCTGGCATTCCGCAAGGTAGTATCATAGTCCGTCTGCCGTTTCTGATTTACATAAATGATCTAGGTGATAATCTGAGCAGCTCCCTTAGATTGTTTGCAGATGACGCTGTAATTTACCGTCTAGTAAAATCATCAGACGATCAATTCCAATTACAAAATGATGTAGAGAGAATTTCTGTATGGTGCGAAAAGTGGCAATTGGCACTAAACAAAGAAAAGTGCGAGGTCATACACCTGGGTACTAAAAGAAACCTCATAAATTTTGGGTATACGATAAATTGTACAAATCTAAGGGCTGTCAATACCTAGGAATTACAATTACGAGCAACTTAAATTGGAAAGACCACATAGATAATATTGTGGGAAAGGCGAAACAAAGACTGCGCTTTGTTGGCAGGGCACTTAGAAGATGCGGCAAACCCACTAAAGAGACAGCCTACATTACCCACGTCCGTCCTCTGCTGGAATACTGCTGCGCGGTGTTGGATCCTTACCAGGTAGGATTGACGGAGGACATCGGATAAGTGCAAAGAAGGGCAGCTCGTTTCTTGTTAAGGCGCAGTAGGGGTGAGAATGTCACTGATACGATACGCGAGTTAGGGTGGCAGTCACTGAAACAAAGGCAGTTTTCTTCGCTTCGAGACCTGTTTACGAAATTTAAATCAGCAACTTTCTCTTCCGAATGCGAAAATATTTTGTTGACACCCACCTACGTAGGGAGAAATGATCATCATAATAAAATATGAGAAATCAGAGCTCGAACGTTCTTCCATTGCTCCACAGTGTAGGCTTCGACACTACATTTTCCTGTTACAGGCCTCTGCATCACTGATAACTGGTTTTGGAATTCCAACTCCCTCACAGCTTATGGAGGTCCCTTCTTATTGATTTGTTACTGACAGGATTCGTAAATGCGACATTCAGTTTTGCAATGACTTTATTTTTCGTCATAAGCATCTTCAGTCACCGTCTGTCACGATCTTCCTTTCCTAATGAAGTTACTGCAACCTGCCAACACATTAATGAAAGTGACTGTGAGGCTCGAAAGAGAAACTGAAAGTATACTTGCAACTGTCGAACATGGGAAGACTAACCACAAATGACTCCGAATCAAGATGACATTGAATTGCCACCGTCTGTTCGCCCAAGTGCCGGTGGAGCAAGTTACTTTACCACATACGTCGATGTAACGCGAGCTGACCCCTGATGACATGGCTGGCTGGCATCAGATGCGCACCTAGAGGTGCTCTGCTATCAACTCGAACACTGCGACAGTCTCACCGCAGAGAAGAGCTGCCTTCGAAGTCTGCCATCCTGTTTGAGAGCGATACAAACCATCCCTAACCGCCTCAGAATCCAGTGTCCATTCTCGCTCCATGTGCGAAGCCCACGACCATATTTTTTTAGAAGTTAGCTTCATATTATCTGTGGTTTGTGGCTACAAAATTTCGTCTAGCAATCCTTAAAAAGCTACATTTTCTCTGTCAGTTGGGTAATTGTTTTGCTGGTAATAATCCCCCAACAGAAACTGACAGAACGTCAAATCGAATAAGCTCGGTTTCTGCTCACCCGTTCTCGGAAAAATTGCTTCCAACAGTGGGTCATACTGACGTCACACTACAGCCACCAATCAATGAATAACATTTTTTAGCTGCTCGTATGGATTCTTCTAATCGTGGAAAAAGAATTAAGCGATGAAGGCAACTACATTCTCTGCTAACAGCCTGCCTGGCACTTCTACATTTTCTTTTTTTATTTAGAGTCCTGTATCCGTGTACTGTTGGACAGCTAGTAGATGCTTCTCTGTCAGAATGTGTCTTTGAAAAGTGATCGAGTGCAGCCGTCTGCTTCACAGAGCTTTCGGTGCACCTTTCTTTAACAGATTTCAGGCCATAAAAACCACCTTTCACCAGCTGAAACTCACTTTTTTGATATGTCTGTCGTCTTGTCCTATACTGTTACACAGCCTTTGGCTCTGCCATGCTGGCACCACTGCGCTTATGTCTGGCCCTCTGTGTTCATGTGGACAAAGTGCGTGTCCCATCAACCGTTACCTGTGTCCGTCTCCGGCCAGTTCTCAGAACACCTTGCTCCTTATCTGCAGGGTTCCATTTCGCTTGCGTTTCACGCTGAATATCCTACCCCACGAGCTGCAGCATGTCACAAAATTCAGATGGCTCCAAGCACTATGGGACTTAACATCTGCGTTCATCAGTCCCCTAGACTTAGAACTACTCAAACCTAGCTAACCTAAGGACATCACACACATCCATGCCCGAGGCAGGATTCCAACCTGTGACCGTAGCAGCAGCCCGGTTCCGCACTGAAGCACCTAGAATCGCTCGGCCACATCGGCCGGCTCAGCATGTCACAACTTGGTCTCACCCAACGAAGTCATAATGACTGAAGGCACTATGTTAATTCTAGTATAGTAAAGAAAACGAAATGAAATCGCATCTTACAATCACCGCTGTAGATTCATCCAACATGAAAAAATCTGTTTGCGCGATATGCTTATGTTTAATTACGTTAAGTCGAATCTGCTTATAAAGATGAATGAACAGTGACGAGCCAGAACGGCTTTACACTTTTCATTGTATTATATTTCGGTCAGTATTATGGCATGAGGCGCATTTCTTTCCGACACTTGCACGTGATATTAATTTTCGTTAGAATAGAACACCGCAGTCTTAGAGTGAATTGCGATATACACTAATCAGCCAGAACATTATGACCACCTACTGGTAGCCGGTACGTCCACCTTTGACACGCATAACAGGGGCGACGCGTTGTGGCATGGAAGCAATGAGGCCTTTGGTAGGTCGCTGGAGGGAGTTGGCACCATATCTGCACACATCAGTCACCTAATTGCCGTTCAATCACGTCCCAGATGTGTTCGATCGATTTCACATCTGCCGAGTTGGCGGAGGGGGGGGGGGGGGGAGTATATAAATTGGAACTCACCACTGAACATATCAATCTTATTCCTGGCCTTGTGAAATGGCGCATTATCCTGCTGGATAATGCTCCAGCAGTTGGGAGACATGATCGTCATGGAGGGGTTTACGATGCTCCTTGAAAATCTTGATGCCCAGCACGAGTTCCACTGGACACATGGATGTTCACGTGAACGTTCCCCAGGAGCTATTTCCCTGGAAGACGACGGATTCGCGCCCTCCAATCGGCATAATGAAGAAGATTCCTGGATTCGTCAGGCCATACAACGCTCTGCCACTGCACCAACGTCCAGTACCATTTCAGTCGTGCCATTAAAGTCTGATTTTACTTCCGCTACAGTTTGCCGCCTCTCCTGTTTTACCAGTCCGTCCAGCCAACGGCGTCCGACATCTGTAATCAAAGGCGGCCGCCCAACGCTACGACTTCTGGATGCGGTTTCACCTTGGTTTCGCCACGTGTTGAAGACACACAGCACAGAAATCCTCGTACACCTGACAGGACGTGGACTTCCCGAAATTTTCCTGGCGAGCATCCGTGCCATCATAATCTGCCCTTGGTCAAACTCAGACGCATCGCGATCCTCCCCCTTCTACACACGGACAGCATGCTGATACTACGTGCCACATGACGCTGCTGTCACGTGGACGTGTTTTTATACACTCCTGGAAATTGAAATAAGAACACCGTGAATTCATTGTCCCAGGAAGGGGAAACTTTATTGACACATTCCTGGGGTCAGATACATCACATGATTACACTGACAGAACCACAGGAACATAGACACAGGCAACAGAGCATGCACAATGTCGGCACTAGTACAGTGTATATCCTTTCGCAGCAATGCAGGCTGCTATTCTCCCATGGAGACGATCGTAGAGATGCTGGATGTAGTCCTGTGGAACGGCTTGCCATGCCATTTCCACCTGGCGCCTCTGTTGGACCAGTGTTCGTGCTGGACGTGCAGACCGCGTGAGACGACGCTTCATCCAGTCCCAAACATGCTCAATGGGGGACAGATCCGGAGATCTTGCTGGCCAGGGTAGTTGACTTACACCTTCTAGGGCACGTTGGGTGGCACGGGATACATGCGGACGTGCATTGTCCTGTTGGAACAGCAAGTTCCCTTGCCGGTCTAGGAATGGTAGAACGATGGGTTCGATGACGGTTTGGATGTACCGTGCACTATTCAGTGTCCCCTCGACGATCACCAGTGGTGTACGGCCAGTGTAGGAGATCGCTCCCCACACCATGATGCCGGGTGTTGACCCCAGGAGCAACAGTGTCCCTAATTTGCTGGGAAGTGGCGGTGCGGTCCCCTACGGCACTGCGTAGGATCCTACGGTCTTGGCGTGCATCCGTGCGTCGCTGCGGTCCGGTCCCAGGTCGACGGGCACGTGCACCTTCCGCCGACCACTGGCGACAACATCGATGTACTGTGGAGACCTCACGCCCCACGTGTTGAGCAATTCGGCGGTACGTCCACCTGGCCTCCCGCATGCCCACTATACGCCCTCGCTCAAAGTCCGTCAACTGCACATACGGTTCACGTCCACGCTGTCGCGGCATGCTACCAGTGTTAAAGACTGCGATGGAGCTCCGTATGCCACAGCAAACTGGCTGACACTGACGGCGGCGGTGCACAAATGCTGCGCAGCTAGCGCCATTCGACGGCCAACACCGCGGTTCCTGGTGTGTCCGTTGTGCCGTGCGTGTGATCATTGCTTGTACAGCCCTCTCGCAGTGTCCGGAGCAAGTATGGTGGGTCTGACACACCGGTGTCAATGTGTTCTTTTTTCCATTTCCAGGAGTGTAGATAGTATACCGATGGTCATAATGTTCTGGCTGATCAATTTATTGCACATTGAACACAAAACAACACTCTTGAGCGAGACTGGCGTTTGGAAATTGTGCCAACAAAGTACCACAGGCTGTAACTCGGTGCTCCATGCTGCTGTTCTACAATTCACTCACAGGTGTCGGTGTAAATGAGGCACTGTTGACTGCGGTACTTGAACTTTGGTTGCTGCTTTGCTGACGGAATACACTGGGGACTGCTCAGTTGAATAAGTGATGGCTGCATACGATTCCTCTCGCGTTTTCCTTTGCGGCCTATCGTTAGTTTAAGTTCGATTAAGTAGTGTGCAAGCTTAGGAACCGATGACCTCAGCAGTTTGGTCCCATAAGACCATACCAAAAGTTTCCAAATTTCCTTTACAAGGCGGAGCCTTAGCAAAGCGATCTCTAAAAATATTTATTACCACTGTCATTGTTTACACTGTCAGAGAACGCTCCTCATAAGCCAAGGGTTCACAACAGAAAAGATGAACACCGAACTAAAGCAATACAATACTGACAAAAAGTGCTTTTCGTCACTTTCAGAGCAGAGATATCATTAAAACCACTACTTATTTACAAAAATTATATCGCAAGAAAAGAAACACAAGTCAAGAAACGGAAATTTTTAATTTTTGTCACTGAAAAATACGTGTGAAGTGCGCCAAGGTGCACGAAAAAAGGCCCGTCTTTATCACGCAATTTGTCCACTTGAGGACAGTAGTGAAGTTTTGTTGTAGGCTACTTCATGATTCACCACGGCACGAAGTCTCGATTCAGCATTTCTACTGTCAGGTGTGCATGGATCATTCAAGAAGATCGGCACATTGTGAATTGTGGAATTTTACATGCATAGGGTAAATTATCATCATTCATCCTCATTACGGTCGGAGGAAGGCAATGGCAAACCAACTCCGCTAGGACCTTGCCTAGTACGGCGGTGCGGGTCTCCCGCATCGTCCCCTACGCTCCTCGGAGTATGGGACCTCATCATCATCAAGGTAAATTGAATAAAATATCTAATATAATTGATGATTAAAACGGCTATGTTTACACAGGGTACCTTACATTACAATGACTTTCAGATATGCATGCATGTCTGTAGGAATAGCAACTTTTTGATGATTACGGCTGTTGTAAGTATTACGGAATTTTGTGCGTTGCACAGTAGAAGAAAAAGAATGCAAATTTCTGCTACAAAAGAAGAATGCCCGTTTAAAAAGCGAAAAAGTTTTTAGAAGATCAAGAAAAGTGACAGAACTCAAAAAAGTAATAATTACCTGATAACACCTCACATTCGACGAGTACAAAATATGTCCATATTACTGTTGGACAGACTAATATTTACCGTGAAAATGACGTACCTGAAATTTAAAGGACACTTATACTATTTCAGTATAAGTTTTATAGCATTTTTAAGTCGATTTTCTCAAGTATTGTTTTTCTGATCACTGTCCTTGACAGAGTGCGATTTTCACGTTTGTGAATATGGTCAAGCTCCAGCTGCACTGTTTATTGGTGGCAATAAAAATTTGTACTGCACCGAGATTCGAACTGGACTTTACCGCTTTGCGTAGTGGTTGCTCTAATCGCTTTTTTTTTTTTTTTTTTTTTTTTTTTTTTTTTTTTTTTTTTTTTTTTTTTTTTTTTTTTTAAATGAACCGCTACAGGAGCAGGACGACGAGTAGGGCAGGGGTCGACACCCGAAGCCTGGCCATCCCGCCGCCACGCCCAAGCAACGTGTTCGAGGATCGAGGGATCAGGAAGAGGATGTAGTGGGTTTGTCGATGTTGTGTTATTTATTTATTTCTATAGTTGTTATAACATTTTTTTTTTTTTTTTTTTTTTTTTTTATAGGTTTATTTTTGTTTCATTACAAAGAAAGATCCTACAACCGCCGTAGCCGAGCGTCCGAGTCGTCTTCTCGTCTATTGGGAGGGGTTCCCTCCTATTCCGTCCGTAGAGGATCAATATGCTCCAGGATTCTTCTTCATTTTCAGCGTCTCATACCCGGAACGCCCCAGTGAGCAGGAGGATCCGCAAATAATGAACCTAAATAATTTGCGAAACGAGTTCTGTCCTTCGGGTGGCGGCTGAAAGCTGCATGTGTCGTCATCAATAGGGACCAAAAGTCGAGTGTGCTTTTGGGAGCATCGCAAAATATGTAGTAAACGGCCACGCCTTTTAGCCAGTTAACCGCGTTCGTTCTGGTTGATGGAAAGTATACGCTGTCGGGGCGCAATACTTCATCAGGGGAGATAGACTCCGGCAATCGCCGCAAGAGTAACGCCAGCATGCGCTGCGTCAGTAGCCAGCACTCGCTGGTCGCGGCACACGTCAGACGGTGTGCATCCGAGTCAACGACTGAGCATGTCGGACACAAGGGGTCGTCCGTCAGATGTATGGAATGTAGCCTCTGACGAGTAGCGAACTTCCCATTCACAACCACGTACCACAATGAACGCACCGTCGTAGGTAGAAAAGGCGTGTGTACCGCTCGCCACACCGTGTTCCAGGCAACTTCAGGATGCCTGTGGGTGACCGTATTTACAGGTTGCTGCTGTTGATAGAGGCGATAATAGTCTTTTGTGTTGGGCTTCTGTGTCGTCGGAAGTTCTGACCGTAAGTAGCTGAAGTCAATCAAGAACTCTCTGATGTGGGTGAGTGCCGGTGAAATGTGTCCTACAGAAACCGGGGGATGCAGAGAGTGTGGTGCCACTTCCGCTATCAGGGTGCCCGTCAGAGTGGCGTGGGCAGAGGTCCAGTTGCGACGCATAGTGTTGAGATAAAGCGATCGCGCACGGTTATATACATGAATTAAACCGATACCGCCCTCCCGCTGCGGCAGCGTCAGGGTGGCGTATCGGATTTTAAAAACCAGACCGGTGCTTACGAAATGTCCATATGCTGCTTGAAATCTGTCGGCCATCGTAGGCGTCAAGGGAAGGATATGCGCAAAATAGTTCAGTTTTGAGACAAGATAGGTGTTGACATAACGTGTTCTGAGAAGCATATCCAAGCGACGCAGTTTGTTGTCCTGCAGCAGAGCACGTGTCTGGTGTAGGAGCCGGCGGTACGTAGCCGCCGCCGTGCGGCGGACATTGCTATAGAATTGTACTCCTAAACACTTGAGTACGGGCACCTTGTCAAAGGGCACCGCCGTTGTGTGGGAAATCCCCCCTCCGACATCCATGTATTTTGTCTTCTTCACGTTGATGACGCTCCCAGCGACCGCCCCGTACTGGCGTAGCCACTGTAGCGCCATATGCATTTCATCCTCTGATCTGGCCAGGAACACCACGTCATCGGCGAATGCACCACAACGAAAGGTCTCGTCCCGCAAGGAGATACCAGTTAATCGCTGTCGTAGACCATGTAAAGCTGGTTCAAGTGCTGCAGCAAATAATATACCCGACAGGGGGCACCCTTGTCGCACTGACCGTCCAACAACAATGTGACCAGACAGATAACCGTTGACCATCATGCGGGAGCGCGCTCCGTGGACCAGTCGAAGGACCACCTGTGCAGACTCCGGAGAGAGGCCCATGCGTTGCAAAACTGCGCGTAAGAAGCCGTGGTCGACGCGGTCGAAGGCGTGGTCAAAATCTACGGCGACAAGGGCGCCTCGTATTTTGCAGGCCGCCGTCAAAGCAATTACGTCGCGGTATGCTCCTAACGCCGTATGAATGTTGCTGACACCACCTAAACATGTTTGATCGGTGTGGATGGCTTTCCCGATAGCGGTGTGGAGACGCGCGCGGAGGATACGGGCGAAGATCTTGTAGTCGTTGTTGAGGAGTGTGAGTGGGCGAAAGTCCTGCCACCTACAACCACCATTCGGTTTCGGTACTGGGATCAAGATGCCTTCTATGAATTCTGTGGGGACAGTGAAATCAGGACGGATCAGGTCTTGAAACATTTGGAGCCACTTGTCACCCATAAGGTGGTAAAAAGTGCGGTAGAATTCCAGGGGTAAACCGTCCGGTCCAGGCGACTTGTTCGGTGCTCCACGTGCCAAGGCCGATGTCAGTTCGTCGGGTGTAATGGGCAACAGCAGACTATCATCGGGTGCCACGTCCCGAGGGGCGGGAAAATCGTGCAACAGCTCGTCATAATCACGTACATTTCGTGGATCTTCCATGTACAAGGTCCCATAGTGTCTGGCGAACGTGTGCGCGATGTCCGTTTGTGTCACTGCGCGGCCGCCCTCCTCCGTGTTTACCGCCGTAATGAGCTGACGTTTGCGGTGGCGCCTCTCGCGCACAATGTGATACACTGACGCTGTTTCGTTGGGGATACAGTCTTGCACTCGCGCACGGATGCGGACACCTTCGAGCTGCTCGGTCCTGATGCGAAGGAGACGAGCTTTGATGCGTTGTACTGACATCTGACGTTCGGGAGACGGCGGTTGCGTCGCCAGCTCACGTAACGCTGTATAGTAAAATTCCGATGTTGCCCTTTGCCAGTTCGATCTGTCACGCCCGTAGGCCATCAAGGTCTTTCGGAGTGCAGGTTTGACACATCCCAGCCACCACAGCAACGTGGAAGCATACATGGGCAGGCGCCTGATACATCGACGCCACGTGTCAGTGACTGCTCGCTGACACGCTTCCTCGCGAAGGAGGGAGACGTTCAGCGTCCACGGGCCCCTGCTGCGTCTTGTGAGTTGTCGGGGTAAGGTGACAGTGCAGATGTACGCGAGATGGTCCGTGAATGCCGTCGGCCAGAGTTCTGCATCACGGGTTGCTGTGCGGAGGGCACGCGAGACGTATATCCGATCCAGACGACTGGCAGAATGGCTGGTAAAGTGCGTATATCCACTCTGGGTCCCGTGATGTAAGAGCCATGTGTCGTGGAGCGCGAGGTCACGTATCATTCCTTGTAGAGCCGGGCATGGGACGTAATGCGGTATCTGGTCCTCGGGCCGCAGAACACTGTTAAAATCGCCGCCCACTATGTAATGGTCCATATTTCCTTGCAAAAGTGGGGCTATCTCCTCCGAATAGAAGACATGCCTGTCACCACGGTGCGAATTACCGGAGGGAGCGTAGACGTTAATGAGGCGGACTGCGCCAAGTGTGAGTGCGATGCCTCGCCCGTTCGGCAAGTACGTCGCGTCTGTCGCGTCTATGCCATCTCGGAGAAGGATGGCCGTTCCTCCTGCACCGTCACCTAAGGGTAGGCTGTAGGTGGTGTAGCCATATAGGTCTAAACGCAGCTCGGGACGGACCTCCTGGAGAAGGGCAATGTCCAAGTCTGCCGCTCTGATCATGTCGTGTAACATGCGGGTCTTGACAGTGGAGTGGACACCATTTACATTGACTGTTCCCACACGGTATGACTGAGACATATCAAGTGGCGGAGGCAGTGTGCCGGTGCAAGCCCACAGTGATCTCACACACCACACAGCCATCCAGCTGCATGCTGTGCATTACTGTACTGTATGAGTCCCTGACTGGCAGAGCCCTCCGGGCTCAATGTCAGCCATGGGCTCTGGCGGAGATATCAATGTTTGCTGTGCATCATCTGCCTCCATATCGTCTGCCCAATCACCAAGAGACGATTGTGATGTCATTGGGGGCTCGTCGGTTTCACAGGAGTCGACGCAATGCGCCTCGTTTTCTGGGCCACCAGATTTAGGAGAGTGTTCCTTGTCTTCAGGCACCTTCTGGTGAATGATGCCACTGGAGGCCGTTGCAATTGTGGACGAGTCAACGAAGTCGATGTCTTCCGCCGGCTTCACATCCCTGTCCTGTTCTTCAGCTGACAATCGCCTCTTCTTGTGTCGCTTGGGTGATCTTTGCTTTCGGGTCCGAGATTCGACATCCACTAAAGGGCGGGGCTCGACACAGTCTCGGTCGCTAGGAACACCTGTGTCAGATTCCGACAGTGACGGTGGCTGGGTGCCCACGACGCTGCGGTGGGCAGAGGCTGTAGGAACCTCCGCACCGTTGGGCTGCGGCGTCGTCGACGGCGCTGACTCTCCAACGGAGCTGGCAGCGGCTTGAGGAGGTAGCAGGATTTGATCATCCATCACATCATGGCGTGCCGCCTCCACGTATGTTAGCGGGAGAGAGGTCATAGTGGATCGTTGGGGAAGTTCATTGCGGGGCACCTGAACGAGGCGGCGCTGCAGACACTCAGTTCTAACATGGCCTTCCTGGCCGCAGCCCGAGCAGGTCCTCGGTTGTCCATCATATATAACAATTGCGCGGCAGCCACCAACGAAAACATACGATGGAACGTGCTTCTTAAGTTCTATGCGCACTTGTCGTACCCCGTTAAGGACAGGGTACGTTTCGAATGTGTTCCATTTCTCCTCTGTGTGGCTCAGAACTGTGCCGTATGGCCGCAGCGCATCAACGACTAGGTTGGCAGGAACTTCAAACGGTAGTTCAAAGATGCGCACGGTACGCACTCCCAGACCAGCATGGTCAACTCCTACCACGCTCACGTTACCGTCTGCGTGACAGAAGCGAAAGCCGTTTGCAGATCGTTGGAGCAATCTGTCGCACGCCGCTTCGTCAATCAGTTTGAGGTACACTGTGCTGGTTACAATAGACAGATGAATTCCTATCAGTTCTTGTGGTTCTATGTGCATGATGTCTCGTAGAAACCGTTCAATTTCATGGGCCTTCGGTCTCGTGTACGATGCGTTGAACGTTAGTTTGATTGTAGCTTTTCGATATGAGAACGCCATGTCGGGTCGGTACAGGTACTATACGGCAATACAACGACGCGACCGCGCGCTAGCGGGTAAACAACAACACCTGCGGAGCACTGCCCGGCGCGCCGAGCCCGTCCGCACGGTATCACGGCTGAAAGCCGACTGTCGCTTCGGCTATCCGAGCACGGTCCCTGGACGTACCTGGACTTCCACGTTTAACCCTTTCGTCTACATCCAATACTCGCACAGATATTATGAATCCCGTACAGTGAGAGGAGTTGGATTAAAAACGCAGGCTTGTTTTTAATACTGCATTACAATGCCTGTGTTGGTTCGATGTACTCTGCTTCAGACATGCATGTATTTATGAACGACATTGTGGAATACACCGATTCAACACAGGCACCAAAATATAGAAGTACACTCTAAGACACTGAACACGACGCACCACGAAAGAACTATTCGAATGAGGCGGAAACCGGTAGATGTGATGTACAAGTAGAGGGAAACAAATGACTACAATTTCAGAAAAATGGGGCGTCTCTAGGCGTGTCTTTACAGGTCATCGGAGCTCAGTTGGAAGCGGGGCTCATCACCGAAGACAATCCTAGTCCAGTCAGTGAGCCGAAGCGTATCTCAATATCAGCTCGACTGTCACCCGCCATACGGCCATACAACCAGGAGCGATGATCTCCTGGTTGTATGGAGCGATGATCTAGGGTGGCAAGCCAATTCTTTCATTACGAGACCCCTTTGGTTGTAAATTGCGATACCCTTACAGCACAGCGGGTCTCGATGTTATTCTACGCCCAGTTCTATTGCTCCATGTGGCACGCAGTCTTGGGCTTCCATGTTAGCAAAATAAGACCAGCTCGTATAGGGCGAGTTTCTACTGCTTGTCTTCGTGCTCGTCAAATCCTCCCTTCCTACCAAGATCGCCGGGTCTCTCCCCAATTGGGAGTATCTGAAGCATTACGGGCAGGGTCCTCCAATCAACTCGGAATTTTGGCGATCTAACGCGCCAGTTGGACAGAATTTGGTGCGATATCCTCAGAAGGACATCCAGAAACTCTGTCAGTCAATGCCAAGCCGAACAACTGTTGCAGAAGGTCCAGAGGTGGATCAACACGTTACGGACCTCGTACTGACTCCTCGGACATCCTGCACATGTAGAGTTGTCCTGTGGCTTGTAGGGTGTGTGGTCCCATTAAAGGGAGTACGTACGTCATATACCCACAGTGTTAAATTTGCAATATTGATGACCCATTATCTCAGAACCTGTGACGGAGATCTGAAATTTTTGGGATGTATAGTATCATTCCTTTTCTGATTACTGAACCAGAATCAAAGTGTACAGAAAAATAATTAGCTAGTTATGATTTTTTAAAAATGTTGTTCAATATTTTCTTTTAAAAGTCCACCTTTTCTTCCGTAAGAAAAAAACCGTTATAGGTAGAGATGTTATGGAAGGTTCAGTAGCTGCAGTATACTAAGTGGTAACATAGTGTAAAATTAGAGATATGTATCTGTAATAGTTCCTGAGATAATGGGTCAAATAATTTTTAAAAATGTCATTTCCGGCAAATCAGGTTCAAACATTTTATTTGATATTAACTTACACATGAAGGCATGCCAGCTTCTAGAAACAGCCAGGCCCATAATCAGCATTATCTGGACCCTGTTATTGACGATCCTGCAAACCTAGAAGCTTCCTTCTTTTCCTGCCTCTTGCTTCTTTAGCCACTTCGTCTGCTGCACGCTGGGCTTTCATGATCCTAAGTCGATCCATTCGCTGAAAGGCTTGCAGTGTGTCGGCACCTGGAGTGATACCAAGTTCCTCTAGTACCCCAATTCTTCCGTTTATACCATCATTAAACGTCATCACAGCATCACAAACACCCAAGCATAAAGTTTTCCTTCCTACAAAGACATTTTTTGGTATGCGGGTCCAAATTACATTATTGAAAGACTCATTCGGGTTTTGTGTTCGACCATGGAGACATTTGGGAAGAAGGTGAGGATGAGCTAATTCTCTATGTATTGGTTTAATAGCTTCCATCACTGCAGATGGTATGCTATTTTTGTGCCTAAATTGTTCCTCGCTACGCGATACCTGAGCTTTGCGGTACTTGCACCATGAATCAGCACCAGGTGGACAAAGACCATGTATAGGTGTATCATCAGTGGACGATTTGTGGAAGAATGTAGCCCACACTGCTCGTTTCATCCCTTGTAGGTCATGTGTATTGTTTCTTATTGCCATTCCATAATAATGCTGGAATTCATCAATGTTTTTGTGTGTAAGTCTTCCTTTACCATTTAGAGTCTTTCCATCTGATAACTTCTCTTTTCCTTTAGTCTGCTTCAATTTTCGGTGAGGTGTTCCCATCCGTTTTTGAACGTGGCCCACATATTCAATCTTAACAATCTGCTAGTTACCATAAGGTTGGCTTTCCACTACTGATTTGTAAGCTTTTGAATCACCATCCCCCAAGTACTCAGTGTAACACACACCTCTCTCCTGTTGTGAACGTCTGAACATAGAAACAACTGCAGTAGCTTCCATACCCCCACTAGTTCCCTCATAATTCTTAGCACAATTTGTTTTATGGCTTTCACTTGTTTCATCAACTGATTTGCACTGATGACAGTATTTAGTTAGCACTTCAATGTCTAAAACTTTACCTGTGTCAACACTAGTGACAGTTGCAACTGCATTTTTTGATGTGTGACCTCTCTTCTCCCATGTGCCATAAACTGCCACAGATAAGTCTGTTGTGTTATTTAATTCTATTGCTTCTTTAGCAGCAGTTTTCGTAAAAGCAACAGCAACAGATTTGACACATTTCACCAATTACTTCTGTGTACTTACTTGATCTGTTTGGTGGGTTTGGCAAGTTCAGTGTTGCACATAATACTTCAGCTGCAGTCAATCCTTTCCCAATACACGTAATTCCATACAGAAATCTAGCATTGCTCTCAAACAAGTCTTTCTTGCACTTTTCTGAAGTCCAAAATGATGTCGAAAGCCTGCCAGCTTCGCACTGAATATCAAGTTTGTTAGCCAGTCCAATGCCTGCAGATGAGTCGTCATAGATGCTAATTTTCCCACCACAAAACCTTACATGACACAGCATCTTGCAAAACTTGTCCTAACACACTCAAATCTAAAATAACGTTAACCTGAACTATTTTGATCTTTGCCAATAAATAAATCCTCATGGTCTCCAAGTTTCCTCTTCGAAGCACTAGTAGGCATGTCCTTATCATGGGTCTGTGAAAAATCTATTTCAGGATGAACATTGGATTCAGATTTTGTAATATGCTGATTTGCATGGAAACGTCGCTTCTTAAAACAACCCTTTCTTTCCGTCATGTTGAAAAGAGGTATAAGAGCGTATTATAACACACCAAAACACTGTGTTTACAGTTCAAAACTTATGAAACACGACAACCACAAAGTAAATAAACAAAATGCATGTGCTACACCGCCATTTCTGTTTACATAGTGCATCCAACCTCTTAACACGAACATTAACATGATTTCAAGGACTAAATAGCTGAAAACCACAGCCTTCTAGATTGAATAGTTCAAGTCAGTGCAGAACGACCGAATAATTTTACACACGCACTATTAACATTGAAATGGTAAAAACTACACTTCCAATTGGAATTTTTCGACAAATAATGCATCAAATTATTCAGGAGAGATCAAATATTAATAAGAGATAATAATCCGAAAATGTCACTTTTTGACCAATTCCGCCATACGTACTCCCTTAAAGAAGTCCGAAAGATGTCTGCAAAAGGCGGAAGGCATATGACGGAAAAGGAAGTGGAGTGCTCAGAGTGCAGTTGGGCGGCGTGCGGCGATGGCCTCCCGGCAATTACGGCCGGCCTACTGCGCCTGCGCGGCGGCTACCGTGCGCGGACGCCGCAGCTCTCTACGCGCGCTGCCCAGCCTCGAGCCGCCATCCGCCAACCACCTCGCACTGTCGCTGCGTGCGCGTAGTCTGTGTGTCGTTGCCGCGGTCACTGGGCCGCCAGCCTGCCTTTTTGTGCTCGTCCGAAATTGGATTTTCACGCGTCCAAATAATTACATTCTGGCTTTGCGCTGACGTCCGCTTTCGAGCCGTCGATCTCGTATAATTAGCCCCCAGACGTCGCTTTTACTGTCGGGTCAGTAATCTTTTTATTATTGATAATTACACAACGGGGTGTAATTAGTGTCCGGAGCGGCGCCCGCTGGCCCGGGCAGGGCTGTGCGCTTTGGACTTTACGACAGTTGCGCCGGGCCCGAGTTGGCTCGGCGTTTTTTTGAGTTAACTGTGGCGTCGGTCTCCCGTTACCCTCGGGTCGACGACATCCATTAACTCACGTCGGAACGAGCATGACCTGTATACCGCTGCTTTCCCGTCGCGCCGACAATGTGCAGACGTTTTAATTCGGTAAGTACTCGCGTAATACCGCTCCTTCTCTTCACCATGATGTACTTACACGGGATCGTTAAGGAGAGAGAGGGGAAACGTTAAAAGGTGGCACCAACGGCTATTTTTGAGGGAATACATCCAATAAAAGTATCCAGTATTCCTACTGGTTCCAAATTGCAGCTGTTTCGTACTTTCAGTCATGGTTTTTCATTTTACTTTAGCTGTGTTGTACCTCTGTGTTAATGGAAGTAGAAATGAGGACACGCCATAAAAATATCAATGTCCAGGTACGACACACCTCTGCTCCTACTTCCAAAGCTTCAGAGAAGACCTCCTTCATTGAGACTAGTACTCCTCGAACAGAGGATACTAGAGAGAAATGGAATAGCCAACCTAGGGGAAGTTTCTGTGAATGAATCTTTCACATTTTGCGGTGCAGCGTTTCAAAAACAGGGCACTCCACTGTAGAGGGAAAGCCACATGCTAGGAACAACTAATATGAAAATGAGCCTCAATTTCCAAAAGACTTGCCACTACAATAGAGTTGAACAGGAATAACAATCCTGCTGCTCGATGCTACTAATATGACTCTATAATTGTCACTCAAGGAGACAAAAGATCTTGACAGCATTAATGTACCTACCTTACAATGAAGTAGTGGTACCAACAGGAGAGACGAGGATGGGCAAAGAACAAAAACGTTCCAGTTCGAACGAAAAAGAGGTGACACACACATTATAAATCGTCCCTGGTGATCCATCGAGGACAGTGGGATAGCAGCCAGACATGAATTACACTGAAGCGCCAAAGAAACTGGTACAGGCGTGCGTATTCAAATACAGAGATATGTAAACAGGTAGAATACGGCGCTGCGGTCGGTAATACGCCTATGTAAGGCAACAAGTGCCTGGCGAAGTTGTTACATCGGTTACTGCTGCTACAATGACACGTTACCAAGATGTACGTGAGTTTGAACCTGGTGTTATAGTCCACGCACGAGCGATTGGACACAGCATCAGTTACGTAGCGATGAAGTGGGGACTTTCCCACACGACCATTTTACGAGTCTACCGTGAATGTCAGGAAAACCGTAAAACATCAAATCTCCGACATCGCTGCGGGCGGGAAAAGATCCTGCAAGAACGGGACCAACGACGACTGAAGAGAATCGTTCAACGTGACAGAAGTGCAACCCTTACGCAAATTGCTGCAGATTTCAATGCTGGACCATCAACAAGTGTCAACGAAACATCATCGATATCGGCTTTCGGAGCCGAAGACCCACTCGAGTACCCTTGATGACTGCACGACACAATGCTTTACGCCTCGCCTGGGACCGTCAACACCGACATTGGACTGTTGATGACTGGAAACACGTTGCCTGGTCGGACAAGTCTCTTTTCCAATTGTATCGAGCGGCTGGACATGTACGGGTATGGAGACAACGTCATGAATCCATGTCAGCGGGTGACTGTTCGAGCTGGTGGAGGCTCCGTAATGGTGTGGGGCGTGTGCCGTTGGAGTGATATGGGACCCCTGCTACGTCTAGATAGGACTCTGATGAGTGGCACTTACGTAAGCATCCTGTCTGATCACCTGCGTCCATTCGTGTCTATTGTGCATTCCGACGGACTTGGGCAATTCAAGTGGGACAAGGCGACACTCCACACGTCCAGAATTACTACAGAGTGGCTCCAGGAACACTCTTCTGTGTTTAAACACTTCCGCTGGCCACCAAACTCCCCACACATGAACATTATTGAGCGTATGTGAGAATTCTTGCAACGTGCTGTTCAGTAGAGATGTCCACCTCTTCGTAGTCATACGGATTTATGAACAGCCCTGCAGGATTAATGGTGTTAGTTCCCTCCAGGACTACTTCAGACATTAGCTGAATGCATGCCACGTCGTGTTAGGGTGTCCGCGACGGCCCTATACGATATTAGGCAGGTGTACCAGTTGGATGGTGTCTTGAAGGGAGGATATAAGATGAACATCAACAAAAGCAAAACGAGGATAATGGAATGTAGTCGAATTAAGTCGGGTGATGCTGAGGGTATTAGATTAGGAAATGAGACACTTAAAGTAGTAAAGGAGTTTTGCTATTTGGGGAGCAAAATAACTGATGATGGTCGAAGTAGAGAGGATATAAAATGTAGACTGGCAATGGCAAGGAAAGCGTTTCTGAAGAAGAGAAATTTGTTAACATCGAGTATAGATTTAAGTGTCAGGAAGTCATTTCTGAAAGTATTTGTATGGAGTGTAGCCATGTGTGGAAGTGAAACATGGACGGTAAATAGTTTGGACAAGAGGAGAATAGAAGCTTTCGAAATGTGGTGCTACAGAAGAATGCTGAAGATTAGATGGGTAGATCACATAACTAATGAGGAAGTATTGAACAGGATTGGGGAGGAGAAGAGAAGTTTGTGGCACAACTTGCCCAGAAGAAGGGATCGGTTGGTAGGACATGTTCTGAGGCATCAAGGGATCACCAATTTAGTATTGGAGGGCAGCGTGGAGGGTAAAAATCGTAGGGGGAGACCAAGAGATAAATACACTAAGCAGATTCAGAAGGATGTAGGTTGCAGTAGGTACTGGGAGATGAAGAAGCTTGCACAGGATAGAGTAGCATGGAGAGCTGCATCAAACCAGTCTCAGGACTGAAGACCACAACAACAATAACCAGTTTCTTTGGCTCTTCAGTGTACTTGAGTAATGAAAATAGACACCAACAGATATATTGTAATTCAACGTCATTTATTCAAAACATACTTCAAGTTTCGACGCCAAAAATCGCCATCTTCAGGCCTCAAATATAATCTTCCATTCTGGGTCGTATGGTGATGGCAGATTACGCCTGCGGCCTGAAGTAGACGCATTTGGCGTCGAAATGACGTTGGATTACAATACAGCTGTTGGTTTCAATTATAAGTTTTCAAATACTGTATAAATCGGGAAGAGGAAGATAACTTCCATCGTTTCCTACGAAACATTTACTAAGGTTCTCTCTGAAAACTGCGTGGAACAAATGTTTCGCGACCTTCCATTGCTGGAAATGGACGTATTCGCAACAACAAGAGACTCTTTTAGGATGTTCACATGGAACTTGGTGCGGCACGGCACGTTTCTTTTTACCGCCATGCCAATGTCCAGCAATGTTCATTTGTCTAGCTAGAAGCTGTAGTAGAAAACACTAGACCACTACTGTCTTTTGCAGGTCGCAACATACATATAATTGTCCGGTAAACGGGATGTGGCTAATACTGAAATAAAAGTTTTAACTCGGCAATGTAAATTTTCAGGTGTATTTTTACGATAAAGATCACAGTTAATACTGCCAAGTCTGTACTAAGTGTCTACGCAATGTAAAGTTCCCACGCATACCACAATCACACACGTAGCCAGTTTATGGTATTTACACCCGTTACCGAAGTTAATAGAGTTCACTGGTTCGTTTAGTTATGAAAATGCTCGCTCAAATGTTGTGCACTCTGCTCTACGTGTAATACCTGTTCCAGTCTTAGAACGCACAACACGCCACGCGTTTTTAACTAACAGTCAAAAGCAATAATTTTGATATTCCGTCCGAAATTCCACACGACTTTCACTATACTGTTCACTTAAATACGCCTTGTACTACTTCGCGAACTCGTAATTAGCATTTTTCCGCGTTTTTACAGTACTTTCGTCGGAGCTGCTTTCAATGAGATCTTACTAAATTATAGTTCGAACCCTTAGCCCCGACTTACTTAGATCACACCAAAGGCTTTGTTCCCAGCATAGATTGGCGCGAGCCTGCATTTTTCTGATTGGCTGATATCACGAACAGTAAATCCGGTTGCACTATTATCCCGCGCTAACCCGCGCTTTACTTCAATGACCAATCATAGTAAAACATTTCTTTCTATGGCAATTGCTAAATAAATAAATTTAGAAAAGTGTCAAATACAAAATTACTCCTTCTGAAATCACCGATTAATTTGTGTTCTACTCACGATTTATTAGTACCATGAACTGACTGCACATTTAATTATAGTAAATCCCCTGTATAGTTTAACTGGTACTTCGTGAATAAACAAAACAATTTTCATTTACTTCTGTTCTTCTTCACTCATGCAACACTCACACTGGTAATTACTACACATATAAAACAATTATAATTATGCAAATACATTAAATATTAATCAAATATAACTTTACAACATTGTTTTGACTACGACTGCTAACACTGTCCGTCAACTGCTGACCTCTGCCGCCTACTAGTACAACTACGTGCAGCTCTGTAACTCAGGTCCATGTCAGCTGGTGACATCTGTCGATGACTCATGCCTATAACGATATCGTCCTAACAAGTGACAGGAGCGATGCGAAGGCGCTACGCCTCATTGGGAACAGTGGTCGCAGTGTAATTCTAGCAACAATGGGCACCAGAGTACAATAGGGTAGGAAAGAAAGCAGCGGAGTGTATATTTTCAGCACACTAAGGGAGGAGGTTTCCTCATTTATCCTACAGGAGCTGCAATCATTTGTTTCAAATAGTATACATGTGAGAAAACTGTGCCTCAAATTCAAACGAATAGTCGACGAAACTTCAGAAGAATATGTACCTAGCAGAGTAATTGAAATATGGTGCAGAGCCACCTTAGTATTTACAAAATACCTGGTAGCTTGTTAAGGAACAGCACCTTCTGCACGGTACATAAAAAATGTAGAATAACTACTATGGGCGTTGTCCATAATGTTATACGTTCCATCATTCTTTTTAAATCCTCTCATCTGACGTTTCGGCCTTCCTACTGAGGCTCTCTTAAAGGAAACAGCTGCGCACTGTGGCGTACTGTCAACTTGGCTTAACTGGAAGTACGTAGTAAGCATAGCGTTGAAGTGGAATAAAATTGTAGACAAGAATGGGAAGAAGGACACACCACAACAATTAGTGTTTCTGTCATATACATGGAGGGCGTGACCGATCGCATCGACGAATGGGAAAATGGACACGCCACAACAATTAGTGTTTCTGCCATATACATGGAGGGCGCGACTGATCGCATCGACAGACTCTCGGAATTTATTGCATCCCTGCCAAATCTGCGCTAGTCCGAGATATGTTATTCGTTCATCTTTTTAAAGAAGGCATCATCAGCTGACGGGTCAATACCTATCTATCTATCTATCTATCTATCTATACCCGGATCCCGCTCCAGCTACTGCCGGGTCTGGGTGCTGACGAGTCCTCTCCATTTGGCTCGCTCCTCCCACCACTTTTATTCCTCCACTTGCTGCCAGGTCACACCTCTCTTTTCCACAGATATTCTCACTCCCGTTTTCCACCGTGTTCTTGGTCGCCCTCTGGGGAGTCTCTGCCCACGCATCCTCTTAACATGCCCATACCATTGTAATCTCTTCTTTTCGACTTCTTCCCTAACACTTTCTTGTTTAAGATCCTTTCTAATATCTACATTCCTTACTCTGTCCATTCTTGTTTTTCCCATAACTGCTCTGAGAAATTTCATTTCCCCTGCTTGTAGTCTGTTCCAGTCCCTTTGTGTCATTCTTCATGTTTCTCCTCCATAGGTTACTATGGGGAAGTAATAACTCTTATACATAAGGAGTTTTGCTTTTTCTGAAACTTCCTTATTCCAAATTACGTACTTTATTGTTTGGTAGAAATTGCCTCCCTTCTGTAACCTCCTATTAAATTTCGTTGGTTATTCTTCCATCATTAGATATTTCAATCGCAAAATAAGTGAAACTGTCTACCAGTTTGAGGGGTTCTCCTTTCAAAGTAATATTCCCATTGATCCCTTTGTCTCTTCCGAATACCATTACTTCACTCTTATTTTTATTTATTTTTAATCCATACCTTTTCATTATTTCCTTCCACGCATCAAGTTGTAACTGTACATCTACCTCTTTATTGCCCCAATTACCGTATGCATATGCATATCTTCTGCAAAAATCTTTTTCTTTTACTATATCTTTAACTGCCCTATTCATTCCCTCCATCACAACATTACAAAGTGCAGGAGATAGAATACTTCGTTGTTTAAGTCCTTGTCGTATTTCGAAGTATTCAGAGTTCCCCAATGGTGTTCTAATTATACAATTGTATCCTCTGTACACTGTTTTTATTACATTAATGTATCCACCTTCTGTACCTATCTTCTTCATTTATTCCCGGGGTCTTTTCCTGTTAACTGAGTCATATGCCTTTTCTACGTCTATAAAAACCATTATCACCCTTTTGTTATACTCCCAACTTTTTTTCCATAAGTTGACGGATAGAAAACATCATGTCGATCGCGCTTCTTCCTTTCCTAAGCCCATGCTGTTCTTCGCTCAGCTCCTTTTCTATCTTTTCACTTATTAGATTCAGTAAAATTCTTTCAAAAATATTGGTTGTATGACTCAGAGGGATCATTCTTCTGGAGTTTTTACAAAGTCTTTTATTGTGTTTTTTGAGGATGGGAGCAATGCCTCCTCTTCTCCACTCGTCAGGTATTGTACTATTTCTCCATATACTCGTTGGTTTTCTATACAGCCCCTACACTTCCACAGGACAATAACCCTTGATAAAATACGTCGAGTCAGCGCTTTTCGCCTGTGGGAGGGATGCGTTTACTCCGAGAAATGAGAGTTGCTCCTTAGCGTGCGGTCTGCAACAGTAAAAAACTTTGCTATCGGAAGAAAGGACTCGTTGTAGGGAAGTGTTAATGTGTGGACGTTTGGGACTCAGATACGCGCAACAGTCGATTGTTGAGTGGCATTTTGTAAAACGTAAACTAGTACAGAGTTGTCTAAAGTAAGAGGAAGAGATCCTCTGATTCGATCTTTGTAAACCTGTGCGAGAATATATGGACATTCTATAAAAGGTATTTAAATCGATCTCAGTTATTTTTTCCTGAAGCGAATTTTGGGGAAGTAAATTGTGCTTAGCAACTATAGGAACTACGGACGATTGGTTGATGCTGGTAGATGTGCAAGCACGGCCAATATAATTTAGAAGTGTTTTCCGTTATTAATATAAAACTACGAACGGCTAGAGCACCATCTAACCAAATGTGGGCTAAGTCGTACGGAATCAGTATCCGAGGATCCTATACACGTTCCTGTTTATCAGTCCACCTGATTAGCTGAGAACGCCGGCACGGTAGCTCAGCGTGTTCGGGCAGAGGGCTGCTCGCCCTCTGTAATAAATAAACTGAGTAAAGGAATCAACGATCAACGGGAACAGACGACTTGTGACTTACGCCCAGACCAAACGCAACGAACAATACCGAACAAAATGCAAAAAAGAAAAAACAAAACAAAAAATAGTGGTAACGTGTTTGCCTACCATGCAGCAGGTCCGGGTTCGATTCCCGGCCGGATTGGAGATTTCCTCAGCTTGTGGACTCATTTTATCACCGACGCGCAAGTCGTACAAAGTGGTGCCACTTGAAGTAAGACTTGCAACTCGGCGCTTGAACTTGCCCGGATAGGGCCTACTGGCCATCAATGCCACACGATCATTTCATTTTTTTCCCTATTTATGAACAATAAAAGTTTTACAGCGGCCGGAGGATATCGACAATTGCTTCTGCTCTACGAGGTCAACAATATTTCACCATTGCAGATTCAATATTCCTTTTAGGTTAAAATCTTTTCTCAGACATTTTTTGACGAAGACTGAATGATATACTATGTGATCAAAAGTATCCGGACACCTGGCTGAAAATGACTTACAAGTTCGTGGTGCCCTCCATCGATAATGCTGGAATACGCTGTGATAGTGCCATGCGAAACAACGAGGGTTGCAAGCCCCCTCCATGAAAAACACGACCACACCATAACACCACCGCCTCCGAATTTTACTGTTGGCGCCACACATGGTAGCAGATGACGTTCACCGAGCATTCGCTATACCTACACCCTGCGATCGGATAGCCACATTGTGCACCGTGATTCATCACTCCACACAACGTTTTTCCACTGTTCAATCGTCCAATGTTAGGCATTTACCGGGGTGATGTGTGGCTTATGAGCAGCCGCTCGACCATGAAATCCAAGTTTCCTATCCTCCCACCTGACTGTCAATGTACTTGCAGTGGATCCTAATGCAGTTTAGAACTGCTGTGTGATCAGCCGCTCGACCATGAAATCCAAGTTTCCTAACCTCCCACATGACTGTCAATGTACTTGCAGTGGATCATAATGCAGTTTGGAACTGCTGTGTGATGGTCTGGATAGACGGCCGCCTCTTTCACGTTACGACCCTCTTCAACCGTCGGCGGTCTCTTGTCAGTCAACAGACGAGGTCGGCCTGCATGCTTTTGTGCTGTACGTGTCCCTTTACGTTACCACTTCACTATCACATCGGAAACAATGGACCTAGGGGTGTTTAGGAATGTGGAAATCTCGCGTACAGACGTGTGACACAAATGACACCCAATCACCAGACCACGTTCGAAGTGAGCGAGGTCCTCGGAGCGCCACATTCTGCTCTCTCACGATGTCTACTGAGGTCGCTGATACGGAGTACCTGGCAGTAGGTGGCAGCACATTGCACCTAGTATGAAAAAGCTTTGGTTTTGGGGGGTGTCCAGATACTTTTGATCGCATAGTGTATATGCCCATGTTCTGAAGACTGTGGAAGTAGAATAAGAACAGTAATTCGTGCTCTAGTAATTGAGACTTTCAAGCATTACGAAGAGAGGTTTTGCTTCTTCACGACACAGACTTTCTCAGGGTAGAGCAATTTACATAGGTTCAGACACTGGTGCATCTCTATTAGCTTGAAGTTATAATTACTTCAAGTTTAAGTCATTTCTTTTCGCGATTAATTGTATCTTCATTACAATATATCCGCACGTACTTACAGCAGTGTACACAAACGTATCGTGGGATTTACTGTAACGCAAAGGTTTAAAGCCGTTGTTTGCCAGTAACTATTAACCAAAATACATGGTTCAGTCACATTCATGTGACCACCGCCTATGTTCTACGTCCATATGCAACAGCAACAGGTGGCAACATTAGCGGTTGAGGGTATATAAAATGGAACACGGTGCAGTCATCGTAATGCGGATACGAAACGATTTATCTGACTTCCAAAACGGCAAGATCAAAGTCGTTCGGGCTAAGGATGGGAGCATTTCCGAAACCACTGTTTGTAAACTCTTCACGTAACGCCGTGGTGAAGTATACAGTGAATGGCCAAATAGTGCTATCAAAACCCGGCGCCGAGGCAACTGTGGTACACCACCGGGCCATAGATGACAGGGGTGAACGGCGGCTGCAGAGATGTGTGCGGGTGAATAGCTGTAGAGCAACTGACCATGTAACTGAACCAAGGGCCTACCAACAGCGTCTTCCCAACGCCCGTCAAGCGAACGTTGCTGCATGTGGGCCTCCGCAGCAGGTGCTTCGTTCGAGCACCCATGGTGACTGCTGTCCATCGGCGATGAAGGCTGGAATTTGAACTGTACGTGCACTGAGTGGCGACAGTGAGCCACGTTTTATGCACCACCGAATAGATGGCCGTTGGCGTGCACGGCCCCGCAACAATCCTCGGAAGGGTGATCTCGTCATTCTGGAAGGAATCAACGCAGGTATGCACCTACTCTAGCGACCATGTCCACCATTCGGGACCTCATTATTCCAATAAATTTGAATCTAGCATCTGCTTTTCCTACGGTTTAATTTGTGTTGCCGTCCACACAGAAACGTCTAGGTAGTTAAAGATTTTCAGTTTTCCTACTGCCGATCGCACAGTCAAACTATCTCGGACCTTCTGATATAACTATACACATTAGTCTGCGCATACACCATACTGCCAGGACACGGTTAGATGTCCGTATAACTTTGTGCTTGTACACTCCATCGACGGGAGTTGCAATCATTTGTCGCAGGACTGCTAACAGAGTGCATTAGTGTTGTTGCCAGGCCTCTTAGGTCATGCAAGGGGCACGAACAGCGTAGTTGTTGCTTACTCACTTGATGGCATTATCAGCACCAGACAGTGTTTGGAAGGGGTCACATTGTGGGTCGCCACTTGGCCGGCTAGTCGAATCGTGAAATACCCATATTTTTAAGGTACTTGGGTGTATCAGTAATTGGGTGCACCAGTACTCTGCGTGGGAATGCAAGGACAGGCAGACTCGTTAATTCTCCAGTCGACCGCTCTGATCACCACAAAGGAGGACCACCGTATTGTTTAGCAAGCATACCATAGCTCCTTAACGTCTGTGCCAGCCATCCGGGAAGTAGTAATGAGCTGCCCGCTGCAGTCTGTGTCAATCCGCGTTATTGGTCGGAAACTAGCGGTAGTTTAACTAGAACTTACTGTCCTATGCATCGGATGCATAAACGGCTGCCTTTGAAGTGGTGCTGTGACCGCGAAGCATAAACTACTACTGAATGGCGTCGTGCTGTGTTAGGCGATAAATGGCGGTTTTGCACTATCCCGGAAGGCGACCGTGGGAAAGTACGGAGACGACAAGGAGAGACGCCCCATTCATCACATGGAGAGTGCCTCTCTATGTGTTCTATGTCACTATGTGGGGAACCGTCAGGTACGACTTCCGGTCAGGTCTGCTAGCGATTGAGGAAACTCTGCGGCACAAAAGTATGTCAGGGACATCTTAAGTCACAATATGTTACTTCTTATGCTGCTGTATCGCAGTGCCACTATTCAACAAGACAATGCTCGTTCACACGGGCCTCACACCTTGAGGTGTCTGCGAGATGCTGAGGTACTTCTGCGACCAGCATGAGCCCCAGCTCTGTCCTCGATAGAGAACCTGATCCAACGTCAATTCCGTCGTAGTGCCGGTATCCAGAATATCAAAGACTAAATCTCGAGAGAAAATACAACGGCTTTATGGCACCCTTCGCGGCCGAGTCAGTGAATGTATCGTCGCCGGTGCGGTGAAATGTTATAGTGATGAGTGAGCTCATGCTGCCAAATTCTTCCTAAATTTGACCCGACTTCTTTATCACTGTAATAGCATCAAGTAATCACATACCCTCTCGTGTGGTTTTATTTGAATTCCTCCTCCCCCTCTATATGCCCTTTTCGTAATTTTTATTATCTTTAATTAATTAACTTATTCATTTATTTATTTATTTTTGCAACATGATGTATGATGCGGCCCGCAAAGAATTCCTCCCCCGTGCCAATCTCTTCATCTCCGGTTAGCATTTGTAACCTACGTCCTCAATTATTTGCTGAATGTATTCCAATCTCTGTTTTCCTCTACAGTTTCTACCATCTACAGCTCCCTCTAATACTATGGAAGTTATTCCGTGATGTAATAAATGTCTTACCATCAAAATGGTTCAAATGGCTCTGAGCACTATGGGACTTAACTTCTGAGGTCAACAGTGCCCTAGAACGTAGAACTACTTAAACCTAACTAACCGGAGGACATCACACATCCATTCCCGAGGCAAGATTCGAACCTGCGACCGTAGCGGTCGCGCGGTTCCAGACTGAAGCGCCTAGAACCGCTCGGCCACTCTAGCCGGCCTCTTACCATCCTGAGCCTTCTTCTTGTCAGTGATTTCTGTACATTAATTTCCTTGCAGATTTTCCGAAGTACCACCTCATTCCCTACCTTACCAATCCACCTAATTTTCAACCTTCTTCCGTACCACCACATCTGAAATGCTCCTATCTTCTTTTCTGGTACTCCGCAGTCGATGTTAACAGCCTAACAATTCTGTGCTCCAGAAGTACGTTTTTAGAAATTTCGCCTTCAAATTAAAGCCTAGTAGTCGTCTCTTGGTGAGGCATGACGTTTTTACCGGTGCTAGTCTGCATTTTATGTCCTTCTTGATCCGACCATCATCAGTTATTTTCCTGCCTTGGCAACATATTTCTTTAACTGCATCTACTTCACCAATTCTGATGTTAAGTTTCTCGCTGTTCTCTTTTCCGCTACATCTCATTACTTTCATTACTTTCGTCTTTCTTCGATTTACTCTCAGTCCATATTCATCACTAGGACGGTTGATACTTTTAACAATATGGGAATCAGATATATCGAAATTAAAAATACTAATTATATACGCGATCGATATATAGCAAGAATTATCGATGTATGGATATATCAACGGAAAGGATATCGACGTTCCGGCCAAAGAAAATATCGGCTGCACATACTGCCTGTTTTAGATCTGTATGTTTAAGTATTGATATTCTGTACATCAACAACTAGCAGCCTGCTTACCCCTCTCAGAGCAAGAATTGAAAGGAAAACTATGGCGATAACCACTTTACTAACAATAGTAGCTGCCCGTAAGTGGCGCAATGAAAGGTGTCCAATGGGTACGTCGTTCGGTTTCGTCACATACTGGATTTGTCTGGAACACTTCATGTCAATTCCCCTGCTATTTTCATTTTTGCAAACGCCATCGACCTAGCAGTTGTGGTGCCGAAATCATGTGGTGATGTTAAACATCGCAGTTTCTATTGGCAGCTCCGAGCGCCGATTACATCACTATTTCTCCTCACATGTCGCCACCCCACGCAAAGACCAATCTTGTCGTTTAGACTTCTGTTCATCATTTTCAGCGGCTGTTTTTGAAGAATGCCGATGTGAAGAAATAGCACACTAGTTGCGTTAAAAATTGTTTTGTAACGCAAATGGTGTGCTATTTCTTCAAATGGGATATCTCGTTATTCTATTCGCCGCCGCCATCGGTCATCATCTTTGTGCCATCTATACTTGCTTCACAGAGTCAAAGAGAAAGACTGGACGTAATGGAAGCTCAAAAAGTAGTAAAACTCCTTCCCGCAGTGATAGTAAAATTATGTTCTACTACAATTTAAAAAAATAAAAACAACTTGAAATATTAATTTAAAATTGCGAAAAAACCATGAAATACAAAAATCAGCGCCCCACATTACAACTTCGATGTCGATACATCGGGTAGCAAAATATGCCGATGTACATCGACGTTTTTTTGGAAAAAGTACGGATTGATCGACATCTTACCAACAGCCCTATTCTGTACTCATCAGACCGTTCTCTCCATACAACAAATCCTGTAATTTTTCTTAACTTTCATTAAGGATAGCATTGTATTCTGTGAATCTTATCAGTGACATACTTTCACGTTAAATTTTAATGCCACACTTCCTTTTATTTCTGGCAGTCCTTATTCGATGTGTAGGGGTGAAAGACTACGACCCTGCCTTACACCCTTTCTAATCATAGCACTTCGTTCTTGGTCTCCCACTCTTCTTCTACATCTACATTTATACTCCGCAAGCCACCCAACGGTGCGTGGCGGAGGGCACTTTACGTGCCACTGTCATTACCTCCCTTTCCTGTTCCAGTCGCGTATGGTTCGCGGGAAGAACGACTGTCTGAAAGCCTCCGTGCGCGCTCGAATCTCTCTAATTACTGTTACCTGTTTCCTCTTGGCTATAGTACACACTGTACAGTATCCGACTTTCCCTATAGCTTACCCCCATTTTTCTTAGGATTTTGAACATCTTGCACCATTTCACACTGTCGAACACTTTTTCGAAACGACAAACCGTATGAACGCATATTGATTTTTCTTCAGTCTTCTTCCATTATTAATTGCAACTTCAAAATTGCCTCTTCTGTGCCTTGAACTGTCCTAACCGATCGTCATCTAATATATCCCCAATTTTCCATTCTTGTATATATTATTCTTGTATGCAACTTAGTTCCTGTTAAGCTGATTGTGCGAAAATTCGGCGCACTTATCAGCTCTTGCAATCTTCGGAGTGGCGTGGAAGATGTTTTCCGAAAGTCAGATGGTATATCGCCAGACTCATACATTCTACGCACCAACGAGAATAGCCGTTTTATTGCCACTTCTCCGAATGGTAGAAATTATGGCTGAATGTTATCTATCCATTCTGCCGTATTCGATCTTACGCCTTGCAAAGCTCTTTTAAATTGTGGTTCTAATACTGGATCCCCTATCTCATGTATATGGACTCCTGTTTGTTCTCCTGCCACGCCATCAGACAAGTGCTCGGCCTCATAGAGGCCCTCAGTATACCCTTTCCACCCATCCGCTCTATCTTCTGAATTTAAGTGTAGAATTCCCATTGCACTCTTAATATTACCAACCTTACTTGGAATTTCACCGACGATTCTTTTGACTTTTCTATATGCTGAGTCAATATTTCAGACTCATTTCTTTTTCGATTTCCTCACACTTTTCACGCAGCCATTTTGCTTTAGCTTCACTGCACTTCCTGTTTTTTTCGTGACTAAGTGATTTGTATTTCTGTATTCTTGAGATCCGCTGAACATTCTTGTACTTCCGATCACGCGAAGTATTTTTTCTGTTACCCATTGCTTCTTCGCAATGACCTTCTTTTTACCTATGTTTTTCTTTCCGATCTCTATGGGTGCCCTTCTTAGAAACGTCCATTCCTCTTCAACTGAACTACCTACTGAACTACTCCTTATTGCAGTATCTATAGACTCAGAGAACCACGGGTTTATATCTTCATTTGTTAGTACTTCGTATCCCACTTCTTTGAACACGATTCTTCCTGACTAGTCTCTTAAACTTCAGCCTATTCATCATTGATACTAAACCGTGATCTGAATCTATATCTGCTCCTGGGTACGCCTTACAATTCCGTATTTCATTTCAGATTCTCTGCCCGACCATGATGTAGTCTAACTCAAATATTCCCTCATATCCCGGTCGTTTCTAAGTATACCTTCTCCTCTTGTGATTCTCGAACAGAGTATTCGCTTTTACTGGCTGAAATTTACTGTACATCTCAATTCATCTGTCTTCTCTGTCATTCCTAGTAACAAGCCCATTTCTCCTGTAACCCTTTCTTCTATTCCTTATCCCGCAACCACATTCCAGTCACCCACGACTATCAGATTTTCATCTCCCTTTACGTACTGAATTACTCGTTCAATAATGTCACATACTTTCTCTGTCTCCTCATCTTCGGCATTCGACGTCAGAACGTAATCCTCAGCTGTCGTTGTCGGTGTTGACGTGTTGTCGATTCTCAAGATAATAACCCTATCAGTGAACTGTTCACAGCATTTACTTTCTGTATACCTTACTATTCCTAATAAATCCTTTTCCTGTCATACCATATTCTGTTGCTGTTGATAAGACGCTATACTCATCTGACCAGAACTCCTTGTCTTCCTTTTGTATGTCCATCCTTTTGGCAGCAGGTCTTTGGGACGATGGCCGTTTAGTATTGTGACAAAATAAAACACTACAGCCGTCTTTATGATTTGATTTTATTTTGTTGCAACCAGTTTCAGCTCTTCAATGTACCATCTTCAGGCTGAGTTGATGCGGTGCTGGTTGATATGATTAAAAACAAAACAAAAAAGAAAGAGAGAGAGAGAGAGAAATTCCCACAAAATTACATTCTTCGAATACATCCAGCAGAAAAAGGACATTAAAGAGTGGCAATCTGGCAACACTGTAACCACTTATATGGTAACTACCTCTGTCAGCACGCATTAGTCATTCTGTTCAGTTGGTGCAGTGGATAGAATTTTGGGTTAGCATGCAAGAGGTCGGTGGTCCAATACTAGGTTGAGTGATATGTTTTTATTTGGTAAATGTAGTCCAGGTGGAACAGTATCTGGCATCTTAATCGTCAACAGCGATTGCAGTGGGTCCTCCAGAAAACAGCCGGCACGGGTGGCTGAGCGGTTCTAGGCGCTACAGTCTGGAACCGCGCGACCGCTACGGTCGCAGGTTCGAATCCTGCCTCGAGCATTGATGTGTGTGATGTCCTTAGGTTAGTTAGGTTTAAGTAGTTCTAAGTTCTAAGGGACTGATTACCTCAGATGTTATGTCCCATAGTGCTCTGAGCCATTTGAACCATTTGAACCTCCAGAAAACAATTGCACTTACATACTACAATCGTAGAAATGGAAGACTGGTCAGCTTTGAAAGAAGCCTTTTCCACGTCGTGGGCGTGAATTTATTCGCATCACTTCATCTACTAGATGCCAAACCTGTTTTGTTCGTACCTTCTTTCAATGATCCCCTAGATTAGTACCAACTATTATTCTTGCCTCGTTAAGGTCCTTTTCATTTTGTTAGGGCCTTATGTTACCAGGAGGACTAGCAACCTGCTTTGCGAATAGTGTACAAACGAGGTTACTATTTTATGTATTATCACCATGGTCCCACTAATTATGCCTTTCAACACTGAGTCTTGTTATCACATGTTGTTTAGTACACATCTCAAGACATTATTATAATAATTATTATTATTCTATCGACGGGATTATGGAAACATCACTTCTATTACCATTAGGGAAACAGTGTATTTACTAACTGAACATTTCACAATCAGCGGTGTCGGGATGGATCATACAGAATAATATCTGACAGAGGGGTAATGCACATTAGGTGGAAGAGCACGTAGGACTGACGGCGTGTTTATACTGTGTGGGCTGTCCACCAGACAGCGACTAGATGCGAGCAGACTAACGCACCCTTGACAGATTTCCAATGTACATGCGTACATGTAAACCTCTAAACCAGTGTGCCAGACGTATGGCATACACAACGATGAATATGTGGATATGCTTCTGGTCCTTGGTGCATCTGATAACCGGGCTGGTGTTGCTGCTTGTGAATATGCTGCTACATATCCTCGTCGACGCCAATCCAGATAAAAATGTGTTTCATCGTCTGGAGCTGCGCCTTCGGGAGTCAGATTTTCTGCTTCCACCATCGCGTGAAGGAGGTAGTCCACGGACTCGCCGTATTCCAACTACGAGGAAGCTATTCTGGTGGTCTTACACCAAGAACCTCAGCGATGTAAACGTAGCGTAGCAAGGCAGCTGCGTGTCTTGCAACACACGGTCGTTAACGGTGCTGCACAAGCATGGATTGCACCCATATCATTATGCTTTCACGCAAAACCTGTATCCTGCAGATCGCCACAGGAAGACAACGATGACTTCGTGAACATCATAATATTGTCAGATCAACAGCATTCAGTCGTGAGCGTGTCTTCAATATGCACAATGCCAACCATTGATGAGTGGTTAACCCGTACGCCACCGCGATCGTGGATATCAAGTTCGCTTTGGTATCAACGTCTGGTTCGAAATATTGGGCGACTGTTGTTTGGGCCCCTTCTGTTGCCTGACTGGTTGAAGTGCATGAAGGTGTCATGCATTCCTCTCAAACTATCTACCTGATGCGCTAGAAGATGTTCCACTACATGTTCGGCAGAGGATATGATTCCAACATTATGGTGCACCTCCCCACTCTGGAATTAATATGCGACAAAATTAGGACAGAACATTTCCAGGGAAATGTCTCCGACATAGAGGTCCAGTTGTATGGCCACCGCACTCACCTAACCTAAATCCTTTGGATTTCCTCCTGTGGAGACACTTGAAGGAGCACGTATACTCCACTCTGCCGACGAATGTGGAAGAATTGGTAGCTCGTGTTCATGTTGCTCTTGTTACTGAGGACACAGCTTTGCTGCGAAGGGTCCAGAGCTGTAAGACCGGCGGCTTGCGAAATGTTTGGACGCGCAGCGAGTTCACTTTGAGCATGTGTTGTACTGAGGAAAACGTATTTTGTTGTGAAGGTTATGCGGTCAGTAATATAGACATTATTATTGTCACTTGTTGCTAATGTGCGAAATCTGAGCTTCTTATTACATGTAGTACGAATGACAAGTAGATGTTGAGGTATTATACGGTGCTATGATCTTTAGCATCTCGAAATTGATACTGTTTTTGTCGTTATCCCTTCCTCTGACAGGTTGTTTATTTCAACTGTCTACTTCTTGTTTGTCTAACCACTTATTTATTATGTTCAGCGTCACTAATGTTGTAAATTTAGGATACATGTGACCTAAGAAACGGTTCATATTACAGTATGAAATGTGAGAGTGAAATTAGCAAATTAAAAAAAAAAATGCTCACCAACAGAGAATCGAACACTTGACCTCCTGCGTGCTAACCCGAAACTCCATCCCCTGCACCAACTGTACGGCAGGAATAATACGTGCTGCCAGACGTAGTTACCACACATGTGATTACAGCGTTGCCAGGTTGCCACTCTTTAACGTCTTTTTTCTGACAAATGTATTCGCTGGACGATATTTTGCGAGAGACATTTTCTTGTCGCTGGCATGTGAGGAGTCGCCGCTGCGAAGCCCCGGAGTGCGCCAATTTCGCTTCACCTTGTATATCACATCATTAGTTGTTAGCGTAACTGGATACGTATCCAATTATGCTGGCAACTGATGTGATATACATAGGGATCATATCGACACGTACCGCATCAACAACTGCCTGAAGACGGCGCACTGAAGTGCTGAAAACTAGTTGCAACAAAATAAAATAAAATCAATAGGACAGTTTTAGGTATTTTATTTTGTGACAATCCTAGCCTTCGTTCCATCTCACTTCACTGATGGCAACTATATCCAGACTGAGCCTTAGAATTTGCCTTTTATTTTCCAATTTTCTAGCTTGTCTATCACATTAAAACTTTTGGCATTCCACGTCCCGACTCGGAGAACCTTATCTTTCCGTTGGCTATTCAATTTTTTTCTTATCTTTCTCCCTCTTGGCAGTCCACTCCCAGAGATTCGAAGAGGGTGGGGGGGGGGGGGAAGGTGGAACTAGTCCGGAATCTTTTGCCAGTGGAGAGACAATAACAGGCCACATGTCCTGTGGATACTCATTATGTGTCTTTAATGCAACGGTTTCTATTGCCTTCTGCATCCTCATGACGTTGATCATCGCTGATTCTTGCACCTTTAAGAGTAGTTTACCACTCCAATGGCAATAGAGTACCCTGAAACTCTGCCTGCTGCTCTGGCCTCTTTGATAAGGCCGTTGACTGAATGAGGGTGATTTCTTATGCCTGAAGTCATCAGCCGCCTTTGCTTTTTTTGTTAGACAGTGTATTTATGTTAAGAGTCACCTGCCAATATTCCATGGCGCTGAGTATGTGGAAATGTCTGTATCACGTAACAAGTTCCTTACGATGTCACCTCCTCGAATACAACTGCTTCGTCTTTGAGCAGGGTCACAGGGTTAATGTGCGCATTCTCCACCAAGTCCTTCATATGTACCGTGCACTGGCCCTGTCACAATGCCTTGAGAAAAACCGAATATTTATCTAGTGTTGATTCCTCGTCAAGCGCACGTGGGCTCCCCTATAACTGTCTTGGTAGATGTAGCGAGCAATTTTTCTTGTACCTCATGTTCTATCAATCTTTTTTTTTTGTGGGGTAGCATGGTTAACAGGTTCGACACCTTTCTTTCCTAGGGATTTCAATATTTTACTGATTGTTCTTCAGGGAGATTTAATTTTATAGCCGTAATAATATAAACAACTTTATTCGTCAACTTCTTTCCACTTATCTTTCATTTTTTAATATAAAAGCAACGATAAAACGAGTACATCGGTATAATACACAAACAATACATTTTTTGCCTTTATTGTTAATAATTCACTTGAAATATTTCTTACGTGACAAATAGCGCGTTAAATACCAATTTAAAGATTTCCTGGGTCGTAAGAAGGATTTTATGAGTCATTAGATAACTCTTCATTTGTGCTTCTTTCAGCAGCTTTCGTCCTTTTCCTAGCTTGCCTCTTCATATCCTGTTTCCTTTCAGCATTCCTTTTCCAATGATTGTCTATGAATCACATAGTATCGTTCATTATTTTCAACAGGAGATGGCACTGATATTCCCATTTCGGATATGGCAATTGCTTCTTATACTGCAAAGTGTAGGGTATACTCTGTCTACAGATATTGAATCTTTATGTGGATTATGTTTGAAGGGACCAGACACTCGGTACAAAGAGAGTAGGCAGAAAAAAATCTAATATATTTATAAGTATGTTCACAATCAAGCAAAAGACGTCATGGTCATTATAAACGAATTTTTCAGAGATCTGTCTGATACTGGATTATCGCACAAATAATGTCTTCATGGTTGTACACCGAATCAGAATGAGCTTACGAAAAATGTGATTGGGTACAGAATTCTGGCCCTCAGGTCACTGATGCTTCCTTGCACAGGAAGTCTCGTAACTTACACAACATCATTGCTGCAAGTAACGTTGTTAGAATTGTTACAAAAAATCGTTATTTCCCATCTTGGAGCTTTCTTCTTTTTAAACATATTACTAAACTGAGGCCCTCGTCACACGACATTATTATTATTATTATTTAACTGCGTCATGTTTGAACTGATGTAACAATGCAGTTCACAAAGTACTAACAGAGCTGTTACATTTTCCTGTACCTTCAGAACAATTTTAATTAACTATGGAAATATGTTCCACAGATATATTATCGGTGGAATTACAGAAAAGTAAGAATTACCAAGGATTACAGATTTTTTCAGAGACAATGTCTCTACAAATCTATGTCAGCATACGTTTTGAAAATACATTGAAAACGCATAAACGTAGTTAAACACCAACTGCATGAGTAATTTTTAAGAGTAAAGCGTTCAAAGTGGTTCCGCGATGATGTTACAAGCTTTCTGGGATGTTGGAGAAGGGGAAATGTAAGGTAAGGGACCTCTGTCCGGCAAGTGAAAATCATTCTGACACCTTTGATAACGGACCTTTTCTATTGTTCTCATATTTTGGGCGGAGGTAGTATGCATCAAAACCAGAAAAAGATGTCCGGTAAACATGAGCTCGGAACTGAATACCTAAACAGCTATCAGCGCTTGGTCATCTTTCCTACTGTGAAACAGTTCTGTTTCTACTGAACAAGTTCATAGCTTTTAAGGTATGCATTTTGGAGCCCCTACAATCGCCTGACTATTTTTTCTTGCTTTGGTTCACACTACCTCCTCCCAAAATATGGAAACCAAATAGCTCGTAGAGAAGAAGTCCAAAGTCAGAGGTATCAGAAAGATTTTCGCTTATAGATTTCTATTCGGTCGTTTCCGAAACAAGATCCTTTACTTCAAACTGATACATTTACCCTTCTTCATCATCTCTGAAAGTTTGTAATATCATCACGGTATCACCCTGCGTATATTATCATGCAAAATACTGACAAAAAAACCGAATTTTCGTCTTTTTTCTGAGTCCGGGTTTGCTTAAGATAGATTTCTGTACAGAAATTAGTTTCGACTATTGACGATTCGTCATTATAGCACTTTTTGGTGATTATTAACGGCGTTCTTGAAATTCTACGACAGACTTACGTCGTTGTTATAGGACTGTAATCATGTGTGTCTGAGTCGTTCTTGAGTAGGGGAACAACCTGTGCCTTCAGGCAAATGCCAGGATGGTTCCTACTGAATGGCCGCAGCCTATTACTTCATCCTTGTCACACTAGACCTGTATGTATGTAGTTACCCGTATAGAAGGATTATGTTATTTCTGTTGCTCTTAAATTGTAATATGCCCAATGACCTCAAGAAAGTAATCTGCATATGTATGCTACAACAACTACTAGTACTACTACTACAAATGTTTCCAGTTAAGTGAAACATTCCGTAGTTCCAGCGATCTGCAATAAAATGCTGCTAGAAGGCGAGTGAGTTCTTTGACATAATCTGTATAGAGGCCTAGAGGCATGTCATTTTCTCCAATCACCATTCTTTTGTCGATGATCTTACAAGGGGAATTCACGTAGTTGCCTTCTTCAGTATCATTCAGAGACTCAGAATTGAAAGTTCAGTGCCCGTAAATCAATTTCCTGAAGCATTACGATCCAATTCTTTAAAAAATATCTTTCAAAAAATCACAATTGAACATCAGAATGTTTCCAAGCACTTTGTCGGTAGCTGAGTTAAATAAAAAAATTTAAAGAATGCATAACGTAAAAGTGTTGTAACGCTAAAGTGATTGGCTCTAATTGGCTTTTAACTTTCATGTAAATTCCGTATTTATTAACAAGCGGAAATGTTAATTGACAAACTTTGAATAATATGTTTTTAATAAAAGTAAAATCTTTTTCTATTTGATTACTAATGGAATGAAAAAGACGAGTACGTATAACGAATTCCATTTTAGTATAAAAATGCAAAACATAAAAAAAAATTTTTTTTAATATCTAGAGTTTGAACAGTATTCCTGAGAATGACGACAAATCCATTACGAACCACAGAGTGTCACTTCCTTAGGAATCGTAAGGATTTATTTTTGTAAATCTTATGGGACTTAACTGCTAAGGTCATCAATCCCTAAGCTTACACACTACTTAACCTAAATTATCCTAAGGGCAAACACACACACCCATGCCCGAGGGAGGACTCGAACCTCCGCCGCGATAAGCCGCACAGTCCATGACTGCAGCGCCCAAGACCGCTCGGCTAACCCCGCGCGGCGTGATGATATGATTAAAGTAATTACAGTCAGCACAAAGGCAATTAAACAGACATTCTTCCCGCGCTACATATCTGAACGGAACGGTAATAAGCCCTAATAACTGGTACAATGGGACATACCCTTTGCGACGCACTTCACTGTGGTTTTCAGAGGATACGTGTAGATGTAGATGTAGATGAATACAGCTGTTTTCATTTAACAATAAAGTATTTCGCATTTGTGTATAACATTTTAATTAATTTCCATAATATCAGTAATTAAAAATAAAAATGTCAATTTTATCAAAAAAAGTTATGATTCAGATGTACAGGAAAAACTGCTACTAACGATATTCGAACCAGGGACTTTTCGATTACCAGACTCGTACGTAATGCACTCAAGTTCCGGCAGTTCCGCTATGAAGTTTGAATTTTTTTGGAATTAACAGTGCCGCGCGTAGTGGCTACGCGGTTGGAGGCGCCATGTCACGGATTGCGTGTCCCCTCTCGCCGGAGGTTCGAGTCCTCCCCCGATTATGGGTGTGTGTGTGTTGCACTTAGCATAAGTTGGTTAAAGTAGTGTGTAAGTCTAGAGGCCGATGACCTCCGCAGTTTGGTCCCTTAGCTATTTGCACACATTTAAACTTTTTTTTTTTTTGGATTAACAGTGCTTGAAGGTATTCTAATCTTCAAAGGCGATTTTATCAACTTTTCTTCGAGAACTCCGTCGTACTGTTTTAATAAATCGATGTCCACGCACTGACCTTGAAAGCCTGTAAGAATGAAAAAAAAATCGAAGAGGTTGTGTCAGTAAGTTAGTTGAATTTTTGCTGGCTCAGAATGGTTCAAATGGCTCTGAGCACTATGCGACTTAACTTCTGGGGTCATCAGTCGCCTAGAACTTAGAACTAATTAAACCTAACTAACCTAAGGACATCACACACATCCATACCCTAGGCAGGATTCGAACCTGCGACCGTAGCGGTCGCTCGGTTCCAGACTGTAGCGCCCTGAACCGCACGGCCACTCCGGCTGGCGAATTTTTACTCCCCAGTGATTTCAGTATCTGCCATTTCATATGTTTTTCGTTGACAGCCCGAGATAAATGACACATATAGGCATACAAAATGCCTAATCATAACACCCTGAGCCGTCTACATTACCGGTTTTTATTTTATTTGAGCAACCAATTTCAGCGCTACATAACGCCATTTTCTTGCTCCCTGATCGACGTGCAGGAAGAATCCCGCCTCTGGTCCAGTCAAAATGGAGGCTAGCATTCAGTGACTAGTATCCGTAGATATATTGGATCGTCACTTGCCGACACGTCAGTCAGGGAGCCTATAGATGGTGTAATTTAGTGCAGAAACTGGTTGCTCACATGAATTAACAACTGGAAATTCAGAAGCCTGAAGAAGCTTTGATTTATTTTATATGAACAGCCGAGGTCTTGCAACCATCTGTATAAAGATGGACTTAGAGATATTGGCATACCGTCGGTCACCTTACAAAACCAAAAATGGCAGTTGTCCCAGACGATCAAGGAAATGTGTCGGCCCGAGTCGCAGACTAAACATAAATGTCTGTGGTTCCTTCAAATCACTCGGCGTTCCGGCAATGCCACGGCATTCTGGGTGTCAGTAGTTCGGCTGTTGGGGTGACGGGTAGCCGCTACGACTTGCCGTCCGCTAAGTACGTGGGTAGATCACCTGCTGGCGGGCGGACGCGGACGGCGCGTTGTGAAAGCGCGAGGCATTTGTCCGGACCCACCGCAGCGGCGCAGCCACCTCCACGCAGCTTTATAGATTTTGGGCGCCGCGCCTGCCGGCCTAATGCCGAGATTTATCTTTATGTCCCAAAATAATTTGCCGCGCTCATAAAACGTGACACCTAAAAGTATCAACATGGCCTTAAGCATCAAGCGGCGCGACGTGTTTGCCGTCCTCCTCTGCACAATGACTACACTATTAGGAAAATCGTCTCTAATGTACGCTTGCCCCTAAAACACCGAATTAAGTAATGGTAGATAAATATTTTGAGGGAAAAGAAAAAACACAGCGCGTCATGCCTGGGCCTCCCGAGGAGCCAAATCGCGTGCCTTGCTGGAGGCTGGCGAAACTGATGAACAATTCCTCGCGTGCGGCCGGCGTTGACACAAAGACGCCCGCAGTACCTACACCACAAATATTCTCCTCGCACCAGAGTCCGTACACGAAAAGCTGAAAAAAAAAACCTCTAGATAAAATTTACTCACAGTCTTTCCCGCGCAGGAGAGAAATATGTTTCGGTGTCTTGCACGTTTTATTTATGCCAGAGAGTGCTTTCAGTCAGGTGTAACAAAAGAGCTCTTCCTTGCAATCCCGGTTTATGAAACAAGGGTCAAGTCTATAAAACTGCGCGCTGTGGACGGTATTTCACAGAAATGGCCGCGTTCGATGTTATTGCCGCGTTGCAGCGCCGCGGAATGGGTGTTTACAGCTAAGCGCTCAGACACATAAATACTTTGGAACGCGGCCCGATTAAAACCTCGCGGCCCGCGTCACGTTGCCCGGCGGCGGCGCTGAAGTTTCCGGTATCGCCGGCGGCGTTCGCACTCTCCGTCTGGCGAGAGCAGGGCACTGACAATGAGTCACTCTCCACTCCGTTCCTCTCCAGATCGTAGACCCAGATCTCGCTGTTCCCACAACTTTCTGTGAGAGGCCGACACTTGATTTCGCAAATCCGGAATCGGCGAGGTTTAAAAACGAGTAAAATTCTGAACATGTTTGCGATTCAGCAACTGTGTAAATTTGAAGAGGTTGAAAAGTCAGCCAACCAGTTGCAAACCAAAGATTTACTTAGCTTTTGACCTAGGTTTTGATATTTATAGAAATATCTTCTTGAGAAGGTGTGGTAAATTACGTTGGCTAAAACCGAGCAACTCTTTTCGTATATAAAATTGATATAAAAACCAGAAGCACCACATGCCATGGCTTAAGACAGCAGCTAGATTACAGTCAGCGTACTTCTGAATAATGGCACTCCTTTTATGATTTTGTGTAGACAAGAGACTTTACCAGTGGACGAATGCATGTGTGCATTTATTCTGACGTAGGCTGAATGTAATCTGGCTGCTGTCTCGAGCCATGACATGTGGCGTTTCCGGTTTTTATATCAATTCTATATACGACAAGAACCTCTCGGCTTCATCTAATGTAATGCCCGCCACGATAGCTGAGTGGCGATTGTTGGGCAACACCTAACAATTTGCCTCGTCACGGTCGCCAATTGTGATTCATTTTTTGGAAGGCCTAACTGCCCAATAATAAAACGCCGGCACGGTAGCGCAGCTGTCAGAGAGCTGGTTGGCCTCTGTAATAAAAAAACTGAGTGGAAGGATCAACAAACGAACTTGAACGGATGTCATGTGACGTCCGCAACGACCAACATAAAAAAAAATAGTGGTCACAGTGACGGATTGCCGTCCTACGGGACAGGGTTCGATTCCCGGCTGTGTGTTGTGTTATCTTCATCGTCATTTCACGCCCATCCGACGCTGAGATCGCCCAATGTGGCGTCGAATGTAATAAGACCTGCACTTGGCGCCCGGACCTGCCCCGCAAGGGGCTTCCCGGCCAATGACACGAAACGCTTATTTCCATTTTTCCATCTAATGTAATTTATGTACTGTAACAAGGCCCACCCCTTCCAAAGAAGATATTTTTGTAAATATCGAAACCTAGGTAAAGGGCTAAATAACGCAACGCGTTGGCTGATTTCGTCAACATCTTCAGAAACCAATTTGGTAAGAACATTATATGGTATGGCGAGTAAAATCTTTCAAGATACTACAGTCGAACCGGGATCACTTTTTTCTTCTTTCGCTAGCTTTTTCCCATATCTTCGCCGGGTCCCCACGCTAATCTGGATTTGACAGTGTTAGTGGTAGAGGGTGGACTAATGCCCTTCCTGTCCCCTACCCCTTCGCCTGCGGGGCGAAATTGTGCATCCCATCTGTCTGCGTCTGGTGTTATCCAATATGAAACAGTGAGAATGTTTTCGCATTGTTTAAGAATGCGTCGTATCTTGAAAAGTTGGTGTAAAAAAAGTTATTAACTCGTGTTTGCGTCTGGTTGGTACCTGCTAAATGTATAAAACGTATTCTGATGTTGAATAAATCTCAATGCAGGGCTCCAGAACAACGGAAATTTGCGGAGCTCACGCCACAAGATGTGAAATCCAGGCTAGGCAATCCATTAAACAATTGGCCTGCGAGAGAACAATCCACTTTCAAAGAAATTTACATCTGCTATTTGTCTGCAGCACAAAAGATTTCGATTAAAATGTTGGCATTGAATATTTTTAATCTTTGTCGTAGCCTGTTAATGCAATTACAGTACAAATGGACATATTAATTAACGCATCTGACTTTCTGATGAAACTTATTGAAAACTCACAAGATAACACTTTACTGATATCTTCTATCGGTATTAAGTCGCTGAACTAGAATATTATTTTCACAAATAACACTCTGACAATCTCTGTGCCTTACAATGGATATGAATTTTGATGATAATTAAATTCATTGTTCCATCTGTGCACACGGATGATGATGATGATGATGTTTGGTTTGTGGGGCGCTCAACTGCGTGGTTATCAGCGCCCGTACAATTACCCAATCTTTGCTCAGTCCAATGTCGCCACTTTCCTGGATGATGATGAAATGATGAGGACAACACAAACACCCAGTCATCTCGAGGCGTGCACACGGAACGTTCGTCTGTCCTGCAACCTGTTGTTATTAGCAATAATGATCTGCCTGTCCAAAACCAAATTTCATTTACCGTACTTGCGATGTGCAATACTAGACGGTATCTCACAAATTTTCACAAAAATGCTTCTGCAGCACACAACTCGCGATGTGCAACGGGAGTATACAAAACACATTGATAATGGTAAGGAATGAAAAATGAGAAATTAAAGTTAACGACCGATAAATGATAACAAAGACTAAGTATAATTATGCTTCATTAACAACAATAAACTCCCTCAGAAAGTTATCGCAACGAGACAGGTTATCAAAATATTTCTTAATAACTTGCCGGTGTGCAGTTATACTTGAGACTTGTTTCAATTATAAGACAGTTCCATGTGCTTCACTATAAAAAAATTTACACTAAATGTTAACCATACACAATATTCTAACAATAAGAAACTACACAATTACGAATACATAAAGAACTAGATTACCTTGGAAAACTTCCCTTCTAACAATCTTGCGTTCATATAATCTCAGTTCCACAAAATTTTTCCTCAGATATGTTAATACATAATTCTTTTCACATAATGCTGCCTACACTACACAAACTGACCAGCTTCCATCCTTTACAAAGCAAGAACATAGCCAGACAAACCTACACTAACAGCTACTCTCTTCAAAAAAGTAACCTCTATGACCAACAACTGTGGTCTCAGGAACAAATGGTTCAAATGGCTCTGAGCACTATGGGACTTAACATCTAAAGTCATCAGCCCCTAGAACTTAGAACTATTTAAACCTAACTAACCTAAGGACATCACACACCTCCATGCCCGAGGCAGGATTCGAACCTGCGACCGTAGCGGTCTTGCGGTTCCAGACTGCAGCGCCTAGAACCGCACGGCCACCACGGCCGGCCTCTCAGGAACAGACTTACAAAGAATATGGTTATATTGATACTATGGAGGTAGAGTACATTTATCAGATTCACGACTTCCTGTATATTTGTGGGCAAAACTACTTGAAAATGTAGGCAAGTCGGGGAGTCCACTTTCAATTTGGGAAAGCGCCTAAAACCACCTCCAGACTCGTCGTTAATCCGCCGGGCTCAGTCGACCCACGACCGGCGCGCTTCCACGAATCACTGGAACGTCGTGCTAACGCGCGCGACTATCCGAGCTGATCGATAGAACCTGGACAACTGAGACCTGAAAACATGAAATTTTGACGGCGTAACGCGAGAACGATCCCATCAGTAATTCCTGAGTGAAGGCCTCTGGAATTATCTCAATTAGGATACATTAACAACCATCTGTTTCAATACCAAATGAGCGACCAGAATCAAATGGCTCTGAGCACTATGGGACTCAACTGCTGTGGTCATAAGTCCCCTAGAACTTAGAACTACTTAAACCTTACTAACCTAAGGACATCACACACATCCATGCCCGAGGCAGGATTCGAACCTGCGACCGTAGCGGACCAGAATCGACTACCCACTTGGGCCACTAGGGCACAAACTAACGGCCGATATGGAGGGCTGAAGGATGTACTTGTTTCAGAGAGTTCTAAAACGATCATCATTCTCACGTTCCGACGCGATCGGTTTTGAGTCGGCTAATAACGGACAATTTCGTAATCGCTCAAGTGTAATCTCCATAGAGTCTAACGCTTACTACTGCGGCATTAACAGAAATGGAAAATATCGGCATAGGTTCCTTCAACTCCCAAGTGCCACGAGGACCACCAAAGGCAACCAGCAGCCTCGTTAATCAGTTCAAAAGCTGCCGCATAAATTTAATCCACATTAATACACAGGGTGTTCCCGTAAAAGCGTGAAGAAATGTAATAGGACGCAGAAAATACTCCACTAAACAATTTGAGGCAGGGAACCTGGGGTCATAGAAGCCAACGTAAAGAGATATGGAAGTACACCTGTCTACCGCTTTGTCTAGCACTACTGTTTTCCAGCTTATGTACAACTAACATGCCTATAAGTTTATGCGTACTGTGATGTTCATTTACATGTACATTCTTTATTTCCTGCAAAGAAACAAGGGCCGGCCACTGTGGCAGAGCGATTCTAGGCTCTCCAGTCCGGAACCGCGCTGCTGCTACGGTCGCGGGTTCGAATCCTGCCTCGGGCATGGATATGTGTGATGTCCTTAGGTTAGTTAGGTTTAAGTAATTCTAAGTCTAGGGGACTGATGACCTCCGATGTTAAGTCCCATAGTGCTTAGAGCCATTTGAACCATTTTTGAAAGAAACAAGGAGGATGAGCCTTATTACTTGGAAGTCATGATGTAGGTTTTGTTTACTTTACTTGTCCATACGCTGAATCTGTTGTATCCTATTTACATTGTCCCATTACAGAACGTGCTATGAATCAACAACATGACGATGCACCGCCTCACTTCAATGTGGATGTCCCCAATCATCTGAATGGCGTATTTCCTGGTCGTTGGTTTGGAAGGGGTGGTCCTATTCCATGGCATTCAAAGTCACCTGACCTGCATACCCTTGGTTATTTCCTATGGGGATATCCAAAACACGGCCCACGAGTTATACGGGCCTCACAACCAACTTGTGACGTCACACTAGTGGTCTGTCAGCCATACTTCGCGAACGTTCGGCTCTGTTTAGGGCCCATGGGAAATCAGTATATAATTGAAATGGTATCCACAAAAGTCCTTAAGTTTGTAGTCTGCTATCGAGACCTTGCATGCATTTCAATGCGCGGTCAAGAATTGTTAAACTCGTCCCAAATACTCGCTCACCGCCGGAGATGGCGGCTGGCCCTCGAAACACCAATAGTGTCACGTGCTGTGACGTACTGTCTTTTCTAGTGGGCTCCGATCTGAAGTCACCTGTGTATGAGAACCCAGTGGATACGGGATGGAATTAGTTGCCAGAATTGTAGATGCTTATGATGTGATTCGAAACACACCAGGGATATTTGTCAAGGTGCGTCAGAATCTTGTTCCCCCATGTCATGCTTGCATTGAGGTTGAAGGCCGTCAGTTTCAGCACATTTTGTAAGATAGAGCACAACTGGTACGTTCATTGTGCCAGTGATGGTATTTGCAGTTAACTTTAACTAGAGTAAAAAAAGCCTTAGCTGGCTTCTTCCATCGCAGGTTCCCTACCTCAAACTGTTCAGTGGGTCATCCTCTATGTCCCGTTAAATTTTTGCACGCTCTTACGGAAACACCCTGCATAACAAGTAAGTATGCAGCAATATCAACCATGCCAACAGCTGCCTGGTTAATCTGTGCAGCACTTAAAAACCACAAAAATTGGGTCAACAACCACAACAACTCAAACGAATTCAAGAGCTGCCCAGCTGGTCTGTGCAACACCGCAAACCATTAGTAAATTTTGAGCAACAAACAGCTACAAAGCTAATGATCGCAATGGTTGGTCACCCTATCTGTGTACCATTTAAAGCCTTGCAACGCTTAAATCCGCGTTAACATTTGAACACAAATCCAAAGCCACTCAAGACAACCGTCAAAGAATTCCCTTCAAGGAACGGAAAAACCAGCACAACAACATCAAGGTGGGCCACAACACAACCTCCCGAAGCACACTCGCCAACAACATTCATGCTCCTTCCTTGCCGCCGCAGGAGCCCCACGCCTCTGCTGCCCTACTCAAGAGGGCACTGAATACTTACTTTGCGAGCGACAGACCGAACCAGCGGGACTTTCAATCGAAACCTCTAGCCAATCCCAGCCGGTAGGTGAGATACACTCCTGGAAATGGAAAAAAGAACACATTGACACCGGTGTGTCAGACCCACCATACTTGCTCCGGACACTGCGAGAGGGCTGTACAAGCAATGATCACACGCACGGCACAGCGGACACACCAGGAACCGCGGTGTTGGCCGTCGAATAGCGCTAGCTGCGCAGCATTTGTGCACCGCCGCCGTCAGTGTCAGCCAGTTTGCCGTGGCATACAGAGCTCCATCGCAGTCTTTAACACTGGTAGCATGCCGCGACAGCGTGGACGTGAACCGTATGTGCAGTTGACGGACTTTGAGCGAGGGCGTATAGTGGGCATGCGGGAGGTCGGGTGGACGTACCGCCGAATTGCTCAACACGTGGGGCGTGAGGTCTCCACAGTACATCGATGTTGTCGCCAGTGGTCGGCGGAAGGTGCACGTGCCCGTCGACCTGGGACCGGACCGCAGCGACGCACGGATACACGCCAAGACCGTAGGATCCTACGCAGTGCCGTAGGGGACCGCACCGCCACTTCCCAGCAAATTAGGGACACTGTTGCTCCTGGGGTATCGGCGAGGACCATTCGCAACCGTCTCCATGAAGCTGGGCTTCGGTCCCGCACACCGTTAGGCCGTCTTCCGCTCACGCCCCAACATCGTGCAGCCCGCCTCCAGTGGTGTCGCGACAGGCGTGAATGGAGGGACGAATGGAGACGTGTCGTCTTCAGCGATGAGAGTCGCTTCTGCCTTGGTGCCAATGATGGTCGTATGCGTGTTTGGCGCCGTGCAGGTGAGCGCCACAATCAGGACTGCATACGACCGAGGCACACAGGGCCAACACCCGGCATCATGGTGTGGGGAGCGATCTCCTACACTGGCCGTACACCACTGGTGATCGTCGAGGGGACACTGAATAGTGCACGGTACATCCAAACCGTCATCGAACCCATCGTTCTACCATTCCTAGACCGGCAAGGGAACTTGCTGTTCCAACAGGACAATGCACGTCCGCATGTATCCCGTGCCACCCAACGTGCTCTAGAAGGTGTAAGTCAACTATCCTGGCCAGCAAGATCTCCGGATCTGTCCCCCATTGAGCATGTTTGGGACTGGATGAAGCGTCGTCTCACGCGGTCTGCACGTCCAGCACGAACGCTGGTCCAACTGAGGCGCCAGGTGGAAATGGCATGGCAAGCCGTTCCACAGGACTACATCCAGCATCTCTACGATTGTCTCCATGGGAGAATAGCAGCCTGCATTGCTGCGAAAGGTGGATATACACTGTACTAGTGCCGACATTGTGCATGCTCTGTTGCCTGTGTCTATGTGCCTGTGGTTCTGTCAGTGTGATCATGTGATGTATCTGACCCCAGGAATGTGTCAATAAAGTTTCCCCTTCCTGGGACAATGAATTCACGGTGTTCTTATTTCAATTTCCAGGAGTGTATATGTCGAATGAATACCCGTTTATCATCTGCATTTCTTCTTGGTGTAGCAATTTTAATGACCAGTTGAGTATTATAGACATGGGGAAGAGGGATGTAGATTGTGTTACTGTCGTGACAATATACTAGGCTATGTACATTGGAATATTCCGACTGTTAAAGACAACTGTGGAGGGAACATTACACTTATTTGTGGAAAAATGTTGACAAATTTTGCGTGAAAATCCAGAATTTTTCTATGATTGATGATTCCTGTCCGTTTACGTCGTTAACGGTTTTGTGTCGTAAGAGCGGAATAACCATGAAAATAATTATGAAATACCGTGTTAGTATTGAAAAGACGTGTAAAGACTATGAGAGAAAGTTGTATTCGGGCAGGAGACGTGGGGACACTTGAATGTCAGATTGATTATACAATTGTAAAGCAGAGATTTCGAAATAAGGTTCTGAGCTATTGGGCATTTCCAGGAGTAGATGTAGGCTCCGACCATATTTTTTTTAACTGTAGATTAACACTGAAGAAATTTTAAAAAAACACAGGGAATTAAGGTAACAGTGCCTGGCTAAACTGAAAGAATAGTTTGTACAGAGCTTCAACTGGAGTATTAGGCTAGAAGACATCTGACTGACACAGGAGAAAGGAACCAGTAGAAGACGAACGGGTAGATTTGAGAGATGAAGTAGTGTAGGCAGCAGAGGATGAAATAGGTAAAAACACAAGCCCTAGAAGTAATCCTTGTATAACACAGCCGATACTGAATTAACTGACAAAAGAAGAAAATATAAAAATGTACAAAAGGGACAGGTGAAAAGGAATAGAGACGTCTAAAAAATGAGACTGGCAAAAAGTGCAAATTGGCTAAGTAGGAATGGATAGAGTGGAAATGCAAGGCTGTATAAGAAAAATATCTCTTGCAGATATTGCCTTTTGGGAAAAAAGAAACAACTGTATCAATAACAAAAGCTCAGATGGCAAGCCAGTACTAAGCAAAGAAGGGAAAGCTGAAAGTGAAAGCAATATGTAGAGAGCTTCTACAAAGGGAATGAATTTCAGTACGGTATTGTTGAAACGGAAGAATAAGTAGATGACATAAGATGGAAGATATGACATTGCGAGAAGAATTTGACAGGACCCAGAAAGATATAAATGGAACTAACATGCATGGTGCAGACGATATTTCCTCAGAATTATTGACATTTGTGGGGGAACTATTCCATCTGATGTACATGATATGACGAAACGCCTTCGGACTTAAAGAAGACTGCAATAATGCCATTTCCAAAGAAAGCAGATTTGAGTATTACCAAACTATCTGTATAATAAGTCATACGTGCAAACTACTATCACGAATTATTGAAAGAATGGTGGGAAAATCCGTGGAAGCAGACCTCCGGGAAGATCACTTTGACTTCCAGAGAAATGTAAGAACACTCGAGGTACCACAGACTCTACGATTTATTTTAGAATGTAAGTTAAACAGAGGCAACCCTATTTCTATAACACTTATAGATGCAGAGAAAAATTTGGACAGTGTTGACTGGAATACACTCTTTGGTATCCTGGAGGTAGCAGGGATAAAATGCGGGGAGCGAAAGTTTATATGCGACTAGTAGAGAAACCAGATAGCAGTTACAAGAACCGAAGGATATGGAAAGGGAAACAGTTGTTGGAAATGGAATGAGACAGGATTGTATCTTATCCTCGATGTTATTCAATCTGTACACTGAGCGAATAGTAAAAGGTAAATTTGGAGAAGGAATCAAAGTTCATGTGGAAGAAATAAAAATATCGAGGTCTGCTGATGACACTGAAATTCTTCCAGATATGGCAAAGGTCTTGTAAGAGCAGTCGGACTAAATGCATAGTACCTTGAAAAGAGGTTTTAAGATGAGCATCAACCGAAGTAAAACAAGGGCAATCGAACGTAGTGAAATTAAATCAAGTGATGCTGAGGGAATTAGATTATCTCGTGGTTGTGCGGTAGCATTCTCGCTTCCCACGCCTGGGTTCCCGGGTTCGATTCCCGGCGGGGTCAGGGATTTTCTCTGCCTCGTGATGGCTGGGTGTTGTGTGCTGTCCTTAGGTTAGTTAGGTTTAAGTAGTTCTAAGTTCTAGGGGACTGATGACCATAGATGTTAAGTCCCGTAGTGCTCAGGGCCATTTTTGAATTAGATTAGGAAATGAGACACTAAAAGTAATATATAGGTTTTGCTGTTTGAGTAGCAAAATGAGTGATGATAGTCAACGAGTGAGTGTCTAATATGCAGACTGTTTACAGAAAAAGACGTATTTGAAACATGGAATGTATAATTAAGTGACAGGAGGTCTTACCTCATGTTTCCAGAATGAAATTTTCACTCTGCAGCGGAGTGTGTGCTGATATGAAGCTTCCTGGTAGATTAAAACTATGTGCCAGTCCGAGACTCAAACTCGGTACCTTTGCCTTTCGTGTGCAAAAGCTCTACCGACTGAGCTACCCAAGCACGACTCACGACCCGCCCTCACAGCTTTAATTTCGCCAGTACCGCGTCTCCTACCTTCCAACTTCACAGAAGCTCTCCTGTGAACCTTGCAGAACTAACACTCCTGGAAGAAAGGATATTGCTGCCTAGTTATTCGCGGTTGCACAACCTTGCATAGGATAGACTAAAGCGGTGAGCTGAATCAGACCAGTCTTCGGACTGACGAACACAGTAATAAGAAATGGACCATGTTGTATGAATATTTAAAGTACCTACTAAATGTCGATTCGTATCCATATTGCTGAATCTGTTCAATTTCAGTTATTAGTTATTAGTTGCTGTAAACTTGATTAGGAGTTTTATGAACTTAATTTCTATTGTTATGACCCTTGCCGAGGTCAGTAGATGAACACCTGGCGTGTCACCTTTCACATCCAAGAACACAAGATCACACCACTTCCCTATTACGCTTCCATCTCGTGAAGTATTATACTCTCTAAAACTATGATGTACCCTGGAAAAATACAATCATTTTGCTTAACGTGAGTATTGTCCCTAGGGACGCAGCCTCTGAACTTTTAGGCGACAGCCGAGATCCAGTCAGTATTATTATCATTACTTATTTGGATATTCACTTTACATGACGTTGAAATAATAACAGTTGAAACTACAAGTTATCACTGAGTTCGGTATGATCACCGAGAAGCGAATATACCATTCTGCTGGTCTTCACCACAACTATCTTCTGCAGTTGGCAACAAAGTGTAGGATGCAGTCGTAGCTCCTGCAGGCCTTTCATAGTCAGTTCTGGGATCCACGGTGACCGGTATTACCACAGGTACGATGTGCACACACTTCTGGTTCCAAGTGGCTTTTACCTCGTGTGCCATACGCCTCTATTTGGTGATCTACTCGTTGCAGGTGGTTTATAAATCAGATGCTTTGTGTACGTCGATACTACGAGCATTGAGCAAGCTCGACTACAAACTCGGGTTATACAACAACAGCGTTTGCAACGGATGGTTTGAGTTAAATCACGGACAGCGTAAATCGGTGTATCAGGCCGGGATTTTGAACACCACGTGTTCAGAACTGAGGTGCACTGTCTCAGCTGTGCGCTGTCACGGCCGACGAATAAAATAATTGTAAGAGATAACAAAATGCTTGCTAGTGAACTCTGAATAACTTACTTGTTCACGAACTGATCACTGCTTTCCCACTAACGTTTATGTATTGAAATATAAATATGGGTGAAATTTAAACCTATTTAAATGCAGACTTAATTGAAAAGTACACATTTCATGTACATTTATATTAATTAGGAGACGATTTGAATCTGAATTTAGTACCAGCTCGGAACCAAACATTCGCAATTATCTCGCAAACAGTTGGCGTGTTCGGTGGAAAGTTTTTGTTTCTATTGTTGTACGCTTGCGCCAATTTCAGGTTTCGCTGTTTTTTGTTTGTTTCTAGAATACCTCTGGAAACCCAACAGCAATTTCAACCATACTGAATCAGCCCATGAATGCATGATTTACTGTCTGAAAAGAAAAATGCATTTGGCCACCTGTAGCACGCTTAAGAGTGGGATGGGTGCTTGAATGGAGTCACATGCAAATATCATCAAAAATGAACTATAATACTCTGAAATCTGAAGATCTCTGGAATGCAAGTCTCATTGGAGGAGCATCGTTTCAAATCGTAAGGCACATTCATAATTTTACAGGAAGTGAAAAAACCGTCCACTTCCTTACCAAAGGGAATATGTCAAAATTCTCGACGGCAAGACCTAGATATTTAGATTATGGTCCAGAATTAGTCATGATTTAAATCATTTCCCTATGCATGAAGACACCATTGTAATTTTTAATTCGCACTTAATACTTTTTACCAATATATCTAACAAAATACTTTTTACTTTTTAATCCAATCATCTTTCCTCATAATATGATTTTAAACGATCAGTTCAGTACTTTTTATTGATTTTATAGTCGGACACACATCCTGACGTAACATGTCGTTGACTGTAGATTACAGTCTTGCATTTTGTCCTTCTTCCTCGTGCCAGAGAAGGATTCATGTTTTTCAGCACTAAATTACTGTGGGGAAAAATGATCCAGTCTGACTCAAGAGCATTAGAGAGCCCATACCAGACGAGTGTAACTCCAAATGTTTGCGTGGTAGAGTAATTATGGTGTAAGTGCACATGGAAACGGTGTCTGCGCAGCAATCGCTGATACAGTGTAACTGAGGTAGACTAAGGGGAAAAAGTCGCATTCACCGAGGTAGATGGAAAACCGCCTTAAAAAACATCCACAGGCTGGCCGGCACACCAGACCTCGACACTAATCCGCAGTGCGAATTCGTGCCAGGGACTGACACGCCTCCCCCTCGGAAAGCAGAGCGTTAGACCTCGCGGCTACAACAACATAATAATAATAATAATATTCTATAAGTAAGAAAAAGTAGGGTACGTGAAATTTATCGAAAGCATCCGACATTCATGCATCCGACATTCATATCGAAAATGTAGGGCTATTCTATGGGACCGCTAGGGTTACTGGTGTAAGTCCCAACGACATTTAAATCCAAGATTGATCGAACTCTGTAGATACCTCTGGATAAATTTAGTAACTAATAGAACTCTCTATAGCTTTCCTCGGACACTACATCTGCGGTAAATGTTTTACCCTTTTTTGTGAGAAATTGAGATCGGTACGTAAATTCACTTCGTTCACGTCTGACGAATTGCAGGATGCTTCGGGGTCCATGTTTAACAGCAGGTCAACCCACAACTGGCCGGGTACTTCAGTTCAAAGGTTAGAGAAAGGCAACGGCATACCATCTCCAATAGGACCATGCCTAGTACAGCGCTATGACGTTCAAAACAATATTCGGATTGATGACTGCATTACTTGTGTTAACTGGAGAACGCCGGGCAGCAGCTACTCTGGAGCTTAGTGACCAACGAACCCCGCGAACACGAGACAACTGCAAAGAAAGAAGGATACGAAGAAGAGGAGGCGGAGGAGAAGAATGAAGAGATGTAAGGCGTACCTTTGTTTTTTTTTTTTTTTAAGTCAAGAACCCCGCCTGTTGTATCTAATTAATACCTGACATGCGGTACCGTTTTCAGTCTAAATTTCCAATAACACGTTTTGCTTCTTGAACCTCTACCGCGGTCTATGCAATGGGGAGAATTCTCATGACATGGCGACTGGTAAAACCCCAAATTCGCCCACGCGCCGCATCAATTCCCGCCTCGTTTGTACAGCAACATTATGAGCTACCGGCTGGTTCATAAACAGGCTGCGGGCCATCGCCGGAGCGATTCATTAATCACTTCTGGAGCCTCCAATAGCGGCAGACGCTCCTGAACGCCGACCCCGTGGTAACCTCTATTAAATACGTTACCCGAAAGACGCGTGCAGTGTTACGGCGATCCTTATCGGTGCATGCAAATCCCGCCCAGGCGAGCTGGTTGCGCAAACTGCGATGTTGAAATCTTAATTTGGGAAGGCCCGTCGAAAGTAATTTACTGCCTCGGAGTGCCTTCTTCATCCAGAGAAGCCGTCGAGCTCGTGAAGTAATTACAGCAACGAGCTGCGCTATTCGCAGCCGAGCCACTTGCACGAATTCAGGAGAGCCAAGGTTGACCGGAAGGGGTAGCACAGAGGTCGTCGTAAATAGCGTGCCAACTTTGGCGAATGAGTTACTTTAGTTAAATCCGTGAATGTATTCTGCACGAATTACACAGTTATCACACTATGTTCCTAAATTACATCGAGCATTAAATTTGAAATCTGTAGTCATTTTAGTATGTCCTTATCGCGTAACTGTTTTTTTTTTTTTAAAAAGAGAGTATTCTGATAATTGAATGAAATGTTTTGTTAAAAATTCTCTTTTATGTTTGTTAAAAGCCACTGCTAAATTTTCTCTGGTCGCTATCGCCAGAAATATCATACGTATTCCAATGTGAAGACGTTTGTCTTACTCACGATAGGTTAAAAAAATCTTTCTTTAATATTACGCGATATGTCAATTAAACACAATGCTTAATTAGTTTTTCTGTGAGGCGTGTTGCTCCTGGATAGCTGCCTATATGCAACGCCAGCGTACACATTTTTAGAAATGACTCTTAATAAAACTGTACCTCTGGCCAAAAATGAAGTGGAAAATATTACAAGACGCCCTTTTGTATACATTGAGATTATTCTTTTTAATATCTTTAGCATTAAATGAATATTAAAATAGCTTATATCATTTTTATCATCAATGGCGTAGTTACAACAATGAACCTTTACAAATTGGGCCTATACAAAATCGCCAGGGCAACATTTAATTATTATGTAACTAAATCATGGGTAGGAAAGGTACTTGCTACCGTCAAAAACACCAACTTTTATAAGCAGTAGTTTCGTATATATTCAAAATATTATTAGTATTACTACTGATAGTTGTATTAGTTTCAGACCGTGAATAATAAGCGTCCGTCACCTAGAACATCAGAACCAAGAAGACAATGAAACAAGAAATGTTCATCCCTTTTGTACCAAATGACAAAGACAGTACAAATTACTATTCTGTGAGTGCATATAGCGCTTCCATTGTTGAGTATGGATAATTTAATTTATACTCTTTTTTTCGGAGGCTGTGCTACATCCTGACAGAGTTAAATAAGGACAAGTGTATTGTGCAGCTTTGAGAAAGTATTCGATTGTGTGGAGTACAAAGTTTTACTTATCAAACTAAAATCAATGGCAGAGGGAGTCACATTGACAAATGTCATAGGAATACATACTGGGGAAATATACATGTACGGTGACCCACAAATTTCGGTGCTGGGTCCTTTCCTGTTTGTGACGTGCGTTAATTGCCTTCAACTCACTTTAGAAGATGGTTCAAAAATTGTAACATGTGCTGATGATGGAAGAGTACAAATCGAAAGCCCACGCTCTTACTTTTCAAATGCGTCATAGATGATCGCTGAATAGACCTATAGTGTAAATGCTACTCTCACAGAGACCCTTAAAACCAATCTTAAACAAGTAAACAGTAATCTGTTATTATTAAATGCAGTCATTAACAGTCAGATATTGAACAAAACACTTTGTGTAAAACTGCAATCCAGTCGAATTGTTATTGTTGTGATCTTCTGAAAAAAAAAACAACTTGTTTCATGGAGTTCTGCACCTAGTTTACTCTTAAAAACCTCTTCAGCTCTGGAACCGACATTCATCTTCACTTGCATGCCTTGGTCTGCTTCTACAATATATATTCTTCCCCTCCCGACCTTATTTGAAGGCTCATTCGAAGCCTCAAGATGTGCCCTCTCAATAGGTACCATGCTTCAGTCGCACTGTGCCAGAAATTTCTTTTCTCCCAATTTCTAGTCTGTATTTCTTCATCGTTAATGGACCTATCCAATCTACAGCAATCTTTTGAAGCACCGCGTTTCGAAAGCTTTAATTATCTTCCTGTCACAGCTGTTTATCGATCATGTTTTAGTTCCGTGAAATGATACACTAGAGATAAATACTTTCAAAAAATACTTCCTATGTTTTAAATTTCATTACATGCAACAAATTTTTCAGAAGACCTGTTCTTGCTATTGGCAGTTTGCATTTCATATCCTAACTACCTTGGCCATAGTTATTTATTTTGCTGCCCAAGTTATCTAATTTCCTCAGCACTCCCTCATTTAATTCTACTAGATTCTGTTGCGCTTGTTTTACCTTTGTTGCTGTTCATATTACAAAATCGTTTCAAAACAGTACACATTCCGTTTAACTTGTCTTCCAATGCATTAGGCTCTCTATTCCTCTCTTCGTTATAATGTCAACAGTAAACCTCAAATGTTTTATTTCTTTTCTATGAACTTCTATTTCCTTTCCATATTTCTCGTTGGTTGCCTTCACAGCCTGCTTTGTGTACAGACTGAATAACATTGGGAAAGTTACAACCGCCGGCCGTTGCGGCCGAGCTGTTCTAGGCGCTTCAGTCTGGAAGCGCGCGACCGCTACAGTCGCAGGTTCGAATCCTGTCTCGGGCATGGATGTGTGCGATGTCCTTAGGTTAGGTTTGAGTAGTTTCAAGTTATAGGGGACTGATGATCTTGGAAGTTGAGTCCCATAGTGCTCAGAGCCATTTTTGAAAGTTATAACCCCTCCTCACTCGCTTTTCGAGTACTGCTTACCTTCCAGGTCCTTCGACACTTATAACTGCAGTATGGTTTCTGTATGAATTGCAGATAATTTTCCGCATCCTGTATTTTATCACTGCTATCTTCAATAAGCTAAAATGGAATTAACACGTGTTAATCGGGAAGCACATTCAAGCAAGCTTTTTTCTTATAAGTACCTTTGCTAGTGCTGCCCAGTAGACAATTCTTTTCCGTGGTTTGCACATTTTTATTCCTTGTTGCCTTGAGGATCAGTACATCTCTAAGGTAAACCAAGTTTTTGGAAGTGGGCGGAAAGAGTAGTGCACAAATCAGATAACTTTCCAGCTTGCAGACGCCTATTTATATGTGAGCGGAAAGAGTATTGGGTAAATTATATATTTTTTCAGCTTGCTAAGGCCAGTTCAAATGTGATGTAACATTTCATTCGAATTGCGATTTCAGAATCGCTGTACAAGACAGATACAATTGTCATGTAGACTGTACCTTCTTGTTTAAAGTTCAGAATGTTGTTGTATACTACCATGCTAAGATGGCCACCAAATTTCAACCTCGCATAAAGTAAGAAACTGCGAACCCTTACCAATTCAAAAGAAAATTCAGAACATACTTTATTAACCACTCCAACTCCAAATTATCTGATGAACTAGGTTAAAAGACTAAAAATTCGTGTTATCTGAGTGGCAAGAGGCAACGTACACGGTAAAGTTGCATCACAAGCAATACTGTATTGTGAACAAACAGCTGTTTTCGCAAATAAAGGCAATTGCTGTCTTTGAAAATATAAATTTATTGTTGTAAATATTGCGCTATCCGCAGAAGGTAAACAGAAGCTGTTTAATATCTAATACAACTATCAAACTTTTCTAAAGTATCAGGTTCTCTACTAAAGTACAGTAACATGTATCAAACATAGATATAAGGAGTATTAAGCAAAGTTGTTACAATGTATTACAAAGTCATTATATAGATTAAGTTTATGGTTGTTGCTTCTCTTTTGTATACCTCTGGTATGTGTTCACTGATTGGTGACACCGAAGATTATCGTTCTTGTTATTATGTACAGAAAAAGAGGAATGAGTGTGTCACATTTTATTCTTCTACGAAACCACACTTCCATGAAATAACGAAATTTTGTAAGAAGAACTATTATTTATTTTGTGTGCAGTAATTTATTTCATCGCTCCCTCTCCATAAAACATTAGCATTCTGTGATCGGGTTGGTTAAATAATTCTCAAATGAACAGCTCAGTCGAAGAAAGCTGCTATGTAGAAGCAAGAGCACTCCTTGACGAAAGGACGAATTCGGTGTTCGTGATAGAAGAAGATGACGTTTTAAGACCTTGTATTATCCGCCTCAGCGTTGAGTGCAGAGATGGACAGGGCGCGAGGTTTCAGCATATTTGACCGCCTCCATACCATCGTGGCTAAACAAGGGAAGCATATCATTTCCATAGGTGCTGGCCATTCGACAAACCATCTTGTAGAGACCTTGATACGCCTGGATTCGGATAAAGCCACCGCCATTAGTGTCAATTCCCTTCGTCAAACTTCAGAATGACCAAGTTCGCCTTCTAACATTCCATTGTAAAAGTGACTAGACAGACCAATCCAGTGCTCAAGATTTTAATGGTGTGAAGTGATCCACTACACGCAACAAGCGGCTACACGGGTAGCAGGGGTTGTGTGGCGTGGGCTGGGCGGTTTTTTAGGTTAGATGGCCTCGGGCAAGTACAGAAAGGGCAACAGCCTCAACGGGTGCGTGGCAAAGTCAGAACATGCGGGGACCAAGCAGCAATCGGTATTGTAGTTGTAAACTGTCGAAGCTGCGTTGGTAAAGTACCGGAACTTCAAGCGCTGATAGAAAGCACTGAAGCCGAAATCGTTATAGGTACAGAAAGCTGGCTGAAGCCAGAGATAAATTCTGCCGAAATTTTTACAAAGGTACAGACGGTGTTTAGAAAGGATAGATTGCATGCAACCGGTGGTGGAGTGTTCGTCGCTGTTAGTAGTAGTTTATCCTGTAGTGAAGTAGAAGTGGATAGTTCCTGTGAATTATTATGGGTGGAGGTTACACTCAACAACCGAGCTAGGTTAATAATTGGCTCCTTTTACCGACCCCCCGACTCAGCAGCATTAGTGGCAGAACAACTGAGAGAAAATTTGGAATACATTTCACATAAATTTTCTCAGCATGTTATAGTCTTAGGTGGAGATTTCAATTTACCAGATATAGACTGGGACACTCAGATGTTTAGGACGGGTGGTAGGGACAGAGCATCGAGTGACATTATACTGAGTGCACTATCCGAAAATTACCTCGAGCAATTAAACAGAGAACCGACTCGTGGAGATAACATCTTGGACCTACTGGTAACAAACAGACCCGAACTTTTCGACTCTGTAAGTGCAGAACAGGGAATCAGTGATCATAAGGCCGTTGCAGCATCCCTGAATTTGGAAGTTAATAGGAATGTAAAAAAAGGGCGGAAGGTTTATCTGTTTAGCAAGAGTAATAGAAGGCAGATTTCAGACTACCTAACAGATCAAAACGAAAATTTCTGTTCCGACACTGACAATGTTGAGTGTTTATGGAAAAAGTTCAAGGCAATCGTAAAATGCGTTTTAGACAGGTACGTGCCGAGTAAAACTGTGAGGGACGGGAAAAACCCACCGTGGTACAACAACAAAGTTAGGAAACTACTGCGAAAGCAAAGAGAGCTTCACTGCAAGTTTAAACGCAGCCAAAACCTCTCAGACAAACAGAAGCTAAACGATGTCAAAGTTAGCGTAAGGAGGGCTATGCGTGAAGCGTTCGGTGACTTCGAAAGTAAAATTCTATGTACCGACTTGACAGAAAATCCTAGGAAGTTCTGGTCTTACGTTAAATCAGTAAGTGGCTCGAAACAGCATATCCAGACACTCCGGGATGATGATGGCATTGAAACAGAGGATGACAAGCGTAAAGCTGAAATACTAAACACCTTTTTCCAAAGCTGTTTCACAGAGGAAGACCGCACTGCAGTTCCTTCTCTAAATCCTCGCACAAACGAAAAAATGGCTGACATCGAAATAAGTGTCCAAGGAATAGAAAAGCAACTGGAATCACTCAACAGAGGAAAGTCCACTGGACCTGACGGGATACCAATTCGATTCTACACAGAGTACGCGAAAGAACTTGCCCCCCTTCTAACAGCCGTGTACCGCAAGTCTCTAGAGGAACGGAAGGTTCCAAATGATTGGAAAAGAGCACAGGTAGTCCCAGTCTTCAAGAAGGGTCGTCGAGCAGATGCGCAAAACTATAGACCTATATCTCTGACGTCGATCTGTTGTAGAATTTTAGAACATGTTTTTTGCTCGAGTATCATGTCGTTTTTGGAAACTCAGAATCTACTCTGTAGGAATCAACATGGATTCCGGAAACAGCGTTCGTGTGAGACCCAACTCGCTTTATTTGTTCATGAGACCCAGAAAATATTAGATACAGGCTCCCAGGTAGATGCTATTTTTCTTGACTTCCGGAAGGCGTTCGATACAGTTCCGCACTGTTGCCTGATAAACAAAGTAAGAGCCTACGGAATATCAGACCAGCTGTGTGGCTGGATTGAAGAGTTTTTAGCAAACAGAACGCAGCATGTTGTTATCAACGGAGAGACGTCTACAGACGTTAAAGTAACCTCTGGTGTGCCACAGGGGAGTGTTATGGGACCATTGCTTTTCACAATATATATAAATGACCTAGTAGATAGTGTCGGAAGTTCCATGCGGCTTTTCGCGGATGATGCTGTAGTATACAGAGAAGTTGCAGCATTAGAAAATTGTAGCGAAATGCAGGAAGATCTGCAGCGGATAGGCACTTGGTGCAGGGAGTGGCAACTGACCCTTAACATAGACAAATGTAATGTATTGCGAATACGTAGAAAGAAGGATCCTTTATTGTATGATTATATGATAGCGGAACAAACACTGGTAGCAGTTACTTCTGTAAAATATCTGGGAGTATGCGTGCGGAACGATTTGAAGTGGAATGATCATATAAAATTAATTGTTGGTAAGGCGGGTACCAGGTTGAGATTCATTGGGAGAGTCCTTAGAAAATGTAGTCCATCAACAAAGGAGGTGGCTTACAAAACACTCGTTCGACCTATACTTGAGTATTGCTCATCAGTGTGGGATCCGTACCAGATCGGGTTGACGGAGGAGATAGAGAAGATTCAAAGAAGAGCGGCGCGTTTCGTCACAGGGTTATTTGGTAACCGTGATAGCGTTACGGAGATGTTTAACAAACTCAAGTGGCGGACTCTGCAAGAGAGGCGCTCTGCTTCGCGGTGTAGCTTGCTCGCCAGGTTTCGAGAGGGTGCGTTTCTGGATGAGGTATCGAATATATTGCTTCCCCCTACTTATACCTCCCGAGGAGATCACGAATGTAAAATTAGAGAGATTAGAGCGCGCACAGAGGCTTTCAGACAGTCGTTCTTCCCGCGAACCATACGCGACTGGAACAGGAAAGGGAGGTAATGACAGTGGCACGTAAAGTGCCCTCCGCCACACACCGTTGGGTGGCTTGCGGAGTATAAATGTAGATGTAGATGTAGATCTGAATGCACTGCTTCTTATTTTTGCTATTAGTTTGCGTTCAGAATAATAAACAGTTTCTCACAGTAGCGTCGATTTGCTCCTGTAATTGTGCTTACGTACAGTAGTCAGAGATAATGCTCCAGAAATCAACTGTCTTCCGTAGGAAAATGAACTGTTTTCAGGCGGCTGATATACATGCAAAATTAGGCAGAAACTGATCATACTGCCAAAACGGGTCTTTATTATTTTTTTGTTTCTGTATCCCCACGTGTTACTGTTACCAAATGCAAGATGTAATTAACAACCAGAAAATTGACATAACATGAGTATTCAGTGATAAATTTTCCTTGCTGGGTGTAACGACCCGCCTGAGAATAACTACGTGAGATACGTAAGCGTATAAAGACCAGTACAAGTAATGAGCCTTACTGGTCAACACTCTTGTGGTTTACGCAACTGTAGCATTCAGGACTGCCTTCTCACTGCCTACCAACAAACGTTCTACCTAAGCTATGTTGATAAGCCTCTGTGGAAGCAGTAGAGAGTGAAAACTGTTGTGCATTCCAGAGACACAGGCGAGTGACGTGGCAGAGTGGCAAGACACTGTATTCGTATTCGGGAGGGTTAGGGATTCCTGCACTTTCATAGATAACTGAAATGGTGAGGAGCTTCGTTTGGAAAGGTCACTGCCGATTTCTTTCCCTATCCATGTCCAACTTGAGCAGGTGCTGCGTCTCTAACAATGTTGTCGTCGACGGAACGTCAGACCTAAGGTTTTATTTTCTTCTTTTTTCTCTTTAGGACGAAAAGTAGTTGAGGTCATAGGCGCTCAAAGTCTTCTTTCCTTACACGGACTGTAAAATATGTTTGAGATAACAGGAGAACATGTGCGACATATTTAGAAAGGTGAATGGTTTGCCACAGAACATAAATGTATGTAGAAGGTCGTTTTAATCACCTCGACAGACAAATGTACTCATTTCCCTCACCGACCATTATACGTGTTTCATTACCTTTGAGAAAACGTTTTCAACACTTGCAAACATTTCCCAAGAACATATTCTACTACGGGACGACTGGAAACCGTGAGGATAATTTCTAGAGCAGTGTCCCACATGAGCGAGATTGAAAAAATATTCGTTTCTTGAAATCTCATCCAGAAAGGGGCCGTGAGGTGGTCTGTGCATGGAAGTCCTGGAATAATCCCAAACTTCTCGGCATGGACTGGGAGCATGTGACAATGCTCATAATTCGTCCGCTGGGTAGGAACGTTAAGCTCGGAAAGTTCCTCGTAGCTGTCAGACATTAATAGGCTACGAGCCAGCACAGGGCTTCGGCATTTTCCTTCTTTATCCCAGCGTCAAAAACAACACCAACATTACACTAAAACACCACATGCTCTCATCACAGTCTCCTACATCTTGTAGATTTATAAGTATCACATTTCGCGAAGCTGTGAGCGACGTAATTAAATGTTTTAAATTACACGTAACGCTCGTTAATCGCCGAACAAGCAGTACAATATTTCAACTAAACTGGAAGCTGATGTCGTGAATGCTTTTTGATCGTAAGCAGTAAACCAACACGGTTCGTCTAGAATATTCCTAGAATTTACTTGTCGTTGCTCTCGGCTGACTTGACTCGGTTCAGGTGCAGCGAGGTACCGGTACAGCGCAGGAGCGCACACAGTGGGGCTTTGTGCTCCCACGAGCCGTCGCGTCAGTAGAGCGTGCTGAGTCAGCCGCGGCACCTGTCAGGCGCCGCCCACCACTCAGCCGTGGGCGGCGCTGGACCGCCGGGTCGCCACCTCTGCGCCGGCCGACGCCTGTGGCCGGCTCGCCTTGTGCTCGCCGGCGGGCGCGCCTCACCCGAAACGTACGGAAAACACAAATAACTGCTTACCGAGAGCGCTGAGTACCAGTATTTACGATGTGGCCCATGCTATTTAGAGCCTATTGCTAACCAGCAAGTTACTGTTACTACTATGTATTTCAGACCTATCGTGGTGTCCTGATTTGGAGCCGAATGACGGACAAACAAAGGCTGAAACGGTTTTGCAATGATACCGTAACTCTGGATGACAGCTCTGGGGTGAAGATTTCATACCCCCCTCCTCCTCCCCCCTCCCCCCTCCCACAAACACACCAATCTCCAACAATAGGACTGTGCGCCCACTACAGAAAGGAAGAACCTTTCGGAGTATGCTGATGCATTAGCTCCATACTTAACAATCATATACAACCGTTCGCTCGACGAAATATCCGTACCCAAAGACTGAAAAGTTGCACAGGTCACACCAATATTCAAGAAAGGTAGTAGGAGTAATCCACTAAATTACAGGCCCATATCGTTAACGTCGATACGCCGCAGGATTTTAGAACATATATTGTGTTCGAACGTAATGAATTACCTCGAAGAAAACGGTCTATTTACACACAGTCAACATGGGTTTAGAAAATATCGTTCTTGTGAAACACAACTAGCTCTTTATTCACATGAAGTACTGAGCGCTATTGACAAGGGATTTCAGATCAATTCCGTATTTCTGGATTTCACAAGCGGCTCGTAGTGAAATTGCGTGCTTATGACATATCGTCTCAGTTACGTGACTGGATCTGTGATTTCTTGTCAGAGAGGTCACAGTCCGTTGTAATTGACGGAAAGTCATCGAGTAAAACAGAAGTGATTTCTGGCGTTCTCCAAGGTAGTGATAAAGGCCCTTTCCTGTTCCTTATCTATATAAATGATTTGGGAGACAATCTGAGCAGCCGTCTTCGGTTGTTTACAGATGATGCTGTCGTTTATCGACTAATAAAGGCCGGCCGCGGTGGCCGTGCGGTTCTGGCGCTGCAGTCCGGAACCGCGGGACTGCTACGGTCGCAGGTTCGAATCCTGCCTTGGGCATGGGTGTGTGTGATGTCCTTAGGTTAGTTAGGTTTAAGTAGTTCTAAGTTCTAGAGGACTTATGACCTAAGATGTTGAGTCCCATAGTGCTCAGAGCCATTTGAACCATTTTTGACTAATAAAGTCACCAGAAGAACAAAACAAACTGCAAAACGATTTATAAGAAATATCGAAATGGTGCGAAAAGTGGTAGTTGACCTCAAATAACGAAAAGTGTAAAGTCATCCACATGAGTGCTAAAAGGAATTCGTTAAACTTCGGTTATACGATAAATCAGTCAGATCTAAAAGCCGTAAATTCAACTAAATACCTAGAAATTACAATTACGAACAATTTAAATGGGAAGGGATACACAGAAAATGTTGTGGGGAAGGCTAACCAAAGACTGCGTTTCATTGGCAGGACACTTAAGCCCAGTCCACACGCAACGATCTGTCTGCGCAGACATCGGCGCAGATGTCTGTACATGCAAAAGATCGCTGCAAATGTGGTGTGTTCACACGACACAAACCCCAATCTACTACTCGCCCGCCATCTGTCGGTGTAGAAAAGAAATATCAGTGGCAAGCGACTGCGCTCCCCGTAAACGTCAAAAATTTAATTCAGTTATTTTGAAATATAGAAATGGAGGAAGTTCTGTTGTGGTCTGTGTTCGCAACTTGTGTTGCAAAAAACATTCAGACCAACCGCAGGAAACAGAGAAAGCGCTCAAAATGGTGTAGACAGTGGCTGCTAAACCGAAAGCAGTTTTCTCACGCAAATTTACTGCGAGATTTGAAGGGCGAACCTTAAGAAAGCCAAGCAGATCAAAATATCATAACGTGGGCTAGTGTACTTGATCTACTCCTACTTCAGATCTTCTAGATTTCTGAACTTTGGATAACACTTTTCGGTAAACAGTTCGCAAAGATTTTTTTTTAATTCTGTTTGCCGAGGCGTCAACTGCTCGCAATTTTTCAATTAGAGCATTGTATGGTGCTGTCTTTTTGTCTCTGTCACTATATTCTTTACTTTTAATCTTCCACAAACATGGGTGGTTTCTATATATTTCAATGAATTCACTGACAAACTCTCGAGAACACTGACGAGTATCAGCCATTTTAATGCCCTGTGCGCACAAATACAAACACTAGACTGAGCAAACAGCTGTTTCGGGCCAGATTTGCGGCGATCTCCTGTCCACACGCTCCAACTTGTCTGCGCAGATGCGGTTTGAACCCACAGATTTGAGAGGTTTCGCTCAAACCTCCAACTCCAACTTCCAGGTTTGCACACACCTCAGGTTGGTGCAAATCTTCTATCCACACGCAACGATCTGTCTGCGCAGATGTGATGTGCGCAGACATTTGCGCAGACAGATCGTTGTGTGTGGACGGGCCTTTAGAAAATGTAACAGACCTACTACGGAGACTGCCTACAATACGATTATCCGTCCTCTTTTAGAATACTGTTGCGTGGTGTGGGATCCTTACCAGATAGGACTGACTGAGCATCGAAAAAGTTCAAAGAAAGGCAGCACGTTTTGTATTATCACGAAATATGGGAGAGAGTGTCACAGAAATGATACACGATTTGGGATGGACATCATTAAAAGAAAGGCGTTTTTCGTTGCGACGGAATCTTCTCACGAAATTGACATAGCGAGGAACGATCACAAAGATAAAATAACGGAAATCAGATGTGATTGACTGTAAGTGGAAACTACTAAAGCAGAAGCGGCTAGTCAAGAAATGTTAGGCTGAAGAAGCATGTATGACTATGGGAAAGGTGGATGCAGCCTACAGGAAAAAATTAATAAGACTTTTGGAGAAAAAGACAAGCAAGTTTATGAATATTAACAGCTCAGATGAAAAGCCAGTACTAAGCAAAGAAGGGAAGTTGAAATGTGGAAAGGAATATGTAGAAGAGCTATACAACGCAAACGAACGTGCAATCAACATTATAACGAGGAAAGAGGAAGTAGATGAAGGTGAATGAGAATTATTTTGTAGAGCTCTGAAAGACTTAAGTCAAAACAAGGTCCTGGAGTAGATGCCATTCCCTCAGAATCAGTCATGAGAAAATATTTCACCAAGGCTTGCAAGGTGTATGAGATAGTGGAAAAATCATGAGACATTAAAAATAATGCAACACTTCCAATCTCAAGGGAGGAAGGAGCTGATAGGTGTGATATTACAAAACCACCGCTTCAAGAAGTTACGGTTACAAAATAATGACACGTGTTATTTACAGCAGAATGGAAAAATTAAGAGGAGCCGAAGTTGGGGGAAATTAGTTCGGATTCTGAAAAAGATGTAGAAACAATCGGGGTAAAAATGATCCTGCAAGTTATATTAGAAAACAGGAGAAAGGGAAACCTAGTTTATGGTATTTGAGACATTTGATAGATATAGTCACTGAAATTCCGAAGATAGGAACAATAAAATTCAGAGAGCGATGATTTATTAGCTACTTGTACAGAACCAAACTGCACATATTGGAATCCAAGGACATGAAAAGGAAGCTGTTGTTGAGTGAGACAGGATTGTTGCCTACCTCCGATGTAACCCAATCTGTAAGTATAGCACGCTGTGGTGGCAACTAAGAAGAAACTTGGAAAGAGTATTGAGGTTATGGCAGAAGAAATAGACTTTTTGAAGTTTGTCGATCGCATTGTAACTCTGTCGCATACGGCAAAGAACTTTTAAAATCAGTTGAATGTAATGAATAGCGTTTTGAGAAGAAGTTTTTAAATGTAAGTCAACAGAAACAACTCGAGTTTAACACAATGTTTTCGAATTTAATCAGTCGATGCTGAGGGTAATATATTAGGAAATAAGTGCATAAAGACACTAGATGACCTATATTATTTCAAAAGTCAAGCAAGTGACAATAGCGGAAATACAAAGGTTATAAAATGCCGACAGCCAATACAAAGAAAAGCATTTCTGAATAAAGGAAATTTATTGACATCGAATTTAAGTTTAAGTATTAGGAAGTCTTTTCTGAAGGTGTCTGTTTGGAGTTTAGCCTTGTATGGAGGAGAAATGGAACAAATGGTTCAAATGGCTCTGAGCACTATGGGACTTAACAGCTGTGGTCATCAGTCCCCTAGAACTTAGAACTACTTAAACCTAACTAACCTAAGGACATCACACACATCCATGCCCGAGGCAGGATTCGAACCTGCGACCGTAGCAGTCGCGCGGTTCCGGCCTGCGCGCCTAGAAATGGAACGATAAACACCTCAGACAAGATCAGAACAGAAGCTTTCGAAACAGGTACTACAGAAGAACGCCAAAGATTAGGTGGATTGACCACATAGCTATCAAGGAGGTAGTGAATCGAAATGGGATGAAAAGAAATAGAAAGGACACATCCTGAGGCATCAAATAATCGTGATGTTGTTAATGGAGGAAATCATGGAGGGTTAAAAGCTGTACAGGTATGCCAAGATTCGAATACAGTAAGCAGGTTGAAATGGATGTAAAATGAAAATGTTATGCAGAGATACAGAGGTTTGCAAAGGACAGATTAACGTGGAAGGCTGCATCAAGTCAGTGTTTTGACTGAAGACCGTAACAACAACAACAACAATGTGCATATTGAGTAGATAGTTTACAACAATCTGAAATCAATGATAGATCTCTTAAAATTAACCTTGCTCTGTTCGTACGTTAAATCTAGCAGACCCAATGTAAGGGCGCTCTTTTTGATGCCATATTTCTGGGCTTCCGCGAGGCATTCAGTACAATTCTGTATTGAGAGCTGGTGAAATAAATGTTAATTTATATGACTTAGAGCGAGTTAATAATTCAAATCAGTATCTTCTAGAAAGCAGAATCCAGCGTGTTATTGTTAACGGGACAACATCGTCAAATTTAAAGGTAATTCTGATTCGTTATTACCGGAAGGGAATGCTGTAGGGCCACTCCAAGTCACGTAGGGCCTGTATACAATTGATCTGGTAGTTTATGTCGGAAGTTCCGTGATGCAGCTCGCGGCTGTTGCACTTCGTGGATGAAGCAGTTCTCAGATGACCCAGTTCATGGATGACGCTGTTCGCTAATGATAATGGAAAATCGCAACACTAAAAAATGATTGCGAAATGCAGAAGAGTTGCAGAGGACAAAATCACGGCACAGAAACCGGATATTTGACGTCCGCATTGAGCATAAATAAGCAAAAGAATACCCGTTAATGTTCGATTACATCGTTCACTGTAAGTCGTCAGCAACAGTATCAATCGTAAAATATCGGAAAGTAACGATCTGGATGGAAGGATAACATAAAATTAGTTCATTAAAAGAATACTGCAGCACGAAATCCACACAGTAAAGACGTAGCTCACTCGAGTCATTCTTTAGAATTTTTACGTCAGTCCGGGACCCAAAGGTGGGTTCAGTTGATGAGATAGAGAAAATTCTAAGAACACTAGCGAATTTCGCAAGGGGTCGTTCAGTTCGCGTGAGAGCATCATATCGATGCTCATAAAACTCACATAGCAGTGTCTATAAGAGGGACGTTGTTTATCGGAGTGGTTTGCTGTTAAAATTCACAGAGCCAATGTTGCCCGAAGAGTCTGGCAATTACTATCTTCCACGTATATTTCGCTAAATGAAGATGACGGAGCAGCAGCGTGGACGAGTCGGAGGATCTGTTACGGTCGTACTTTCCACCTATTATCATAATGTACAGTTGGGAAAAAAATTGGTACACTTGGAAAGACGGCACATGCCACTTGGGGGATAGTAGATGTGCTGATAATGGTCCCAACGTCATCCGCCTGCGGGTAGCGCAGTGGCGTAGCTATCAGAGCGACATCTATTTCTAGCCTTTAATAGGGAATGTCCACAGCCAGAAAGCTTAGTTAGGTGCAGGCATGTGAAACAAGTAGACAACCATGCCATGGTGCTTCCTACAGCCAATTCAGCGAGTTTGAAAGGGATCAAACTGTGGTCTTCTGCTTGGCGGGATAGTCCTTTCGGAGAACTGCCGCACATGTACACATGCTGTACGTTCTGCATCAGTTGTGCAACGATACCGGTATCAGTGGTCACGTGAACATTCTCATAACTTTAGGCAAGGTTCTAGACGTCCACGCCGTACCGTCGTACATACAGCCATCATAGCACAGACAAGAGGGCTAGTGAGTCCAGGCATGTCAACACGAACTGTTGCGGACCGATTATTAGAAGCGAGACTGCAAGCATACAGACCTCTAACCCTTCCTCCACCCACGTCGCAGCATCGACATGCACGGACCGACAGGTGTCGTCAGAGGATCACTTGGAAGATGACGTGGCATGCAATGATCTTCAGCGATGAAAGAAGGTTCTACCTGCAAGCAAGACGTTTGTCTGTATGACGTAGACCTGATAAACGCTGTCTCGTAGGGTGCATTAGCCGAAGACACACTGTCCAGATCCAGGCCTTATAGTCTGGGCTGCGATAAGCTACAACTCTTGTTCGCTTTGGTGTTTCTGGTGGGGACGCTGACCAGCACTCAGTTCGTGCAGCATGTTGTTAGACTCACACTTTTGACGTTCTTGCACCGGGAAGGTGGTGTATTGTCTTAAAAGGATAATGCTCGCCCACAGACTGCCCGTGATCCTCAATGTGCTCTGCAAGACGTCAGCAACTTCCGTGGCCAGTCCTATCCCTTGACTTGTCTCCAATCGAGCACATGTGGGATTGATGGTACGAGAAGTGATTCGTGCGACTCATCTACCAACCAACTCCTACAGATGTGGACAGGTTGAGCAGGCGTGGCATAAAGTATCCCACGGCAGTATTCATCATCTGTACGATCGACTGGATACCAGAGTCAGTGCTTGCGCTGCCTCCGTTGCAGTCTACACCACGTACTAACATGGGTGTATCAGCATGGGCCGGACCTGGTACCTCAGAACTACTTGTGCTGTGACCTGTGAATGTAGTCATTTCATGTACTCCCTATCTACTGTTGCAACAATAAATCTTGAGTGAATTTGAAACCACTAAAAGGGAGTTACTAATTTTTTCCCGACAGCGACGAATGAGTAACAATGCGCTAAAACGGTTTGCTGTTTGAAAACTGCCAACCTTTCCTAACCATCCGATGCTTCAGCGTTCAGCAACACTGCCTACAAAATGGAGCCTAAACTGTAGGTCCATGTGACGTAGAGGTTGTCTGTACCTACTGTGTAAGCACGTGGTGAATTCTTCATGGAGATCCGAAAAATGATCATGTGTGAGCCAGTGCTTTCTTTAGGAGCAGTTTAAAACTTCGGATTCCAAAGGAGGGAGTTATCAGACAAAAGTGGCGCTGCTTTTTACGGCCACTGAGCGTGGTGGCGCAGTGGTTAGCACCTAGGACTCGCTCTAGGTTGGACGCCGCTTCAGATCAGCGTCCGGCAGTCCTGATTTAGGTTTACCGTGATTTCCCCATATCGTTCCAACTGCCGGGGTGGTTCTCTTGGAAAGATACGGCCGATTTCCTACCTCCCCCTTTTCATGAACAACGTGTGTCGTTTTCTACAATTAGTTAGTTATTTAAATGTTCCGTACATAATCTGACCCATTCTTCTATCGAAATAATGTCAAACAGCCCCGGAAGGACCATTCAGGGATGTTAAGTTGCTAGGCAGTGCTGTCTGCTATTAGCCTACTTCACCTTGGAGATTTATCCCTGTATGTGTATCTGTGCCAATTTCTACATAGACTAGGTTTCAACGGAAGTCGCCGATTATTTGTATCTTTTTAATACAACTAGGTGTCGTTTCTTGGGTACCCTCGTACCACTCATCAAATGGAAATGCAAATTTTCCTACTCATTAAATCCTGAAGTTTAATTTTTAGCCTCAAGTTCTTGTGAAGATTTATCGCCATTGCTCGAGGGCGCGGCTCCATGCTATATAGCGTCTCTTTGGTGAGTTTATTAGACCTGTGGAAAGGTGTGGGTTAGAAGCGAGCACCCACTACCCTACTCCCTGCCCTGAACTTGCATAAAACTCCTACTATAGACGTTATCCGATCTTGTCTTCATAGTCACAATGGAGTAAGATCAGGCATGATAACAGACAAAGGAAGGAAAGGAGCAGCACAACCCTGCTTAAATAAGAGTCCATTAAAGACTGAACAAAATGTTTGTGTTTCGATCAAGATCCACAAATACTGAACAAGGTGAAAGAAGCGCTGCAACATATGACATAATTTCCAGAAAATGAAACATTTATTACTAATCCTGATGACAAGACTCGGTCGATCAAGAAGAACAGCACACATACATGATCTGAAGGCACATACAGGATGATTCTTATTTACTTTAAAAACCCTCGGAGCGATCTAGATGACGTTGAGACATGTAATTTAATATACTGTAAGACACACGGGGTCACAAATGTCGCGTAATACCCCAAACGTGGATGACAAGTGTTGAATATGAGACGTCACCAGATAATGTACTTCACCGCAGGTGCAGCCGTTGGGCTTGTCGAACCTACCATCGCCTGTAGAAAGCAGTGCTACACATCACTCCGCAAAGGTATTCTGTTTTCGATCTTGCATTATCCTAAGTAAAGCGGTAGTGATCGCGGTAGTGGTAACACAACACTACGATGAGTCGGTTTACCTTTACGAAAACAGAGTAGCCTATCGGAGCGACGTGTAGCACTGCCCCCCCCCCCCCCCCCCCCCCACCAGCCAGAGCAGGATCGACAAGCCCAACAGCTGCACGTGCTTCAATGTACGTCCGCTGGTGACGTCTCATGTTCAGTATTCGTCATCTACTTGTGAGGTATTTCCCAGCGTTTGCGGCCCAATATGTTTTGTGTCGCTTTGGGGTTTTTAATCGTCAATGAGAATCGCCCTGCATATACTGAGGAAACAGAGCACTCAGTAGACAACGATACAGACAGGTACTGTCTGATGATGGGGCACAGCAGTAGAAAGTGGTTGATTAATTTAGTGGCGGCATGAAGACGGGATTGGAATTACGAGGTGCCATCATAATTCCGGATGTTCTGATTGACGCAATTAGCGATCAACCAGATGATCAACTGTTTCTTCGACTAACTGGTAGCCTTGTATTGACCTTATGGTTCCTATACCACTCAGATAAACTGTCTCAGCACACCGTAAATTGTAGGACCTTGTGGTCAGGAGACTGTACCAGCAGCGGAAACTTGCCTTGACAGCAGAAGAGCTCTGGTCCGATTGAGGAAGGGTCCTTGCAGTGGGCATTATTTACAACCTCGGGTTTCGAAGAAAACTGTCTATTTCGCAGAGCGTTCTGATTTTCGTAGCCAACCCAATTGCTCTCATGTGTGCACAGTTTAGAACAGGCTGCTTAGTGATGTTACGTTTCCAGACATTGACTTCTTGTAGCAACCAGAAAGGGTACTCTGGAGCCTCGCTGATACATTCATGCGCGAATGACCGTACAAACTTAGCACGAAGGGCTCCCTTAGAAAACTGAACGCCAACTTGACGAAAATCAGTAATTTCTGCCTTAAATGCTGCCACGACCAACAAAAATTAAGGACAATATACTAATGCATCATTAATGTCTATTTGGTATCTCTAGCCTGCCTCGCAACAAACACAACACAAATTAAAATTATTAAAAATAAAGTTAAAAATAAGAGTAAAATTAAAAATTTAAAATAAAAAAATAAAAAATTGAAAGTCAGAATTAATGATTTCATCTAGCGCTACGATTGATGACCTCAAAGGCTTGTTAACCCTGAGGTGCATCATTTCCACTGCAGTGGACAGGTGTTAATGGTCGCTCCTTTGGCGTTTGCAATCAGTCCAAAGGCTGTGAATGCACACAAGGCACAGCACTAGTAGGGAGTGTCCACTGAAGCGGACTGCGTAATTTGCAGCCTCAGTACTGATTGGAAACGCCGAAGAAGCAACCATCAATGCCTGTCCAGTGCAGTGGACACGGAGCACCATATTATTAATCTCTAATTAGCCTAGTTCAGTGGTGAAGATAGTTTGCCACTCCGTGAGATACGAAATCACAGCGAGAAATGCATGTTTCAACATAAATGGAGATGCTAGCCAAGCCTACAGTTAGCGATCGTATATTTGACAACGAATGCCACGCGTACAATGTCCTCAATGCAGTGCAAGTGTTAGTCGCTGTCAGGACAGCGTTCTGTGTAGTTGTGAGTGCATCATATCGGAGCTAAGTGAATTCGAAAGTGGGCAAATTGTTGGGTGCTTCCACAACGAAGGTAGCCGTAGTGTTTGGTGTTTCAAGAGTAATAGTATTGTAGATTTGTACCGCATACAGCGAAAGCGGAAAAGTATGACCCATGAAGTCACAAGGGGGTGAAAACGTTTGTTGAGTGATCATGACGGACAGCGATTCAAGAGGGCCGTGACGTAAAATAAAAGGACAGCATCTGCAAAAGTTACTACATAACTAAATGCTGCATTCGTGAACCCTGTGCTGCGTTAGTGTTAGTCTTAGTCGTAGAAAAGGGGAATTTTGTTAAAAATCAATAAAGGCACAGTTGGGTAATGAAGTCTGGGGCCGCTGGTAGTTTGTAGTAATAGTCGGCAGCCAGTAGGTCAGGCAGGGTAAACATGGCACACAGCTGCAGCGGCGTATTGCGCGTATGATGTGTTTGCTGTGAAGCAACAGCGAGGCAGGAAACCGCAGCATTGCTTGAAGTTATTGCGATGTAAGAGGCGAGGCAGTAGGCCAGAGCCAGGAGGGCAATGTGTAAATGGCTGACGTATGGGAATTTACCCACGCCATAGTTTATATCTCTCTCTGACAGCCTGCCGCGGTGGCCGAGAGGTTCTAGGCGCTACAGTCTGGAGCCACGCGACCGCTTCGGTCGCAGGTTCGAATCCTGCCTCGGGTATGGCTGTGTGTGATGTCCTTAGTTTAGTTACGTTTAAGTAGTTCTAAGTTCTAGGGAAGTGATGACCTCAGCAGTTAAGTCCCATAGTGCTCAGAGCCATTTTTCTCTCTGACACTACGTCAGAAGCGAGGGGAAAAGCAGTATAAATAGACGGGCAATTTTAGCTAGAAACAAGTGTGTGCCAGGTCAGTCGAGAGTCGGCACAGACCTGTCCTGGTCTAAGCTTATTGGGTCAGTCTGGCAGCGATGCTGTAAATACTCTGTATAACCTGTTCTCTATATGTACTTGTTTGCACTGTATTCGCCTCCGGGGACACAACATTGGGGCGGGACGGAATGGCAGCCGGGTACTTAGAGATTGCACGGACTGCCTGAAGGACGGCATTGACAGCAGTCTGCAGTGGGTCCAGGACGGGCCATGTTCGCTTCCCGTTTGGTGTACAGGGATCGAGGCGAGGCGTACGCTGCGGGAGGCGTGGCAGCACTGAAGCAACGCCAGAGACGGTGGCGGATGTTGCCAACCGGCAAGCACCACTAGCGGCAAGATGCGGCACCGTATCTAGGCGGGCGCGGGTTCGAGTCCGGCCCTGTCCTGGTAGCAGCAGTGGCCGAGGGGGACGGGTGACCAGTACAACAACATTCGTCCCATGGTCAGACAGAGCAGGCCAAATGGGGCGTCGGGCAGCGGGGACCAGGGACTGTAGCAGTCTCCGGAATCGAAGGCAGCTACGTGGCGCTAGACGCTTGGCAGGCGGCGACCGGGAGAGCGTGGCTGACTTCCATCGTCAGGTGGCCTTGTTGACCGCAGCAATGGTGTTGGCAGTCCAGGAGTGTTGAGACGGCCAGACTCGCGGAACAGTGCGAGGGCAGCGCGCCGACATTACGCTTCAGTAAACTATGTTAATAAAGAAACGCTTCCGAATACCGCTGTATCTCTCTGCACTGCCATTTGACGCTATTGAACTTGCTCAGCCTCCTGACGAAAAGTGGCGCGGTGGGTCCAAGCTTCAGTTCGGCCATCTGAAGTCCCGGGTTCGACCATCGACGCCACCGCAACACCTGCAAGTGCCAAAACAAAACGAAGGGAGCTTCATAAGCAGAGAACTGCAGGGCGAGATGGGATTACAAAACCACTCAGCAGTGAAGCAACTGCCCTTAATAGGAAAACACAGCACCAAAGCCATAAAACTTGGACTACACAGCAATAGAAGAAACTCATTTGGTCGGATCTGTTCCCAACTCCTAGGTAAGTTTACGTCCCAAGAGTGAAACATGGTTGGGGTTCGGTATTAATTTGGGTAACGACATCGTGGTATTCCATGGGCCACACGGTTACTCTGCATGGCTGCATAACTGCCTAGGACTATGTGACCATTTTGACTCAGTCCACCCATGGTACAATGTTCGTTCCCCAATGATGATGCTGTTGCATACGACTTCGTACACAATGGTAAAGAGAAGTGAGTCACATAGTGGTGTGGTAACTATCATTGTCAGGAAGCTGAAGTGTTTATCGAACAAGTTAACACAGAAAATAGAAGATCTACACTACTGGCCATTAAAATTGCTACACCAAGAAGAAATGCAGATGATAAACGGGTATTCATTGGACAAATATATTATACTAGAATTGCCATATGGTTACGTTTTCACGCAATTCGGGTGCATAGATCCTGAGAAATCAGTACCTAGAACAACCACCTCTGGCCGTAATAACGGCCGTGATACGACTGGGCATTGAGTTAAACAGATCTTGGATGGCGTGTACAGGTACAGCTGCCCATGCATCGTCAACACGATACCACAGTTCATCAAGAGTAGTGACTGGCGTATTGTGACGAGCCAGTTGCTCGGACACTATTGACCAGACGTTTTCAATTGGTGAGAGATCTGGAGAATGTGTTGGTCATGGCAGCAGTCGAACGTTTTCTGTATCCAGAAAGGCCCGTACAGGGCCTGCAACATGCGGTCGTGCATTATCCTGCTGAAATGTAGGGTTTCGCAGCGATCGAATGAAGGATACAGCCACGGGTCGTAACACATCTGAAATGTAACGTCCACTGTTCAAAGTGCCGTCAGTGCGAACAAGAGGTGACCGAGACGTGTAACCAATGGCACCCCATACCATCACACCGGGTGATACGCCAGTATGGCGATGACGAATACAAGCTTCCAATGTGCGTTCACCACGATGTCGCCAAATACGGATGCGACCACCATGATGCTGTAAACAGAACCTGGATTCATCAGAGAAAATGACGTTTTGCCATTCGTGCACCCAGGTTCATCGTTGAGTGTACCATCGCAGGTGCTCCTGTCTGTGATGCAGCGTCAAGGGTAGTCGCAGCCATGGTCTCCGAGCTGATAGTCCATACTGCTGCAAACGTTGTCGAACTGTTCTTGCAGATGGTTGTTGTCTTGCAAACGTCCCCATCTGTTGACTCATGGATCGAGACGTGGGTGCACGATCCGTTACAGCCATGCGGATAAGATGCCTGTCATCTCGACTGCTAGTGATACGAAGCCGTTGGGATCCAGCCCGGCGTTCCGTATTACCCTCCTGAACCCACCGATCCCATATTCCGCTAACAGTCAATGGATCTCGACGAACGCGAGCAGCAACGTTGCTATACGACAAACCGCAATCGCGATAGGCTAGAATCCGACCTTTATCAAACTCGGAAACGTGATGGTACGCATTTCTCCTCCTTACAGGAGGCATCACAACAACGTTTCACCAGGCAACGCCGGTCAACTGCTGTTTGTGTATGAGAAATCGGTTGGAAACTTTCCTCATGTCAGCACGTTGTAGGTGTCGCCACCGGCGCCAACCTTGTGTGAATGCTTTGAAAAGCTAATCATTTGCATATCAGAGCATCTTCTTCCTGTCGGTTAAATTTCCCGTCTGTAGCACGTCGTCCTCGTGGTGTAGCAATTTTAATGGCCAGTAGTGTACTTGTGTATCTCAAAGTATATGACGACTCATTGCAAATAATGCAGCAAGAAATTGACTCCAGGTATCATAATATGAACAAGGATGAGTCTTTCTGAACTATGTCACGAACCATGTGTTGGAACTGCCAATAGGCAGCATCTGCGTAGCGTCCCGTAGCGATGAGGCTCAAAGTCGGTCTGTTTCACTTGCGTCAGCACGACAGAGGGCGCTCGTGATACAAAGCCACAGGAGGCGTGGCTGAGCGGACGTTCTCCATTGGGTCTGCCAAATCCCGCAAGACCGCTATTGGATTCTGATGGGAACTTGCAATTCTGTTGCTAACTTTGACGCCAGTAGAGTGGTATCGATATGTGATAGCGCAGACGCTGCGTACCAAGACGACAGATCCCTTCCTCACACATCTCACATCTTCCAGGACCTGCATATCGTTACTTCAACTTTCCACTATTTATCAGGAAGAATGATGGAGTGACCTGTATCTTACCAACCCAACGACTGGATGCTGTTTTGAAAGCTAGCGGTCTTCCTACACCTCATTAGGCCTACTAATTTGTCATGTTTTTGGTGTTCTCATATCTTTGTCAATCCACTTTGCATACCACTTCGAGCCCCAGTTGCTTCTTATCGAGATCTTAGAGACTCCGTTAGTAAATTGCCTGTATTTCTGTCTAGAGCGCATCTTAAACCACAAAAAAGGAAGGAGGCCAGTTTTTGTACTGTACCGTTCCCGCCGGCCGTTAAATGGGCTAACGTATTGCGCCAGTTAGGTGAGATAACTATACAGCGGGAGGTGCTCGCGAAGCTGTGGGCACATGGAAGGCGCTTCCCACGAACCGGCCGGAACGTGCGAGACTTGCAATTATCCCACGTGGCGGCAGCAGCAGCAGCAGAGCAGCCGGTTTATTCGGCGGTGTCGCGGGGTGTGGCGGCTGGCGAGAGGTTAATCGCGTGGGCTCCGGCCTGTGGGGCTGTGGGGGCCAGGCAGGACTCTACCGCTGCTGCTGCTGCCGCTGCCGCTGCGGTATTCGGCGAAGCCGGGCGACGGCCGCTCCGAGGCTAATTAACGCGCGTCTCGGGCAGAGACGGATGGCGGCTGCTGTGGCGGCGGTGGCCGCTTCGCCGCCCGCCTGCCCTCACGTACGCAGGTCTCGAACGCCCTCCCCCGCCATCTTTGGAACAGGTACATACGCGCCCACAGCCGAGGCCACCTCGTTAGCGGCTCCGAGCGAAAATTTCTGCGTTTTCGCCCGAAATAAATTACCTCCTGCAGCCCCGACGCGGTGAACTTTCCTCGGCTTGATGCCACGGACTGTTTTCGTTGCAGCCGGCCATACAGGTATACGACCTTCCTTGATGGAACAGGTTCCAGCAGCAGTCCGTGTTTTACAAAGTATGTCTACATCTACATCTACATTTATACTCCGCAAGCCACCCAATGGTGTGTGGCGGAGGGCACTTTTCATGCCATTGTCATTACCTCCCTTTCCTGTTCCAGTCGCGTATGGTTCGCGGGAAGAACGACTGTCTGAAAGCCTCCGTGCGCCCTCGACTCTCTCTAATTTTACATTCGTGATCTCCTCGGGAGATATAAGTAGGGGGAAGCAATATATTCGATACCACATCCAGAAACGCACCCTCTCGAAACCTGGACAGCAAGCTACACCGCGATGCAGAGCGCCTCTCTTGCAAAGTCTGCCACTTGAGTTTGCTAAACATCTCCGTAACGCTATCACGCTTACCAAATAACCCTGTGACGAAACGCGCCGCTCTTCTTTGGATCTTCTCTATCTCCTCTATCAACCCAACCTGGTATGGAACCCACACTGATGAGCAATACTCAAGTAGCAATATAGGTCGAACGAGTGTTTTGTAAGCCACCTCCTTTGTTGATGGACTACATTTTCTAAGGACTCTCCCAATGAATCTCAACCTGGTACCCGCCTTACCAACAATTAATTTTATATGATCATTCCGCTTCAAATCGTTCCGCACGCACACTCCCAGATATTTTACAGTGGTAACTGCTACCAGTGTTTGTTCCGCTATCATATAATCATACAATAAAGGATCCTTCTTTCTATGTATTCGCAATACATTACATTTGTCTATGTTAAGAGTCACTTGCCACTCCCTGCACCAAGTGCCTATCCGCTGCAGATCTTCCTGCATTTCGCTGCAATTTTCTAATGCTGCAACTTCTCTGTATACTACAGCATCATCCGCGAAAAGCCGCACGGAACATCCGACACTATCTACTAGGTCATTTACATATATTGTGAAAAGCAATGGTCCCATAACACTCCCCTGTGGCACGGCAGAGGTTACTTTAACGTCTGTAGACGTCTCTCCGTTGATAACAACATGCTGTGTTCTGTTTGCTAAAAACTCTTCAATCCAGCCACGCAGCTGGTCTGATGTTCCGTAGGCTCTTACTTTGTTTATCAGGCGACAGTGCGGAACTGTATCGAACGCCTTCCGGAAGTCAAGGAAAATGGCCTATATCTAATATTTTCTGGGTCTCACGTACATTTGGTGCTCTGCAGCTTGTGAACATTCAACAGAACGATTTTAAGCTGAGGCAACTGACGTTTGCCAAGTGTGACATCACAGGTCAGTCCACCACCCTTTATAACAAAATACTGACTTATTATGACGAATCCACGAAATACACGTCTGCCTTTTACAGCAGTGCTTCTTCTTCTTCCTCTTTTTTTTAACTTCTGAGTATTTTATCTCACTACTCCACTAACAGTTCGTAATACATAATTTTAGGAAGCATTCTGCCATTAAAGCTCAGCGATCGATATAAAATGTTAAAAATCAAATAATAACATTCTGGAAAGCATTTTCAGATATTTTATTTTTTAGCAACCGGTTTCTGCCCATTTCTCAGCCCATCTTCAGACTTTTCACCGTCATTATGGCGGAGCGAGGTCGGTATGCCGTCACCAGTAGCCGTAATGTCGGTGAAAAGCCTGAAGTTGATCTGAACAAAGGGCCAAAACCGTTTGTTAACAAATAAAGAGTCTGAAAACGCTATCGAGACTGTTTTTATTTGATTTTTAAAAATTCGTAATCTGTAATTTGCTGTATAGTGCCATAATCCCTCCCTTCTCTCGAGGATGAAAGATGGTGGAATGTAATTGGGAGCGGGAGGGGGGGGGGGGGGGCGATAGTCGTTCCGTAACCATTCCCTCGAAGGAAAAAGCACCTCATCGCTGCTGGAATTTCCTGACCTAGGGGTTCATTTTCTCTGCGCGGACAAAATTTGCAGAACTATTCTGTCAAATTTTGACGAAGTGTCAGTCAAGTGCAGTGACTGGCGACTAACACTTAATGATACAGGATTAATGAATGACAACTACAGTCAGTCATTCCATTCAAATGTTTGGGAGTAACAATGTGTGGAGAAATTAGGAGGATCGACCACATATGTTGAGTTGTACGTTTGGCATATTACAGGCTACAAATGTTTGTTAGGATCCTGAGAAACTGCAGCGTGTCTACAAAAGATAATGCATAAAAACATACTTCCGATGCCTAAATACTGGTCAGGAACCTATATGAGGTCTGACTTGCAGGAGAAATCGAGCGTATGTAGAGAATGCCGGTGCCAAAGGTAACAGCTCTTGTACCTGCCAAAAAGTGTTACAGAATTGTCGAAAAATCTTATTTGACGGACACTCGAAGGAAGATAGGGCAGAAATTACGAATATGTTTCAACCCTCTGAGCAAGTTCACCGTCCAAAATATTGATTACGCCGTTAACAGAACACACTGGCGGCCTTGGTGCACAGGGCGATTTTCTCCACCGTTTACAAACTCTAGGGTTCATCGGTGAGAGGATACAGGGCGTATTACACCGCAGTCCCTGTAACAAAGTATGAATAAATAAATGGTCTCTAGCATGGAAACTATGCATTTACGGACATAAGTTTATTAGACCTTTTTATTCTGTATCCTCTCATCGACCAGTCCCTAGAGTTTGTACACGGTGGGAAAAAACATCCTTTGTAGAACTGGTACCAGGCGGTCAGAGACCCTTCACAACGAACGTCAATAATGACAGAAAAGTGATGTGTATGTGTGTCAGTCGGTTGTACAGAATCAGCGCACAAACATTGGTCGACTTGGAGACTTTATAGACTGCCTGTAATGAGCTCTCTCGTTTGGATGTGCACATGACTACAACATGACTGAGGTCGCCCTGTTTGTTGTTTATCAATGCGGGCTGTCCTTCGTGTCGACAAAGAATGATACACCACTCGCAGCCAAGTAACTGAGCATGCGAACAGCGGTCGTAATGAGATCCAACAGGCAGGAACCGGAGACGAGTGTCAGCCTTGTGAATGACAATCAAATTTTCAATCGAATATTGTGAAGGAGAACCGCATACAATGGACATTTAGAGTCAGGAAACAGGAAAAAGCCCATTATTCACAGCGGTCTTCAGTCAGGCGAGCAACACTGAGAATGCACAGTAAATGACTATTGTTGTTGTTGTGGTCTTCAGTCCTGAGACTGGTTTGATGCAGCTCTCCATGCTACTCTATCCCGTGGAAGCTTCTTCATCTCCCAGTACCTGCCGCAACCTTCATCCTTCTGAATCTGCTTAGTGTATTCATCTCTTGGTCTCCCTCTACGATTTTTACCCTCCAAGCTGCCTTCCAATACTAAATTGGTGATCCCTTTATGCCTCAGAACATGTCCTACCAACCGATCCCTTCTTCTAGTCAAATTGTGCCACAAACTTCTCTTCTCCCCAATCCTATTCAATACTTCCTCATTAGTTATGTGATCTACCCATCTAATCTTCAGCATTCTTCTCTAGCACCACATTTCAAAAGCTTCTATTCTCTTCTTGTCCAAACTATTTATCATCCATGTTGCACTTCCATACATGGCTACACTTCATACAAATACTTTCAAAAATGACTTCCTGACACTTAAATTTATACTCGGTGTTAACAAATTTCTCTTCTTCAGAAATGCTTTACTTGCCATTGCCAGTCTACATTTTATATCCTCTCTACTTCGACCATCATCAGTTATTTTGCTCCCCAAATAGCAAAACTCCTTTACTACTTTAAGTGTCTCATTTCCTAATCTAATTCCCTCAGCATCACCCAACTTAATTCGACTACATTCCATTATTCTCGTGTTGATTTTGTTGATGTTCATTTTATATCCTCCTTTCAAGACACTATCTATTCCGTGCAATTGCTCTTCCAAGTCCTTTGCTGTCTCGGACAGAATTACAATGTCATCGGCGAACCTCAAAGTTTTATGTCTTCTCCATGGGTTTTAATACCTACTCTAATTTTTTCTTTTGTTTCCTTTACTGCTTGCTCAATATACAGTTTGAATAACATCGGGGAGAGGCTACAACCCTGTATCACTCCCTTCGCAACCAATGCTTCCCTTTCATGCCTCTCGACTCTTATAACTGCCATCTGGTTTCTGTACAAATTGTAAATAGCCTTTCGCTCCCTGTGTTTTACCCCTGCCACCTTCAGAATTTGAAAGAGAGTATTCCAGTCAACATTGTCAAAAGCTTTCTCTAAGTCTACAAATGCTAGAAACGTTGGTTTGCCCTTCCTTAATCTAGCTTCTAAGATAAGTCGTAAGGTCAGTATTGCCTCATGTGTTCCAACATTTCTACAGAATCCAAACTGATCTTCCCCGAGGTCGGCTTCTACTAGTTTTTCCATTCGTCTGTAAAGAATTCGCGTTAGTATTTTGCAGCTGTGACTTATTAAACTGATAGTTCGGTAATTTTCACATCTGTCAACACCTGCTTTCTTTGGGATTGGAATTATTATATTCTTCTTGAAATCTGAGGATATTTCGCCTGTTTCATACATCTTGCTCACCAGATGGTACAGTTTTGTCAGGACTGGTTCTCCCAAGGCCGTCAGTAGTTCTAATGGAATGTTGTCTACTCCGGGGGCCTGGTTTCGACTCAGGTCTTTCAGTGCTCCGTCAAACTCTTCACGCAGTATCCTATCTCCCATTCCATTTTCATCTACATTCTCTTCCCTTTCCATAACATTGCCCTAAAGTACATCGCCCTTGTATAGGCCCTCTATATACTCCTTCCACCTTTCTGCTTTCCCTTCTTTGCTTAGAACTGGGTTTCCATCTGAGCTCTTGATGTTCATGCAAGTGGTTCTCTTATCTCCAAAGGTCTCTTTAATTTTCCTGGAGGCAGTATCTATGTTACCCCTAGTGATATAAGCCTCTACATCCTTACATTTGTCCTCTAGCCATCCCTGCTTAGCCATTTTGCACTTCCTGTCGATATCATTTTTGAGACGTTTGTATTCCTGTAGACTTTAGTATTGTCTGAAGAATCGCGCTTTTGTCTCCTTTCAAATACTGGCATGTGACACATGTACCAACGGGTCCGTGCGGCATTTAACCCACAATTTGAGGCAGTGCAGATCAGTCAGGGGTTAATTCTGCACCCTTTTGGATGTGTTTTTTGTAACAATACTTGGGTCCATTCATTCAGTTTATTATGGAAATGAACCAGGGCGCTTTCACCGACCAAATTATGCTGTTTGTTCTACATCTACATGAAGAGCTTGTAAAGTACCACTTATTTCAGATAAGAGTGCATTTTACTTTATTTCCCGTTTTGCTACTTCAAATACGTGAAGTGAAAGTATCAGCTCTGCTGTACGTATGGAGAGAGCTGTTCCTAACGATGGCTAACGACGGCGGTTGTCCATGTGTCTCTTTCAGAGCCAGTGGGATGAGGTGCGGATTCAGAAATCGCTTGTGAGTCAGCAAAGAGGTAAGTCGAGAAACTATATTTACTCTGGCGCGAATCAAGTAACTGTTATTAATAAATATTTGCTAACAAAAGCTGCCTTTTTCCCCTTGGACATTAGGAGGAGTCTATGCGCCGTAAATACTACCTCTCAGTAATTTTACAATGCGAGAAAACGTTGGTATTAATAAATAAATGAATAACTTTGGCATAACTGAAGGTTTGCGATCTTATGCGAACTATAACGTCTGTACGGTCAAGTTACAGACTGTGCGCTATAGTTGTCAGTCGTCGATAGGATGCCTGTCGATGTAATCATGCCGTAGACCATGCTCTTGCGCCGTTGAAAGTTAGCTTAGAACCATTGCATACAAGTTAATTTTACAGTGTTTCTTATTTAAACGCACCATAATGGCATCCCGTATAAAAGTTATTTGCACAAAAACTGCTTCCCGCTTCATTGCGTAAAACACAGGTAGTAGTACTGCGCTTTCAGATTCCGACGGCGCTGCTATGCTCTCCAAGGGAACATAAAACTATGAAATCATCTCCACATAAAAGGTAGGAAGAATTTCTACACGGCGCTCACTAAGACAGTTCAAGAACGGAAAATCTTAACTATCGTAAAACTCGGTGGGAAAGCCCTTATAACACAATCTACGGACTCAACGGCTAAAGCTATACGTTTGTGTAGTGCGAGTGGTGGTTCTTGCAAGCTGTTGTGGATATTCATGCCATCCAAGAAAGCAACAAATGTTTTCACAGGCTGGCACGCATACGTTCCTGGCTTTAAGAACATATATGCACCCTTATTTTTGAAAAATACGAAAAAGCTGTTAATAATTCCAAAAGGAATTTTATCGTGCACGTGAGCCAGGATGCTCTCGGTGACCAAGGGTTGCCCGTTCTTCTATATCTTCATGATGAGTATGTTGTGGGCGACCACGCCATCCATGGTAGTAACTGTCGTGCTCACAGGACTGCACAAATAGAAAATTGGTTAGAAGAGAACTCAGGTAGCCATGGTGTCAGATTTGCTTCCTAGTCCGGCACAGTTTTCATTTGCCAGAAAGATTCAACTATAAATGAATTTGGAAATTAACAAGTCACAATCAGTGGCAGCAGCTATGAAAGAGCACAAGGCATGTGAACACCCTAACTTTTTACACCATAACGATTTATTGGTTATATTTCTTTGAATGCTATTAAATGGAATGTAGATGCGATAATCTGAAATACACAGACAGCACTAAATCTACTGTGCTGTGCTTCATATTGCTCCCCTAGAGTCGATGAAACTTGACATCAGGGTCGCGAGCACGCGTTCACTTGTGCACGTTTTAAGGAGTTTCTTCACATGCGCAACTGTCGTGACGTAATTGCCTTACGGGCCAAATGCATACGGATTTGATTAATAGTGTGCACTGTTCACTGCATGCACTGCTAGCCCTCATCACTCAACTACAAGTTTACATCAATGCCACCAGGTGGTAGCACACTGCAGCAGACTTTTATCTACATTCGCTTGCATAAATCCCGCTAGGCGGTAGCACACTCCACAGGTATGCGAATTCACTCACTATATAGTAAAATTAGATCGGACATCAGTGTGTGCTGTAGTTGTACAGACAGAAAAACCTATTTTGTTAGGTTCTGAATGAGATATAATTCATTAAGCTTTGGATTTTATCCTAGAGTAATCCATTTGAGGCATTAAGAACCATAAAGCACATCATCGGCGATTGGGAGACTGTAGCATTTATTTATGCTTCTGACATCAATTGATCTTATTGGAGGTCGGTTTATCCAATATGCAGGCCCACACTGTACGTATATCTGAGCATTCACGAAAAGATGTATACTGGTTTCTCGAAAACGGGGTCCTTTTGGCCCTTATGGTTCTCAGCGCCTCATTTGTATTCTACTCAAGTGACCTTGCTGGTAGATAGTACCACTTAAATTTAATCATTTCCGCAAACGGCAGTTTATGTGTGTAGTTGGTTGTCTACTGGGCACGAATCGGCTTTCCTGTAGAGTGTCAACATGAACTCTACTGAATGTGTATTAAGAGCTAACAGAAAAGAAAATTAACAGTGAAAGTTAGCTGCGAAGAAACAAGGGAATTCCAGACCAGATCCATTGTCTGAAGAAGTGATGAAATCAAATGAGAGTGACTACAACCGAACATTTAACGAAGAATGTATAATAAGCGTATGCTGTTAGCTAATATATTAACTAGGGATCTTGTTCATTTGACTGAAAAAATTGAAAAACACAAAAATGAGAAACGTAGAATAGCGGAAGCTTAAAAATTATTTAGTTCTTGCCATAAACGGTACTTAATTATGTACAAAACAACAAAATTCCACACAAACAATTCTTCCTTTTATCAGACAAGTTAGGTATATTATTGCTATTATCGTTGACTGCGTCACATTGCGTATAAATATGTTGATAAGCATGACTTTTATACATCAGGTGCCATTAATTTCGCACTCTTGTATTACCTGAATTTGAAAATTTGTGAACACCCAGCTTGTATACCTACCAGCCACTAATGGTCATAATTCATTAAGAGTTGTTGTACTTTTTGAAGACTATAAAATGTTATATCCTGCTAAAGTTCTGTTACATTTTCCAATTAAATTGCAAAAGTAACCTCAAGGAGTTGGGCATTTTCACATAATCTTCGATGTACTGTTAATACAGGGTGTTTCAAAAATGATCGGTATATTTGAAACGGCAATAAAAACTAAACGAGCAGCGATAGAAATACACCGTTTGTTGCAATATACTTGGGACAACAGTACATTTTCAGGCGGACAAACTTTCGAAATTACAGTAGTTACAATTTTCAACAACAGATGGCACTGCAAGTGATGTGAAAGATATAGAAGACAACGCAGTCTGTGGGTGCGCCATTCTGTACGTCGTCTTTCTGCTGTAAGCGTGTGCTGTTCACAACGTGCAAGTGTGCTGTAGACAACATGGTTTATTCCTTAGAACAGAGGATTTTTCTGGTGTTGGAATTCCACCGCCTAGAACACAGTGTTGTTGCAACAAGACGAAGTTTTCAACGGAGGTTTAATGTAACCAAAGGACCGAAAAGCGATACAATAAAGGATCTGTTTGAAAAATTTTTAAACGGACTGGGAACGTGACAGATGAACGTGCTGGAAAGGTAGGGCGACCGCATACGGCAACCACAGAGGGCAACGCGCAGCTAGTGCAGCAGGTGATCCAACAGCGGCCTCGGCTTTCCGTTCGCCGTGTTGCAACTGCGGTCCAAATGACGCCAACGTCCACGTATCGTCTCATGCACCAGAGTTTACACCTCTATCCATACAAAATTCAAACGCGGCAACCCCTCAGCGCCGCTACCATTGCTGCACGAGAGACATTCGCTAACGATATAGTGCACAGGATTGATGACGGCGATATGCATGTGGGCAGCATTTGGTTTACTGATGAAGCTTATTTTTACCTGGACGGCTTCGTCAATAAACAGAACTGGCGCATATGGGGAACCGAAAAGCCCCATGTTGCAGTCCCATCGTCCCTGCATCCTCAAAAAGTACTGGTCTGGGCCGCCATTTCTTCCAAAGGAATCATTGGCCCATTTTTCAGATCCGAAACGATTACTGCATCACGCTATCTGGACATTCTTCGTGAATTTGTGGCGGTACAAACTGCCTTAGACGACACTGCGAACACCTCGTGGTTTATGCAAGATGGTGCCCGGCCACATCGCACGGCCGACGTATTTAATTTCCTGAATGAATATTTCGATGATCGTGTGATTGCTTTGGGCTATCCGAAACATACAGGAGGCGGCGTGGATTGGCCTCCCTATTCGCCAGACATGAACCCCTGTGACTTCTTTCTGTGGGGACACTTGAAAGACCAGGTGTACCGCCAGAATCCAGAAACAATTGAACAGCTGAAGCAGTACATCTCATCTGCATGTGAAACCATTCCGTCAGACACGTTGTCAAAGGTTTCGGGTATTTCATTCAGAGACTACGCCATATTGTTGCTACGCATGGTGGATATGTGGAAAATATCGTGCTATAGAGTTTCCCAGATCGCAGCGCCATCTGTTGTTGAAAATTGTAACTGCTGTAATTTCGGAAGTTTGTTTGCCTGAAAATGTACTGTTGTCCCAAGCATATTGCAACAAACGGTGTATTTTTATCGCTGGTCGTTTATTTTTTATTGCCGTTTCAAATATACCGGTCATTTTTGAAACACCCTGTAAATATCACATTGTTAACTGGGAGGAAGATTCGCTTATTGAAACAGAGTATTTGAAACTGACGGTAAAACGTAACAAATCTCTCCCTATCTTCCTCTCTCACCCTCCCTCCTTGCCCGCTCCCCACCCATCTCCCTCCACCCCAATTTGGTAGCTCAATGGGATGTGGTATTCCTGAACAAACTTGTGAACTCTCTTCCACACAGAACTGAGACAGTTATTAGGTGTACACCTAGATCATTATTTCGCAAGCCACCTTACAGTGTGTGGCGGAGAGTATTTCTGGCCCTTTATCTTGTTCCATTCATGAATGAAGCGCGACAGGAATGTCGGTAAGGATCAGGATCACATATAATTTCTCTGATCATTGCGTGGGACGCATGTGTGAGGCGGCAATACACACTAAGAGAAAAAAAAAGTGACGCACCACGAAGGATTATCCCAAAGGGACGGAAATCGCTAGAAGTGTTGTACATTGTATACGTACGGGCAAATTTCCGAACAACTGGATGATTTATTCGAAAGGAAGTTATTTATAAATTGCATGTCAATCACGCGTTGGTACACCTCTGGCCCTTACGCAAGCTTATTCGGCTTGGAACGGAAAATAGAGTTGTGGATGTCCTCCTGAAATGTTATAAGTAAACCTCTCGCTAATGCACAACGGTTCTCTTGTAGTGTCTGCGGTGGAGTTGGTTGAGCAGCTCTCTTTAACGCTTTCAAGCTGAGTAGACAATCCCGTGACGAAACGCGCCACTGTTCATTGTATCTCGTCTATCTCTTCTATTAATTCTACTTACAAGGAGACCACACGGCAATCGAATATATATATATATATATATATATATATATATATATATATATATATATATATATATATACGTTTATGCTACGTGAAGTACAAAGCTTAAATACCAATCAGTCAAAGCAAATTCTATGTAATTCTCAAACACTCTTGAGAAAATCGACTTTTAAGTTTTCCGAACATCTTTAACGCTCTGGACGAAGGTCACCTTTACGATGGTCCGCGTGGACCTAAGGTAGAATGATCGGCTACCACGTGGGTGTCTTGGTTTCGATTCCTGGCTGTAGCAAAATTTGAAACGAAGTTGAGTGTGCCATGAGCATTTCCGTGAAGCATAAAATACGTAAGGCGAACAAATAGAATCGTATATTTCTTAATCTAAACAGCCTTTATTAACAATCTTTAAAAAAATCGGTAGTTAAGAATTTGAATTTGCAATGAAAACCGAATTTTTGTATGCGATATGTAATCCATAGTTTCCATACCAATATTATAAATGCGAGAGTAACTCTGTCTGTTACGTTTTCACGGTTCTGCCGCTGAACCACTTCCGATGGACGAGAACAGCAAGAAACTTAACATCAGGATTGGTGGTCATGACGTAGATGAAGTTTAGGAATTCTACCACCTAGGCAGTAAAATAATCAGTGACGGAGGGAGCAAGGAGGACATCAAAAGCAGACTAGCACTGGAGGGAAGGACACTGATGGAGAAGAGAAATCTACTACTATCAAACATAGGCCTCAATTTGAGGAAGAAATGTGTGAGCATGTACGTCTGGAGCACAGCATTGTATGGTAGTGAGGCATGAATATTGGGAAAAACGGAACGGAAGATGATCGAGACATTTTAGTGCGGTGCTACAAACGATTGTTGAAAATCAGATGGACTGTTAAGGTAAGGAAGGAAGAGGTTTTGCGAAGAATCGGAGAGGAAAGGAATATGTGGAAAAAAACTGACAAGGAGAAGTGACAGGATGATACGGCATCTGTTATGACATCAGGGAATGACTTCCATCGTACTAGATGGAGCTGCAGAGGCCAAAACTACTGAGGAAGACAGAGACTGGAGTACATTCAGCAAATAATTGAGGAAGCGGGTTGCAAGTGTTACTTTGAGCTGTAGAGGTTGGCACAAGAGAGAAATTCGTGGCGGGCCACATCATATCAGTCAGACGACTCTTAGCGCCTATAGATTACTCCGTGACAGTGCAAATCCATTGTTACTGTGCGCGTGGTTCCTACACCATCTGGCATATATGGAGGGTTTTTGTGGAGATACAACAACAACATCTGCAAGCCCGAGAGCCTTATTTAAAACAGTCACTATAAGCATCGAAGCATAAGACTGATTTAGCGCTTAGCTCTAACAGAGCTCAAGTGCAAATGCAGCAAACTTGAGGGCAGTCTAATGCACACTGGAACTTGGATGTGGAATGTCAGGCGCCTTCAAGAGCTACAGAGACGTTAGAACAGTCACAAACCCGTCGCATCACGCGTCTGTTAGAGCTTCCAAGACTCTTGAAGACCCACAAAGACGGCGTCATTTAAAGGCTGTAAGAAAAACAGAGAGTGGTACCTCTACATGTGGAACGTGGGACGCTAACCTGTCCCATTTATCCAACCAGGGATAGGGGACCTACAGTTTATCGTGGAATCCCGAGCAGGTGATGTTCCTGACAATTCCGCAGATGATCGAGAGGTGAAGTCTAGGTTAACAAGAAGGCTGTAATGTCCGTCATCCGATCGAGATTCGATCCCAAAACCTCTTGGTTTCTAGAAATACGCTCTACCGCGAAAATCCAGATCCGACATCTACACTCCTGGAAATTGAAATAAGAACACCGTGAATTCATTGTCCCAGGAAGGGGAAACTTTATTGACACATTCCTGGGGTCAGATACATCACATGATCACACTGACAGAACCACAGGCACATAGACACAGGCAACAGAGCATGCACAATGTCGGCACTAGTACAGTGTATATCCACCTTTCGCAGCAATGCAGGCTGCTATTCTCCCATGGAGACGATCGTAGAGATGCTGGATGTAGTCCTGTGGAACGGCTTGCCATGCCATTTCCACTTGGCGCCTCAGTTGGACCAGCGTTCGTGCTGGACGTGCAGACCGCGTGAGATGACGCTTCATCCAGTCCCAAACATGCTCAATGGGGGACAGATCCGGAGATCTTGCTGGCCAGGGTAGTTGACTTACACCTTCTAGAGCACGTTGGGTGGCACGGGATACATGCGGACGTGCATTGTCCTGTTGGAACAGCAAGTTCCCTTGCCGGTCTAGGAATGGTAGAACGATGGGTTCGATGACGGTTTGGATGTACCGTGCACTATTCAGTGTCCCCTCGACGATCAGCAGTGGTGTACGGCCAGTGTAGGAGATCGCTCCCCACACCATGATGCCGGGTGTTGGCCCTGTGTGCCTCGGTCGTATGCAGTCCTGATTGTGGCGCTCACCTGCACGGCGCCAAACACGCATACGACCATTATTGGCACCAAGGCAGAAGCGACTCTCATCGCTGAAGACGACACGTCTCCATTCGTCCCTCCATTCACGCCTGTCGCGACACCACTGGAGGCGGGCTGCACGATGTTGGGGCGTGAGCGGAAGACGGCCTAACGGTGTGCGGGACCGTAGCCCAGCTTCATGGAGACGGTTGCGAATGGTCCTCGCCGATACCCCAGGAGCAACAGTGCCTAATTTGCTGGGAAGTGGCGGTGAGGTCCCCTACGGCACTGCGTAGGATCCTACGGTCTTGGCGTGCATCCGTGCGTCGCTGCGGTCCGGTCCCAGGTCGACGGGCACGTGCACCTTCCGCCGACCACTGGCGACAACATCGATGTACTGTGGAGACCTCACGCCCCACGTGTTGAGCAATTCCGCGGTACGTCCACCCGGCCTCCCGCATGCCCACTATACGCCCTCGCTCAAAGTCCCTCAACTGCACATACGGTTCACGTCCACGCTGTCGCGGCATACTACCAGGGTTAAAGACTGCGATGGAGCTCCGTATGCCACGGCAAACTGGCTGACACTGACGGCGGCGGTGCACAAATGCTGCGCAGCTAGCGCCATTCGACGGCCAACACCGCGGTTCCTGGTGTGTCCGCTGTGCCGTGCGTGTGATCATTGCTTGTACAGCCCTCTCGCAGTGTCCGGAGCAAGTATGGTGGGTTTGACACACCGGTGTCAATGTGTTCTTTTTTCCATTTCCAGGAGTGTATGTAGATAGTTCATCTATAGGTTTTAGCTAGAGAAGAGTGAGTTTGTGAATATCAAATTACGTGGAAGTACCTTTTGATCGCATTGAGTTAGAAGCTTACATTATTATTATACTAGTACCTGACATAATTTTCAATTTGGTGCCTTAACCCATCCTTGAGAAAAGGGGATCTTTGCAGATGGCCGTATCTTTTGACTGCTTTAACTTAGAAGCTTACATTTTCTACACCGCCAACGGACCGTATTCCTTAGTATTTGACATAAATTTCGAACCGTTACTGGGGAAAGGGGTTCAACAGACTGACAGACAGACGGCCAACAAATGGCAAAAAATATCGTTTTACGTGATATCATTACAAACTAAGGATTTCACATTTTTCTCTCCTTTACTTCTACTGTGAAACCTTGGTTCTTATCGAATTTCATGGCTGTAGGTCAACAGGAAGAATCCTATAAGTTTTGATGAGTGAATTTGAAAGCAGCGAAATATGTGACAAAATGGCCTGTCTTTTGATTTCATTGAGTCAGATGGTTAATTTTGTCCTATCGCCAACGGACCCTAGACGTTAGTGTATGCCGGCCGCTGTGGCCGAGCGGTTCTAGGTGCTTCAGTCTGGAACCACGCGACCGCTACGGTCGCAGGTTCGAATCCTGCCTCGGGCATCGATGTGTGTGATGTCCTTAGGTTAGTTGGTTTAAATAGTTCTACGTTCTAGGGGACTGATGACCTCAGATGTTAAGTCCCATAGTGCTCAGAGCCATTTGAACCATTTGTACGTTAGTGTGTGACATGATTTTCAGCTTGATACCTATACCTGTTTCTGAGAAAAAGAGGTGTTGACATTCGGACAGACAGACAGGTGGCCAAGCAAACGGACAAGAAAGTGATGTTATACCGGTTCCCTTTTTACAGACTGTAGGAACCCTAAAAATTACGCAGATTTATCAAGCACCTGAAGATGCGTCGTGTGTTGAAACAAGGTCACGACTTATGACTGAAGGAGACCTGTGCTATTTTTTACTTGCTTATGTCGTAAAGGAGCCCCTTCCATGAGCTTCACCCAAATTCGAATAGGATGAATGTAGATTTAGAGTTACCCCTCTAACTCGGGAAACGAGTCCCCAAATTCGTCGGTGGAAGGACACCAGCCGAACCGATACGGTACGGACCGCACCGCTCCGCGCCGCGCCGCGCCACGTTTTACTAAAAAAGGCCGACGGCCGGCCGGCGAGCCGATCCATAATGTATGAGGCGGGCAGAGACGTCCGTGTCACCGCGAGCGCGAGCAAGAGCGCGGTATTAATTACCCGCTGGCACCGCTGCGCCGGTCCTCCGCCCCCGACCGGACGCCGGCGGCCGCGGGCGCTGCCTTCCATCCCGCCTCCACGTAACGCAGCAACCCGTCGGACGCCTGGAGCTGCCCGAGTAATCTTGGAGTTTAAGGGCAACCGCGCTACGTCGCCGCTAATCGCGTATTGTAATCCGTGCCCCCAGACAACACTAGTAACTCGCTGAGAGGACACGCCATCAATTTTTTTTTTTTTGGTCGTCAGTCTACTGACTGGTTTGATGCGGCCCGCCACGAATTCCTTTCCTGTGCTAACCTCTTCATCTCAGAGTAGCACTTGCAACCTACGTCCTCAATTATTTGCTTGACGTATTCCAATCTCTGTCTTCTTCTACAGTTTTTGCCCTCTACAGCTCCCTCTGGTACCATGGAAGTCATTCCCTCGTGTCTTAGCAGATGTCCTATCATCCTGTCCCTTCTCCTTATCAGTGTTTTTCACATATTCCTTTCCTCTCCGATTCTGCGTAGAATCTCCTCATTCCTTACCTTATCAGTCCACCTAATTTTCAACATTCGTCTATAGCACCACATCTCAAATGCTTCGATTCTCTTCTGTTCCGGTTTTTCCACAGTCCATGTTTCACTACCATACAATGCTGTACTCCAGACGTACATCCTCAGAAATTTCTTCCTCAAATTAAGGCCGGTATTTGATATTAGTAGACTTCTCTTGGCCAGAAATGCCTTTTTTGCCATAGCGAGTCTGCTTTTGATGTCCTCCTTGCTCCGTCCGTCATTGGGTATTTTACTGCCTACGTAGCAGAATTCCTTAACTTCATTGACTTCGTGACCATCAATCCTGATGTTAAGTTTCTCGCTGTTTTTATTTCTACAACTTCTCATTACCTTCGTCTTTCTCCGATTTACTCTCAAACCATACTGTGTACTCATTAGACTGTTCATTCCGTTGAGCAGATCATTTAATTCTTCTTCACTTTCACTCACGATAGCAATGTCATAAGCGAATCGTATCATTGATATCCTCTCACCTTGTATTTTAATTCCACTCCTGAACCTTTCTTTTATTTCCATCATTGCTTCCTCGATGTACAGATTGAAGAGGAGGGGCCAAAGGCTACAGCCTTGTCTTACACACTTCTTAATACGAGCACTTCGTTCTTGATCGTCCACTCTTGTTATTCCCTCCTGGTTGTTGTACATATTGTATATGACCCGTCTCTCCCTATAGCTTACCCCTACTTTTTGCAGAATCTCGAACAGCTAGCACCATTTTATATTTTCGAACGTTTTTTTCAGGTCGACAAATCCTATGAAAGTGTCTTGATTTTTCTTTAGCCGTGCTTCCATTATTACCCGTAACGTCAGAATTGCCTCTCTCGTCCCTTTACTTTTCCTAAAGCCAAACTGATCGTCACCTAGAGCATTCCCAATTTTCTTTTCCATTCTTCTGTATATTATTCTTGTAAGCAGTTTCGATGCATGAGCTGTTAAGCTGATCGTGCGATAATTCTCGCACTTGTCAGCTCTTGCCGTCTTCGGAATTGTGTGGATGATGCTTTTCCGAAAGTCAGATGGTATATCGCCAGACTCATATATTCTACACACCAACGTGAATTGTCGTTTTGTTGCCACTTCCCCCAATGATTTTAGAAATTCTGATGGAATGTTATCTATCCCTTCTGCCTTATTTGACCGTAAGTCCTCCAAAGCTCTTTTAAATTCCGATTCTAATACTGGATCCCCTATCTCTTCTAAATCGACTCCTGTTTCTTCTTCTATCACATCAGACAAATCTTCACCCTCATAGAGGCTTTCAATGTATTCTTTCCACCTATCTGCTCTCTCCTCTGCATTTAACAGTGGAATTCCCGTTGCACTCTTAATGTTATCACCGTTGCTTTTAATGTCACCAAAGGTTGTTTTGACTTTCCTGTATGCTGAGTCTGTCCTTCCGACAATCATATCTTTTTCGATGTCTTCACATTTTTCCTTCAGCCATTTCGTCTTAGCTTCCCTGCACGTCCTATTTATTACTTTCCTCAGTGACTTGTATTTATGTATTCCTGTTTTTCCCGGAACATGTTTGTACTTCCTCCTTTCATCAATCAACTGAAGTATTTCTTCTGTTACCCATGGTTTCTTCGCAGCTACCTTCTTTGTATCTATGTTTTTCTTCCCAACTTCTCTGATGGCCCTTTTTAGAGATGTCCATTCCTCTTCAACTGTACTGCCTACTGCGCTATTCCTTATTGCTGTATCTATAGCGTTAGAGAACTTCAAACGTATCTCGTCATTCCTTAGTACTTCCGTATCCCACTTCTTTGCGTATTGATTCTTCCTGACTAATGTCTTGAACTTCAGCCTACTCTTCATCACTACTATATTGTGATCTGAGTCTATATCTGCTCCTGGGTACGCCTTACAATCCAGTATCTGATTTCGGAATCTCTGTCTGACCATGATGTAATCTAATTGAAATCTTCCCGTGTCTCCCGGCCTCTTCCAAGTATACCTCCTCCTCTTGTGATTCTTGAACAGGTTATTCGCTATTACTAGCTGAAACTTGTTACAGAACTCAATTAGACTTTCTCCTCCTACATTCCTTGTCCCAAGCCCATATTCTCCTGTAACCTTTTCTTCTACTCCTTCCCCTACAACTGCATTCCAGTCTCCCATGACTACTAGATTTTCGTCCCCCTTTACATACTACATTACCCTTTCAATATCCTCATACACTTTCTCTATCTGTTCATCTTCAGCGTGCGACGTCAGCATGAATACCTGAACTATCGTTGTCGGTGTTGGTCTGCTGTCGATTCTGATTAGAACAACCCGGTCACTGAACTGTTCACAGTAACACACCCTCTGCCCTACCTTCCTATTCATAACGAATCCTAGACCTGTTATACCATTTTCTGCTGCTGTTGATATTACCCGATACTCATCTGACCAGAAATCCTTGTCTTCCTTCCACTTCACTTCACTGACCCCTACTGTATCTAGATTGAGCCTTTGCATTTCTCTTTTCAGATTTTCTATTTTCCCTACCACGTTCAAGCTTCTGACATTCCACACCCCGACTCGTAGAACGTTATCCTTTCGTTGATTATTCAATCTTTTTCTCATTATAACCTCCGCCTCTCTTTACCCTCTGAAAATATGTTGTAGGTCGCAGCTATAATAAAATTTCATCGAGATGGTCCGAGGATGTTACGTAGAACCTCCAACATTCGCAGACGACATCGTTAGCTTTTCCTAAGTCGTGCTTTAGCGTAGAGTATCGTCGTCGTACGAACTACTGGAGATAACTTAAGTGATTGGTTTGACGCATCTCGCCACGAATTCCTATCCTGCGAATACCTCTTCATCTCAGAGTAACACTTCAATTATTTTCTAAATATATTCCAATCTCCGCCTCCGTCTACAGTTTTTCCCTTCTACAGTTTCCTCTAGCACCTTGGAAGATAATCCATATTGTCTTCAGAGGTGCCTTACCTTGTCTACCTAATTTTCAACATTCTTCTGTCGCACCACTCCACAAATGCTTCCACTGCCCTCTTTTCTGATTTTCCAACAGTTCATGTTTCACTACTACATAAAGCTGTGCCCCAAACGTTCAATGTCAGACATTTCTTTCTCAAATTAAGGTCTATGGTTAATACTAGTAGACTTCTGTGGGCCAGGAGTGTCGTTTTTACCAGTGCTAGTTTTCTTTCTATGCCATCCTTGCTCCGTCCATCGCCTATGTACCAGAATTCCTTGAATTCGACTACTTCATGATACTAAATTCTGATTTTAAGTTTTTAGTACTCTCATTTCAGTTACTTCTCATTATTTTACTCTTTCTTCGATTTACTCTCAAATCAAATTCTGTTCTCATTAGACTGTTCATTCCATTCAGCAGATCCTGTAGTAATTTTTCACTTTCCCGGAGGACACCAATCATCAGCGATTCTTACCACTTATTTCATTTACACTGAATTTTAATCCCACTTCTGAACCTTTCTTTTATTTCCAACATTGCTTCTTCGACGTATAGATTGAATAGTAGGAACGAACGACTGCATCCCTATCTTACACCATTTTTAATCCGAGCCCTTCGTACTTGGTCCTCTGTTGTTATTGTTATGCCTTGGTTCTTGTATTTATTGTATATCACATCTTTCCGTCCAGCTTACTCCTACTTTTCTCACAATTTCTAACATCTTGCTTAACTTTTCATTGTCGAACGCTTTTTCCAGATTGACAGATCCTATGAACTTGCCTTGATTTTTCTTCAGTCTTGCTTCCATTATCTACTGCAACGTCGGAACTGCCTCTCTGGTAACTTTACCTTAACGTACAAAGTAACTACTACAACATTATTCTGCTGTGTCTGACGTTGTGTGCTCCACTCTAGACGCTGCCTTCTGTGAAGACGCGTCAGAGGTAGACATACAGCGTGTCTCCGACAGTAAAGGCCACTCTGCTGAAGCCTTTTGCACACCATTTGCCTCGATGCAACAAGTGTAGTGGATGCTGCGAGTTCACATCCCAGATGCTGTGCAGTACTAACAACTAAGGCGGTACTGTCGTGCCCTTACAGCCATATAACGGTCCTCTCTTGTGACGTCACACGAGGTCAGCCCTGCTCTCGTCTTCGGGATAGTTTTGGTCTCTATAAACTATCGCCACATCCGAGAAACAACAGAACGATTCAGACTAAGCCACGGGTCTCGTAAGTTTGCGACTGCCCTGCTTCCTTTTTTTCAATGGCCCTGCACCACAGAGAGTCTGGTAGGCTTCTCCTCTGTGCCATACTGCCATACTGCACCGTCTGTGACTGTGTGCACAGCGATTGTGGATGTAGGGCTACCCGGCAAACAATACCTCGTTCCACAGGTGCATCACGTCATCGTTGGCATTGTTATCCGTTGACCGAAATGCCATCTTCTGTCCAGGACACGATCGCACGGACGTCTGGTTGACAGTTCGTGTGATTGTATCGTAAATTAGACATAGGACGGGGAAATAGCGGTTTGTTGCTTTAATTTTGGACACCAGTGTATGAATAGATTCTTTCATGTGGGTCAATGTCCTGGTTAAGTGTTTCAGTAGGACGTCACCTCGGTGAATGGCGTCTCCCAAGTAGGTTATGCACCAGGAAAAGGGCGACTTGCAGTATAACGTTTCTGGCGAATGTCCACATCACTCAGAGGTGAATGCTAGGTTAAAAGACAGTGAAGAATCTGAGGTCGGAGTGGGATTTAATCCCGCCATTTTTCGGTTTTGAGGCACGTTCTGCGTTACCAGGCCTTACTCGGATTCTGCTCAGACTTTGCTGCTGCCTGGAGTTGCTACGGTGGTACCGCTAGATGGCAAAGGGCAATGGCATCGTTTCCCCACGGGTGGCGGACTTACGTTCATCATAGTTGAGCCAGTTTCCACTAAATATTGATAAAATATATACACAAGCCTTCCTCATCAATAAACCTATCTGTTAGTCAAAACAGTAAAACATACAGTAGTTCTTAAAGTTAGTCCATACATGCAGACGGACATATAACTGGCCATTAAAATTGCTATACTAAGAAGAAATGCAGATGATAAACGGGTATTCATTGGACAAATATATTATACTAGAACTGACATGTGATTACAATTTGGGTACATAGATCCTGAGAAATCAGTGTCCAGAACAACCACCTCTGGCCGTAATAACGGCCTTGATACGCCTGGGCATTGAGTCAAACAGAGCTTGGATTGCGTGTACGGGTACAGCTACCCATGTAGCTTCAACACGATATCACAGTTCATCAAGAGTAATGACTGGCGTATTATGACGAGCCAGTTGCTCGGCCACCATTGACCAGACGTTTTCGTTTGGTGAGAGATCTGGAGAATGTGCTGGACAGGGCAGCAGTCGAACATTTTCTGTATCCAGAAAGGCCCGTACAGGACCTGCAACATGCTGTCGTGCATTATCCTGCTGAAATGTATGGTTTCTCAGGGATCGAATGAAGGGTAGAGCCACGGGTCGTAACACACCTGAAATGTAACGTCCACTGTTCAAAGTGCCGTCAGTGCTAACAAGAGGTGACCGAGACGTGTAACCAATGGCACCGCATACCATCACGCCGGGTAATATGCCAGTATGGCGATGACGAATGCACGCTTCCATTGTGCGTTCACCGCAGTGTCGCCAAACACGGATGCGACCATCACGATGCTGTAAACAGAACCTGGATTCATCTGAAAAAATAACGTTTTGCCATTCGTGCACCCAGGTTCGTCGTTGAGTACACCATAGCAGGCGCTCCTGTCTTTGATGCAGCGTCAAGGTTAACAGCAGCCATGGTCTCCGAGCTGACAGTCCATGCTGCTGCAAACGTCGTCGAACTGTTCGTGCAGATGGCTGTTGTCTTGCAAACGTTCCCATCTGTTGACTCAGGAATCGAGACGTGGCTGGACGATCTGTTACAGCCATGCGGATAAGATGCATGTCATCTCGACTGCTAGTGATACGAGGCCGTTGGGATCCAGCACGGCGTTCCGTATTACTCTCTTGAACCCACCGATTCCACATTCTGCTAACAGTCATCGGATCTCGACCAACGGGAGCAGTAATGTCGCGATACGATAAACTGCAATCGCAATAAGCTACACTCCGACCTTTATCAAAGTCGGAAACGTGATGGTACACATTTCTCCTCCTTGCACGAGGGAACACAACAACGTTTCACCAGGCAACGCCAGTCAACTGCTGTTTGTGTATGAGAAATCGGTTGGAAACTTTCCTCATGCTAGCACATTGTAGGTGTCGCCACCGGCGCCAACCTTGTGTGAATGCTCTGAAAAGCTAATCATTTGCATATCACAGCATCTTCTGCCTGTCGGTTAAATTTCGCGTCTGTAGCACGTCATCTTCGTGGTGTAGCAATTTTAATGGCCAGAAGTTGGCAGCTGGCTTCCGTCTGCATGTATGGACTAGCTTCAAGAACTACTGTGGGTATTCTGATATATATTTGGACGAAGACATTCGCACAAACTTAGAAAAGAATGTTTCAAAGTCAGAAATCCTAAATGTTCAGCAATAAATTATCTTTCACTGTAGTGGAATGTTTGAAAGAGCTGTGTTTCTGATGGCTGTGGCGTCTGGAGTTGACAGTTACGTGCAACAGTAAAGACATTCGTCTCCTGTTAGGCTTCCATTTTTTATTCGGAAGACAAATGACAACGTCTCCTCCGCCGCAAACAACCGGCGGACAGCCGCCATAAAATAGGCAGGAGCTGGGTGCCGGCCACGCTATTTAATTAGAATTATTGCGGCTCCTGAGCTGTGTCAAGCAAAACAGGTGCCTGGCGTGGGCTCACTCCAGGACTGTGTGAGAGCGCCCTATTGTCAAACGGCATAAACATTCTATACGGCCGAGCTGTAGAATAAATTCCTCCACCTCGTCCACGATGGCCTCAAAGGGTCGCCTGTCGCTATTACTTCAGGTCTTTTGAAAATACGGCTGACGGTGCAGCGTATGTAAATGATACGGCGTTTATCAATTTACGCTCATTGAACGAGCTCTGGAAGAATGTACATTTGAATTGAGAATGAGAAGCGTGCCACGCAGCAGAGAGCAGCAATTTCTGCCTGTGTGCCGTATGGACATAAGACTTCCATAGAGTACTCTCGAGAAAGCATTCCTGGAACATGTGCGGGCAGCTATTAATATTCGAGAGGTTTTATAGTCCTGGAGGACGGAATTGTTATTCACATCTGCGAATTTAATGTGAGTAAATGAAACTTTTATTACTTTTACGTTTTTAGATGGAGCAAATACGAAGTCTCGTACAGCGGTTCACCACATTTTAGTTTAGATAAATGATGAGGAAAGAAAAAAAATTGAAAATGGACATACAGTCTCGTAAGTTTCAGTAATCCAACATTCACATTAAACAATTTTCTGCTGCATTTTCCCAACTCTCAAGATTTGGTGTTTTCCAGTACGACCATAACATACAGCCGTATGACATGACGTCGAGTGTGAGCTATGCTCTTTGAATTCGCTCTTTTAAAACCCTGTAGATAACTGGCAATATTGTGTGTGGTCACATTCTGACATTTTATGAGTAAAACGATATTGCCTTAAAGAACGAGCATAGTTTCAGAAGACACCACTTCCGTAAAACATTGCCCGATTTTTTCACACAAGATGTCGAGAAAATACTAGACAAACATGAACAGACTGATTCAGTCTTCCTAGATTTTAAAGTGGTCGAATGTTAATGAATACACGATCATGAGGAATACGGCATGTACTGAATAGAACTGGGGAGGAAAGAAACTAGTGAGATAACTTGACCAAAAGAAGGGATCGGTCGGTAGGACATGTTCTGAGACACCAAGGGAGCGTCAGTTTATTATTACAGGGAAGTGTGTGGGGTAAAAATTGAAGTGGGACACTAAGAGAAGAGTACAGTAAGTAAATTCATATGAATGCTGGTTCCAGTAGTTATTCGGAGAAGAAGAGGTTAGAGTAGCGTGGAGGGCCGCATCCAACCAGTCTTCGGACTGGAGACCACAACAGCTATATGCAGATGCAATTGCTTACAGTTTGCTAGATACGTGGGATATAGTATGTTGTACTGGACAACGAATAGTCACAAAATGGACAGTAACATCGGGTGTGCCTGAGGGAGTGTTCTTGATAAACACAGACAATTTGTCAAAATAACGGTGGCAGCAGAACTCTCAGATTTTTCACTGTCGATGCTTATGTCTACAGGAGAATGTGGATATTGGATCGTCGTAGGGATTTACACAATTACTTGAAAATACTTTCCACTAAGGTTATTGAGTGGCTACTGACTTTCAATATAGAGAAACCAAAATAGCCCTACGTAACAGAGAAAAGAGGACATAGGGAGCACAATTCACGATTTTTAGTTTGTTGTCACTGAGGTGACAGAACTCATGGGATGCTTTTTAATAACGTGTTGGATCTCATTTGACCCGTCCGACGAGTTTTGTCACCTCAGAGTATATCCGCCAATTAATTTTCTTACATTTTTAAAACAGAGCAATTGTAAACTTTCGCGGCAACAGATAAGGGTACTTTTACACTTTTATCCCAATTCTTTCCTTCGAATAGTATTTTTTTCCTCAGACATTTATCCCCTGCATGTGACTGTGGCTATGGCTCTGAGCACTATGGGACTTAACATCTGTGGTCATCAGTCCCCTAGAACTTAGAACTACTTAAACCTAACTAACCTAAGGACATCACACACATCCATGCCCGAGGCAGGATTCGAACCTGCGACCGTAGCAGTCGGGCGGTTCCGGACTGTGCACCTAGAACCGCGAGACCACCGCGGCCGGCTGCATGTGACTGTCCCTTAAATAATGCAGTGATGTTGGTACACATAATTAGCTGTTATTTAATGAACTTTTTGTCAGCTACTTCACAGTGACAGTCACCAAAGGCTTTGCAATACGACTGGTACTGCCTGTATTTACCTACCGGCCAAAGAGGCCGAGTGGTTCTAGGCGTTACAGTCTGGAACCGCGCGACCGCTACGGTCGCAGGTTCAAATCCTGCCTCGGGCATGGAGGTGTGTGATGTCCTTACGTTAGTTAGGTTTAAGTAGTTCTAAGTTCTAGGGGCCTGATGACCTCAGAAGTTAAGTCCCATAGTGCTCAGAACCATTTGAACAACTTTTATTTACCTTGTTGCCCATCGCGCCTTGCCGAGGCTGTTTGTGTATCTCGTCGGCTATTGCCATTCTTTGCTTCCTTGTCACCCCGAGGTTGGGGGCTTCCCTCACTAGTAAATTTTCAGTCATATAAATTTTACGAGGTTATAAGAAAATGTTTTCTCTTTGAACATCTGAAGAAAGAAACGTCGCTTAGAGACGACCTGTAATATAATTTCTGCCTCCAGTTTGACTTTGTCACTCTGCTGTAAATCTTACTATACAGGGTGAGTCACTAACTATCGCCACCTAGAATAACTCGGAAAGTATGACAGTAGGTGTAAAGTTTGTGGGACAAATTTTGCATGGGACAACTGGGGCCATAATATGACGTTGGTTTTCTGTTGCTAGGTGGGGTTGCTTCATAGATATGAAGGTCAACTTTGGTTTTTGAATGGCATGCTATAGTTTGGTACTTATTTCGTGATAGCGGCTATCGAGACGAATCCAGTGACGTGAATAAGTAAGGTCTTGCACGTTCGACAAGCACAACCTGTAGACATGGTACGTTATTTACGGAGTATCTGCACAGCAGTAGTCGAACATCAAAGGCCACAGTATCTCATTATCCAGATTTTGACACAGGCTTCATCTGTGCGTAACTGCTGCAAACTGTATCAGTCAGAAACTGTTTACTATATTCAAGACATATTCTTGCATTTATCCACGTTCAAAGAAACCGAGCATTCACTTCTGTATTTCCTTACGGATGTACATCAAAGATACGTTCGTACAGACAATATTATCGGCAAAAAATTCTTTGAAAATGTGGCGAAATCTGTCTCTTATATCGTTGAGGTGTAATGAGAACAGCAGCCATCTTATTTTCTTCAAGCGCACCTGATGTTACTTTCAGTGCTATTCAATGTTTGCCTTTCAGTATTGGGTCCAATTAGTCGTAAATTCACCGAGCCCATCCCACATCAGTGAAGATGCTGCATGTGATCTTAGCTTGATAGTTAGCCAGCAAGGTAGTTCAGCGCAGAACACTGACCGCTCTTTACTGTTCATTGTAAGGCTCAAACGAAATGATAGCGTGAGTTTTGTTTGCCAATAGGTCTTCATAGATTTGCGTGAATTTATCGGTTCGCTGTTTTAGGTTTCATCAAATGTCCGACACTGACGCAGTATTTTATAGTTACACTGAAGGTTTAGGGAATAAGGGAGCGATTAAGTCATTATTTTTCTGCGCCATTATATGAGTGAAATCCTTGATTCAAAATTGAGGGTTCTTGTAATATTCTGTGATTCGTGCTCGGGACAGAATGAGAACCATGCACGGTTCACATACCGTCAGTATCTCGTTCGTACCGCTAAGAGATTAGATGTACTCAAAATAGTATTTCCAGTAAGAGGACAGTCTTAAGACGGAATGTGATAAAAACTTTGGTTTGACAAAAAAAGAAAGTTACTGCAGAGTTACCAAAATGCTTTTGAAACCGCAAGAAAGAATGCAAGGCCTCACAAAATCATTCGTGTTCAACAAGAAAGCGTACGAGACTAACTGGCCATTTTGAAAGCATTTGGAAACCGAAGTGTTCCTTCAAGACACGACCACTCAGAGAATCTCTGATTGTGAAGGAAGATAAACTGTTCAAATACAAGTCTACTTACAACGGAACCTGAACACAAATACATATGGAACTTTCTGATGGTCTACAAGTAACCGTCGAGTCTGAGGATCAATCGCAGCGTCCTGACAAATTCTTACGGTTGACCGAGCATATAATGTTGTTTTGTAATATGAAACTTTTTGAAAGCTACATCACGATTGTTTTACAGATAACTATTTCTAGGGTTATATTTTCAGAGCTGTTGCCAATACCTTATGAAAAATTTGCAGACTTCCAAGAACTTAAACAGTTTCGTCGTCAAGACGCAAAAAAGTTACTGTTTCAGTGTAACACATTACGTGTAAAGTGGCTACAATTTGGAACCTTACAAGAACTCATCCACATACGTTGCCGTGATCTACAAACACAATTTGGTACCTTGTGATAGGTTGTACATCCTATATATGAATATATAAAGAAGACTGACATTGTCACATACGCCTTGTAAATAATTGTTAACGTTTATTGCATGAAAGGTGACGGAGTGTCTTTATTATCGTACTAGTAGAGGTTGGGGCGACAGTGGAGATGAAACGGCAGGCGAAAGTCAAGCCCTTGGTGGAAGGCCCACACATCTTTGTCAGTCCTGCTTAAATACATGAAGTAGCTAGACGGACGTTGGGACACCTGAGCGCTGGGGCACAAAGCGTCGCGACTGGCCCATATTGTAGCCAGACAGGAAGGATTATACTTCGGAAACTACGAAAATCTTGGACACAGCTGAGAAGAACGAGGAAGCGTCACCACGGAAAACTCGCAGACTGCGTTAATTCCAAGGATTTTTACTCAGAAGTGTATCATAGTACGAGTATAGGCTTTTCCTCGCAAACTTTCCGCGCTGGACGACGAAAGACTAAAATATGGTTGGTCAGCGTTCGGAAGAATCTGTAGAGAGGGAGAATATTCCGTGGTTTCGGGAATATGATTCGTTTACGGAATTACGATGGTGGGGAGCCAAGCCTTGCTGGGAAGCCAGCGCTGGAGAGACGAGGTCTTCCGTTGTGAGCACCCTTGTGTGACGGTCGCACGATATCAGCTTTGTTGGTACAGACAGACTTGCTGTCTTTGCTCTCAATAGAGTTTATAGTTAGAACAGTTGGGAACTGTGCTGTTGCGAACCTATACGATACTGGACCTCACCTCGGGGTTGGAAGTCGTCGTTGACAACGCAGCGTTCAGTAAGTGAGAGCACTTCCTCTGCCTATACTTAGGTTGAGACGTTATGTGAAGTCCATCCTTGTAGCTGCGAGTTCGCTTTCCTCGTCTGTAGAACACAGAGAGGAGAGGACAGTATTAGAGTATATTAGTCAGAGGACCGCCTTCTGTCATCCTAGTGTTTGAAAGAGTTTATTTGTGGCTGGAGTTCTTCCATCGATGCAGACGAGTACGAGAACCATCACTTCGATGATCGGATGCAGTACATACGGTGATATCGCAAATTGCTTCGGCTTATTAGGGCTATAAAAGTTAAACAGCCGTGATCACGTCAGTGTACTTCCACTGAGGTTCCACACCACCGTAGATCATCTTTGAAAGTAGTGTCTTCTAGTGTTTGGTACGTAGGTGATATCAGTCATTTCGCGTTATTGATATTAGACCGCGCAGTCATAATAAGGGGCAGAGTTGGGCAATTGATTAGTAATTTTTCTTAGGAAATGGAAACTTTGTAATATAGAGTTTTTTTTTAAATCTACAATAAATATATAAGCAGGAACAACGTTTATCATTTAGTAGGATTAGTTGCCTTTATTATTCATTTATGTTTAGATTGTAATTTATAGAAGTAAGAGATTTTAAGCTCTGCTTCAGCGGGTAGTCAGACAGGGCCAAATCTTCATTTTAGCTTGTATTATTCTCCGTTGCGCCCATTTATTTTACACCCGTCTGGAGTAGCATCTTGGGAACCAACTAAAATCTATGAGCAAGAAATAAAAACTTCCAATGCTAAACAACACGAAAAAGGAACGAAAGGCTACCAAAAAGTGATGGACTTCGCAAGTTCTTTGCGCAGTAAAGATGTACGTCTTTCGCATGTATTGTCTTCTACATCATATAATTTTAGCTGTCATTTTTTTCAATATACATCCTCTACAACCATTAAATTTGGATAATTGCATTGATTACATTCGATTTAAGTGTTTTATGTATTTTTTTGTAATCTTTCAAGTTTAAATCTCCACTCGTGAGAAATGTAAAAAATGAGACTAACCCCGTTTCTCCGTGGGTGCTGTGTGTCGTAACCAAATTATGACAGTTTACATATGATGTTGTACGACAGAGAAAGGAGCCTGTGACCATTGCAGGCAGTGCCGCAAGTTACCCCGAAATCGTAACATAACACACACATATGCCATACTCACACTTGTAAATCCAATTGATGATGGAGGTTTAAACATTCGAAACGTTTTGTGGTCATTAAAAAATATTGACTGGTAACAGTGAACTTGCTGTTTCATTCGATATCAGGAACGGTCATGGTAAAGCCTAACCTAAAATGTTCACATTTAGAGTTAATGTAACTTTCCTCGGATATTAATTATTAGCAGTGCTTTTGTTCTAAAAAAAAGTTTGAGTGTACTCCGACATTGGATATAATGCAGCGAAAATTACTTATAACTGAAGCATGGGATACCACCCGTCTGCTTTTAGCCATGACGTCATCAATATGTCGAACTACAAACAAAAACAAAAAAAAAGGTATCGGACTCTTCAGTTGACTTTACGCAAAGATGCCATTTCTTCTCTTCTGGAACCACCTGAAGATGACACAGATACTGTAGCCCAAAGCTGTACAATGTTCATGCCTTGTTTATTTCTTTCTACACCTAAACTTCGTACTTCTTTGCAAATTCTGCAGCCAAGTTTTTTGCTTGAAACGATCAACCAGTCATTTTTCTCACAAAATGTGATTTTCTATCATGCGCAAGTTCGTTCACTGCATTTTCACATGTAGATTCAGTGCTCAGATTTACAGTTTCACTTTCGTCATCCACTGGTGTTGAACTTCCTGGCTTTTCACTCGCACACGAATTATTGACAGTTGTTTTTTTTTTTAGATGCAGGAGAACAAGTGAAATAGTGTTTTAGTTTTCTGCTCATCTCTCACCTCCAACTTAACTTAAAAGTTGCAACGAAAGACAGAACACACTGTAAAACTTCGCACAACAGACAAGAACGGAACAGTAAACTCAAAAGAATAAAGAACAACAAAACAAAGATGGCAATGAATCGCGAAGGATCATGGCAGCGGGACCGTAGAGACATCTATCGGTAGCTCGGCGTTTGAGCGTACGCATATCCGTTTAGCACTACCACCGCCCACTATTAGCGGGCGAGGGCTCTACATGCTTGTCGAACTGGCTGCCAGCGTTTCAGTTGTCGAGAACGGTTTCCGCAGCTTCGAAATGCTTGAAACAGCCAATGACATCGCTTTTCCCGCCAAAAACAGCACTGGTATCGTTCGTATTGCAATTACCAACACGAAAAAATGAAATAAAAAATTTACGTCCGTGAAATAAATCTTTGGCACTCTTCCAAGTTCTCAAAATCGTAAAAAAATTAAATTACAATGAAATGAAATGAACACCTTTACCTGCTCACAGGCGTTAACATACGTCAACGGGGACAGATGAAAATGTGTGCCCCGACCGGGACTCGAACCCGGGGTCTCCTGCTTACATGGCAGACGCTCTATCCATCTGTTTTTTTTTTTTATCTCATTTTGTTCGTTTTCGTTCGTTGCATCTGCTCGGGGCGGATGTCGCAAGACATCCGTTTCAGTTCGTCGTTAATCCATTAATTCAGTTTTTTTATTATAGAGGGCAGCTAACCCTCTGGCCCAACACGCTGAGCTACCGTGCCGGCATCTGAGCCACAGAGGACACAGAGGATAGCGCGACTGCATGAATTTGTCTCTGGCACGCCTCCCGCGAAACCCACATTCTCAACGTATTGTCCCGCAATACATTCGTAGTGCCCCCGCCCATTATACTCATTAACCGCGGCGCGTTGCCGATTCCCGTAAGAGTTCGGGCACTGTTTGTGCATTCGCACAGAAGAAGATTGTCAAGTGCCCGGTGAGCCTTAAGTGTATATATACTACGAGGGTATTTGTCCTTTCGGACATGTCCGAAAGATCAGATACCATTGGTGACCATGGAGCTCGTTAGAATGAAATTACAATGAAATGAACACCCGTAGCTGCTTACAGCCGTTGACATACGTTAACGGGGACAGATGAAAATGTGTGTTCGAGTCCCGGTCGGGGCACACATTTTCATCTGTCCCCGATGACATATGTCAACGCCTGTAAGCAGCTAAGGGTGTTCATTTCATTGTAATTTCATTCTAATGAGCTGCATGGTCACCGAAAGAACAGATAACATATTAGTATATGTAAAAAAATTACTTTGTGGACGAAAACGTTTAGGGGTAAGCATCCCCCAGCGTTCCCCCAGAAAAACACACTGATTATTAGCAAAATACTCGCAGCCTATTCGAGATCTTGTATATACCGACAGTGCTCCAGTGCGCACTCCCTGTTTCGACGCAAGCACTGATTTCGCACTCGAAACCCACTAAGTCGCTCCGCAACGACAATGCCCAAACGCGAGCTACCGCTGTGGCAGATCAAGGATAACCACCGGCGGAAGAAGAAGTGCACCGCCTCTCCCTAAGCGTGAGCGTACGCGATACCCTTACAAGATCTATCACTGAGATTATGCTTCTACTCCTTGTAAACTTGGCCACTGTTTCTGCCCGCGATGAACACTTGGTGTTCCTCTTCTGCTCGATCCTAAAGCCGCTGCTCAACAAGGCTCGACTCGTTGCGTGGGTGTGTTTTGAGGTAGAGGCGCGCTTTGTCAGGTTGAGGGTGGAGCGGCCAGCGTGCGGCGAGGTCGAAGCAAGGCCGCGCCGGCTCCGCAGCTCGGGCAGGCACCCCGCGACTACCGGCCGCAGCGCGCCATGTGTCTTGCGGCTCCCCAGATAACGGCCGCTACAGCTGCTCCGCCTGTGTTTACTGCCCGCCGCTACAATAAATACAACGAGAGCTTTGAGGTCACGCCAATGCCGTGTGTTATTTGTGATACACGCGGGAAGATACTCCCGGTGGCGTCGCTTACTCTTGCTGCTGCAGATCGTACACGCGAGGCGCACTGCTCGCCTCCAGGTAGCGCCCTATCGCGCCATCCGAGCAGCTGTTGACGTGCCACTTAACTAGCCGTTACTAGCGTAGCCGCCTGCTACCTGTACCGCACGCTAACCTGTCTTCTGGAGGAGCGCTGTTAAAAATTAGCATCTCAATCACCTGTAATCCGCGCGGCGACCGTCGCAGGTGCCGGAACTGCTACTGATTTTTTTGTAAGTTGCTTCACTTGTATTTGGTTGCTCTAATCTATCTTGGCCAGTCTTCCTACCAAACTCGTAATAACTTTGTAACAAACTAAAACTCTGTGCAAAAGAGGTGTCGAAACCTAGAACCTTCCCTTCAGTTGGCAACTCGGTCAAAGAACCCTCATACGCTCAATATTTGTTGCGCAACACTCAAGATTATGCAATAATATTGAACATGTGAGAGCGGTATTAACCGTTTGCGCAATATGTTGAAGGAGACTACCAGATCTTTACAATATTGACGCTCGCGCAATATATTGTACCGTGTTAAGGGCAGTATTGCGCGCTAAGGCAGTTCGCTACAAACGAATTTCCGCAAAGAAGTGAAAAAATAATTAACCACAATTCAGGGAGTGTTCTGGAAGATTTACATCAAGGTAGCACGTGGTACTTTGAGAAATGAGATTCCTGACTGTTAATGGAAGCGCCAGATATCTCGATGTCCACAGTAGCAGAAGGAGCCGAAGATCATGGCCTCATGGCAATAACAGGTAACGTTTATTTTACGCGTAACAGTTTTCAGAATTGGCAAATACGATCTGGCCAGCTGTCCAATCGGCACAGGCCTACTCTCTTTAATTTATTAATTTTTTCGTGCAACTCTTGTCATTCCACAGACGTAAGACCTTATAAGCTTTCAAATGGTTCAAATGGCTCTAAGCACTATCGGACTTAACATCTGAGGTCATCAGTCCCCTAGACTGAGAACTACTTAAACCTAACTAATCTAAGGACATCACACCCATCCATGCTCGAGCCAGGATTCGAGCCTGCGACCGTAGCAGCAGCTTGGTTACAGAAGGAAGCGCCTAGAACCGCTCGGCCACATCGGCCGGCTATAAGCTTTCAGTCCGTAATCAGTACATAACTGTTATGTATCTTTACAACAATTACTACAGTAAAAAATACATCAGAAACAGCTGTTGTACACGATAAATTACGTTTTTAAGTAATTCAGTTTGATTTTAGTTGTTGTGGCTTACCAATCTATGGTACAGTAAATGAGCCTCTGGTCCACTGAAATATTTGCTGGAAGCTTTTCAGAGCTATTTAGTCCATTCTGCATAATTTATGCTTGTGTTTTGCAAGGAAAATCGCGCACTACATACGAGTTCCACATCGTCCAGCGCCGACATGTTCTTACGCCTTCCGGGCGTAAATATTGCTCAATAATATTGTCATCCCTGTCCTCGCACTTTCGCGCAGTATGTTGACGCAATATTACCGCTCAATAAATATTGAGCGTGTGATGGTCCCTTCACTGAATAAAATATCCGAGAACCAGCCAGATCTTGGTTATTCATATACGAGGTACCCCCATGGCGCCAGAAGACTACCGCGAAATAACTATAAGAGTTACAGTCAAATGAGGCACATATCAGCGGACAGAGCATATCTTCAAGTTTCGTTTCATAATACATACTGTGGTGTTGTTAGAGCGCACCACTAGGGAGCAGGGCTATGAGAACACGCAGGAAAAACTGTCTGCTCCGTGTTAACGTAACGAATTAGTCCGCGCCTACAGATAGGCAACTGACTGAATAGATTTTCAAAGTGGGCGACTGTCGTTGCACATGTCACACTCATATATTGACGTTTACTGGGTCACAAACGTTGCCAATATTGAATACATGTAATGTGAGTTAAAAACTGGGAGAAATGCTCTATCCACTGATAAGTGTCTGTTTTCTGTACGACTTGTAGTTTTCTCACAATCGTCTCCTGAAACTCTGGAGGTTGCGATGTCCCACCCAGTTACATCCTTATATGCATCAGTTTTCGCCTTTCAATGGCTGTGGTTGACGATTGGGCTAGTGGGTGGGCACTCGCGTGCAGTAAGACTTCAGTGTTCATTTCATTAACCGCTTTAAGAAGTGCAGAGCTAAGCTCTTACCTCACAATCTTTAATTTTCAATAATTGGAGCTGATACAGTGACTTGAGAAGCAAGCAAGGGGGAGGAGAGCTTACAATATAAGGTATAACCACTTTGAAATAGCGACATACAATGCGTATTGACAATATGGATACTACACATGTATTACTTCCGTTACCGCAGCAAAAGACACTTTCATCAGTTCAGAATAAATCTGATTTAAACTTGAGACACTTTTATGTAAAATAACACTGAACTGTTAACTAATAATCATCATTCTTTAACATTGTCTTAACACAGAACTGACCACTGATTGAAAACGAGTTTACACACGATTTTTTCCTGATAATTTTCAAGGTGAAGAATTTTTGAATAGATCGTACTTCAATGCAACTTAACAAAAATGCTTTCCTGTGCTTTTACTGAAATATAAATGTAGTTTGTCACACGCCATGAATCAGTAAAATCGTATGTTCTGAACATTATGGCAATAATCTTTTTGTAGTAATGAAAATGTTTAGAATACCTTTTGTTGTCTTGTGAAACTGCTTTTGTTATGCTTGTCAATGTAATAAAATAGCTGATACTCTGTACACAATCTGATACTTTGCTTAATATGGCAATAATAATTTTGAGCTCTCTGTCCAGCTTATGATCTGAAAATATTGCTGATTAAATACCATATTATGTAGAAAGGACACACTAAACATCTACTGAAATAACAACACTGTAATAAAGCTTGTTGCTTTTAAACACTTAACTTGTATTAATTTGTACAAGAAGACGACGAATCATTAATTTTACAATATGTGCGACATGATGAAAAACACACACATCAAAAAAAGTTTCCCATCACCTCGGTTCCGGGAGTTCCGGAACCTCTACAGAAAATTGGAATAGAGATCAACATAAACATCATTTCGGCCCTTTTTATTGCTCATGAAAACAACACATTGCATGTTGTACCACCATACAGCGAAACCTTCAGAGGTGGTGGTCCAGATTGCTGTACTCACCGGTACCTCTGGGATATGATTTTAAACATGGCTGCGGCAGCAACTGTTAAAATTCTTCACAATAAAGGATGACAGCCAAAAACAGTTGCAGGATAAAATTCTTGACCAAGGTTTCGGTACATATAAATATACCTTCATCAGAAGTAAAACTACTAAAATTACATCATGTAATGGAGAATAATAAAAACAATTATGCCAAAGGCATAATTTTAGTAGTTTTACTTCTGATGAAGGTATATTTATATGTACCGAAACCTTGGTCAAGAATTTTATCCTGCAACTGTTTTTGGCTGTCATCCTTTATTGTGAAGACCTCTGGGATACTATCCACAAGTTCATCAAGGTGCTGTTGATCCAGATTGTCCCACTCCTCAATGGCGATTCGCCGTAGATCCCTCAGAGTGATTCGAGGGTCACGTCGTCCATATCTACCCCAGGCTTGTTCGACAGGGTTCATGACTGGAGAACATGCTGGCCACTCTAGTCGAGCGATGTCGATTTCCTGAAGGAAGTCCTTCACAAGACGTGCACGATGGGGGCGCGAATTGTCGTCCATGAACACGAATGCCTCGCCAATATGCTGCCGATATGGTTGCACTACCGGTAGGAGGATGGCATTCGCGTATAATACAGCCGTTACGGTGCCTTCCATGACCACCAGTGGCGTATGTCGACCCCACATAATGCAAAACAGCAGGGAACCTCTACCTTGCTGCACTCGCTTGACATTGTGTCTATGGCGTTTAGCCTGACCGGGTTGCCCCCAAACACGTCTCCGGCGATTGTCTGGTTGAAGGCATATGCGACACTCATCGGTGAAGAGAACGTGATGCCAATCCTGAGCGGTCCATTTAGTATGTTTTTGGGTCTATCTATACCACTCTGCATGGTGTCGTGGTTGCAAAGATGGACCTCGCCATGGACGTCGGGAGTGAAGTTGCGCATCATACAGCCTATTGTGCACAGTTTCAGTCGTAACACGACGTCCTGTGGCTGCTCAAATGGTTCAAATGGCTCTAAGCACTATGGGACTTAACATCTGAGGTCATCAGTCCCGCCGGCCGCAGTGGCCGAGCGGTTATGACGCTAAAGTCAGGAACCGCGCGACCGCTACGGTGGCAGGTTCGAATCCTGCCTCGGGCATGGATGTGTGTGATGTCCTTAGGTTAGGTTTAAGTAGTTCTAGGAGACGGATGGCCTCAGAAATTAAGTCCCGTAGTGCTCAGAGCCATTTTTTCATCAGTCCCCTAGACTTAGAACTATTTAAACCTAACTAACCTAAGGACATCACACACATCCATGCCCGAGGCAGGATTCGAACCTGCGACCGTAGCAGCGCGGTCCCGGACTGAAGCGCCTAGAACCGCGAGGCCACACCGGCCGGCCCTGTGGCTGCACGAAAAGCATTATTCAATATGGTGGCGTTGCTGTCAGGGTCCCTCCAAGCCATAATCCGTAGGTAGCTGTCATCCACTGCAGTAGTAGTAGTGGCATGTCATCGACAGTTCCTGTCTCTCCTTATCTCCGCCATCTCCGAACAACATCCCTTTGGTTCACTCCGAGACACCTGGACCATTCCCTTCTTGTTGAGAGCCCTTCCTGGCACAAGGTAACAATGCGGACGCGATCGAACTGCGGTATTGACCGTCTAGGCGTGGTTGAACTACAGACAACACGAGCCGTGTACCTCCTTCCTGGTGGAGTGACTGGAACTGATCGGCTGTCGGACCCCCTCCGTCTAATAGGTGCTGTTCTGGTTGTTTACATGTTTGTGCGCGGTTTAATGACATCTCTGTCTCTGTGATACAATATCCACAGTCAACGTCTATCTTCAGGAGTTCTGGGAACTGGGGTGATGCAAAACTTTTTTTGATATGTATATAGACTCGATAGAGGATGCGTTAATGCATGAAAAAGAAACTGAACCTCCTTATGAAATGCAACAGAGCGTTCGAGTTGAGCTAGGGGGCACGCTTGTAGATGTCACCCTTGACACGGCAAGTGAAATGACAGCGATTTCGGAAGAGCTTTTTGAGAAATGTAATGCTGAACATGTGCTACCAGTGTGGCGGACGAAATATGTTAAAGGACCCATCATGGGTTTGTCATGGTGCAATGAAACTTTCTAACAATGAAACGTTCCTTCGTCTCCTTTCTAGAGATGTTGTTGTATAGAGTAATGTGTTACTTGATGCCGCTGCCAGCCTTCTCGTCTTCCTAGCGATGTACGGTGCATGAGATAAATTACGCAACGCGTAGCTCCGAACATCTACCGGTTTATTGGCGGATCCGAATTAATTCCCTGCGCATAACCGATCTAAATAAGGGCAGCCAGCCTCGATTTGACACTCTAAACAGCCTTAAACTTAACACTGCCTCAAAAATAAAAAAAATGATGTCATGTAACTTGTAAACTGCATTAATCAAGATTCAGAGATCCGAGCACTGTAATGTGAAATATAAACTGATAACACTCATTATCCTTACGCCCCCCCCCCCCCCCCGTGAACCATGGACCTTGCCGTTGGTGGGGAGGCTTGCGTGCCTCAGCGATACAGATAGCCGTACCGTAGGTACAACCACAATCTGTTGAGAGGCCAGACAAACGTGTGGTTCCTGAAGAGGGGCAGCAGCCTCTTCAGTAGTTGCAAGGGCAACAGTCTGGATGATTGACTGATCTGGTCTTGTAACAATAACCAAAACGGCCTTGCTGTGCTGGCACTGCGAACAGCTGAAAGCAAGGGGAAACTACGGCTGTAATTTTTCCCGAGGGCATGCAGCTTTACTGTATGATTAAATGATGATGGCGGCTTCTTGGGTAAAATATTCCGGAGGTAAAATAGTCCCCCATTCGGATCTCCGGGCGGGGACTACTCAAGAGGATGTCGTTACCAGGAGAAAGAGAACTGGCGTTCTACGGATCGGAGCGTGGAATGTCAGATCCCTAATCGGGCAGGTAGGTTAGAAAATTTAAAAAGGGAAATGGATAGGTTAAAGTTAGATATGGTGGGAATTAGTGAAGTTCGGTGGCAGGAGGAACAAGACTTCTGGTCAGGTGACTACAGGGTTATAAACACAAAATCAAATAGGGGTAATGCAGGAGTAGGTTTAATAATGAATAGGAAAATAGAAATGCGGGTAAGCTACTACAAACACCATAGTGAACGCATTATTGTGGCCAAGATAGATACGAAGCACACACCTACTACAGTAGTACAAGTTTATACGCCAACTAGCTCTGCAGATGACGAAGAAAATGAAGAAATGTATGATGAAATAAAAGAAATTATTCAGATAGTGAAGGGAGACGAAAATTTAATAGTCATGGATGACTGGAATTCGAGTGTAGAAAAAGGGAGAGAAGGAAACGTAGTAGGTGAATATGGATTGGGGCTAAGAAATGAAAGAGAAAGCCGCCTCGTAGAATTTTGCACAGAGCACAACTTAATCATAGCTAACACTTGGTTTAAGAATCATGAAAGAAGGTTGTATACATGGAAGAACCCTGTAGATACTAAAAGGTATCAGATAGATTATATAATGGTAAGACAGAGATTTAGGAACCAGGTTTTAAATTGTAAGACACTTCCAGGGGCAGATGTGGACTCTGACCACAATCTATTGGTTATGACATGTAGATTAAAACTGAAGAAACTGCAAAAAAGTGGGAATTTAAGGAGATGGGACCTGGATAAACTAAAAGAACCAGAGGTTGTACAGAGTTCCAGGGAGAGCATAAGGGAACAATTGACAGGAATGGGGGAAAGAAATACAGTAGAAGAAGAATGGGTAGCTTTGAGGGATGAAGTAGTGAAGGCAGCAGAGGATCAAGTAGGTAAAAAGACGAGGGCTAGTAGAAATCCTTGGGTGACAGAAGAAATATTGAATTTAATTGATGAAAGGAGAAAATATAAAAATGCAGTAAATGAAGCAGGCAAAAAGGAATACAAATGTCTCAAAAATGAGATCGACAGGAAGTGCAAAATGGCTAAGCAGGGATGGCTAGAGGACAAATGTAAGGATGTAGAGGCTTATCTCACTAGGGGTAAGATAGATACTGCCTACAAGAAAATTAAAGAGATCTTTGGAGATAAGAGAACCACTTGTATGAACATCAAGAGCTCAGATGGAAACCCAGTTCTAAGCAAAGAAGGGAAAGCAGAATGGTGGAAAGAGTATATAGAGGGTCTATACAAAGGCGATGTACTTGAGGACCATATTATGGAAGTGGAAGAGGATGTAAGATGAAGATGAAATGGGAGATACGATACTGCGTGAAGAGTTTGACAGAGCACTGAAAGACCTGAGTCGAAACAAGGCCCCCGGAGTAGACAACATTCCATTGGAACTACTGACGGCCTTGGGAGAGCCAGTCCTGACTAAACTCTACCATCTGGTGAGCAAGTTGTATGAAACAGGCGAAATACCCTCAGACTTCAAGAAGAATATAATAATTCCAATCCCAAAGAAAGCAGGTGTTGACAGATGTGAAAATTACCGAACTATCAGTTTGATAAGCCACAGCTGCAAAATACTAACACGAATTCTTTACAGACGAATGGAAAAACTAGGAGCAGCCGACCTCGGGGAAGATCAGTTTGGATTCCGTAGAAATACTGGAACACATGAGGCAATACTGACCTTACGACTTACTTAGAAGAAAGATTAAGGAAAGGCAAACGTACGTTTCTAGAATTTGTAGACTTAGAGAAAGCTTTTGGCAATGTTGACTGGAATACTCTCATTCAAATTCTAAAGGTGGCAGGGGTAAAATACAGGGAGCGAAAGGCTATTTACAATATGTACAGAAACCAGATGGCAGTTATAAGAGTCGAGGGACATGAAAGGGAAGCAGTGGTTGAGAAAGGCGTAAGACAGGGTTGTAGCCTCTCCCCGATGTTATTCAATCTGTATATTGAGCAAGCAGTAAAGGAAACAAAAGAAAAATTCGGAGTAGGTATTAAAATTCATGGAGAAGAAATAAAAACTTTGAGATCCGCCGATGACATTGTAATTCTGTCAGAGACAGCAAAGGACTTGAAAGAGCAGTTGAATGGAATGGACAGTGTCTTGAAAGGAGCATATAAGATGAACATCAACAAAAGCAAAACGAGGATAATGGAATGTAGTCGAATTAAGTCGGGTGATGCTGAGGGAATTAGATTAGGAAATGAGGCACTTAAAGTAGTAAAGGAGTTTTGCTATTTGGGGAGCAAAATAACTGATGATGGTCGAAGTAGAGAAGATATAAAATGTAGACTAGCAATGGCAAGGAAAGCGTTTCTGAAGAAGAGAAATTTGTTAACATCGAGTATAGATTTAAGTGTCAGGAAGTCGTTTCTGAAAGTATTTGTATGGAGTGTAGTCAGGTATGGAAGTGAAACATGGACGATAAATAGTTTGGACAAGAAGAGAGTAGAGGCTTTCGAAATGTGGTGCTACAGAAGAATGCTGAAGATTAGATGGGTAGATCATATAACTAATGAGGAAGTATTGAATAGGATTGGGGAGAAGAGAAGTTTGTGGCACAACTTGAAAAGAAGAAGGGATCGGTTGGTAGGACATGTTCTGAGGCATCAAGGGATCACCAATTTAGTATTGAAGGGCAGCGTGGAGGGTAAAAATCGTAGAGAGAGACCAAGAGATGAATACACTAAGCAGATTCAGAAGGATGTAGATTGCAGTAGGTACTGGGAGATGAAGCAGCTTTCACAGGATAGAGTAGCATGGAGAGCTGCGTCAAACCAGTCTCAGGACTGAAGACCACAACAACAACAAACACTCATTACGCTGTCTCCATTTGGTTCTCAACAGCTTACGACGATAATCTTCACAAAGAGATAAGAGGATAGTTGTTCAAAGCCAACAGATCAAAAGTCAAACACAAACACTCCTCAAGTTTTCGTTTGTAGAATGATTGCGTTTCAAGTTTCCACGGAAATAGATGTAATTTATTGGATACAATTACTCCTCATCAGGTCCTTTCCTTTCATAAAGCATTACCTCTAACTAGCTAAGGCCTCCGCATTCTGATATGAAGAATGTTCCTACCGACCATGTCCTCTCAACATTCACCTGGAAAACCGGAAAGTGGGTAGCACTATTTGTGTAACCATACACTGGAAATCACGTTCGAATTTCTGTCACCTTTCAGTGTCGTAAAATTAACTTTATTGATGACTGAGATTGAGAAAGTAGCACACATGTGTTCCACGAACGTGGCTGGATCCATGTTTTCATGAGAACCTGGGCTTTTGAAAACTACATTTTTCCCTGTACACTGATTTTATCAGGATGGCATACATGGAAAAATGTATGACAAATTACAAGAGCCTTCCAAAACTCATTTATTATCATAAAAATTAAAAGCATGAAATACAACAAACAAATTTCCAACATAAAATTTCAGTATGGCTTTGATGTATTCGGTATCGATGTTTTCTATACTCTGCAAAGTTGGTGATATATATATGTCCCACTAAATACAAACTTCATAAGTAAGCCTATGGTATGTAAGAAAAAATAGTTACTTCAGACATTCTTAGAATAGAGAACAGAATGATTTAACCTGATTTTCACGGAACAGACTGTGAGGTAACAGGCTAATTGTGGGGCCGTGGAAATATTATATGTTCGGAGTTGGGGCAGCCGCACAGGATGCTCATCAAAGCCGCGGCCTGGCAGCAACCACGTGGCGCTGAACGTTAGCTTAGCAACCGCACAATGGCCAGTCCAGCCACGTGGCTGGAAATTCCATAGTGACACTGTGTTGATGAAGGAGACACGCTGGGAGTGCCAAAGATGACGGACTTTGTGAAACCTTAATGGCAGACATTTCACAGTTCGTATGGAAATTAATAGTAGCCAGATGAATCGTGATACCTCAAAAAGAAACATGTAAATTACTATTATTTGAACGACGATTCTGATTTTCAATATCTTTATTGGTTTAAAGTTTAGCATCTGACATTAAATTATACAAGTAACACCCAGCAACGAACTTCCAAAATGCAAACGCTTCATCCGATTTTGTCGATCGCCATGTCTTTAGAAAGCTATTAGTGTAAACCAGCATTGTTATGAATTACAGGCATGTAACTTAAATAGTACATTAGTTATTGGAAGTCAAAGTGGCTGATTACTATCGATCACGTCAGGCCATAAGTACTCCACAGTTACACGAAAAAATGGTAGCGGCATGCTTATAAATATATTTATTCATCTATGTTTTTGTTTATATCCGATAAATGCTTTTCATGAAGAAACTGGTTAACTATTTACTGCGTTTTAGAAAGCACAGAGACATCAGGCTACTAGTCTACCATTTGATCTATTCCTTTGACATACGTTTATTGAATTTGTTTATGTATCTAATAATGTGTGTTAGAGCGTGTTTATGGCGCAGCCATAGGAATATTCATTTAATTTAAAGTATTTAAATGTAAATCCAGTATTTCGTATGTGCTTAAATATGTTTGTGAGTGAACGTTGGCTTGGAGACATGGACGAAGTGCTCTAGCCAAACACAGCGCTCGTTAATGGTGAGACTGTATGGAATTGGGGGAGGAGCATCATTACCGGAGAGGACACGGGCAGTTCTGGAGAGCACGGCACAGGACAGGGGAAGTGCTGGACGCGACGGCACGACGGACGTGGAGTCACGGCAGAGACTTGCAGAGTGTGGAGCAGTTTGCCCGTGGTCGCCGCAGATAGAATTACTTTGGAGTGCCGACTTGTGCACTTGTGGGATTTCCGTGGCTTCTACAGTGAAGACGTAGTGTGCATTTAGATGTGCATATCTTGCGAACTGAGTTGTTGTTCATAACTAATTACATGCTGTGGGAATCTATTGTTTCCCTGTTATTCAACTTACATTTTATTTAATTGCTGGACCATCGACACCAATAATTGTTTTGCAGAAATATACCGCATTCTCAAAAGTACATCTACTATCGTACTCATCATTAAGATAGTACCTACAGATTTTATTTAATTGAATCTTTCATCTACAAATTTCTATATTAATTCGCAATTGGCGAGTGATAGAAACCTTCGTCCATTCTATTCATGTGTGTATTCTTATCGTATACTGTAGACTCAGAAGTATTTGGCCTGTAATGCGGCAACTACGTATCCCAGACCCTAGACAACGAAACCAGCCAAAACTCTTAATATTTCAACACTGAGTCAGAGGGTGCGTAGTTGAAGGCCACCAAGCTTCATTTCCTTTTTTGAAAGCCCGCAAGACGCACTATGCCAACTATAAACGCATGCCGCCCCATTTGATGGCTCAAGACCATCCATGTACTGACCTCACAGTCCATACGCCGGCCGGAGTGGCCGTGTGGTTCTAGGCGCTACAGTCTGGAGCCGAGCGACCGCTACGGTCGCAGGTTCGAATCCTGCCTCGGGCATGGATGTGTGTGATGTCCTTAGGTTAGTTAGGTTTAATTAGTTCTAAGTTCTAGGCGACTAATGACCTCAGAAGTTACGTCGCATAGTGCTCAGAGCCATTTGAACCATTTGAACAGTCCATACCACTTTTCTTCAAGTTTCGAAAGGCTCTCGCAAGGAGGTAGCACTGCACACACATGGAATAAAAAATGGTTCAAATGGCTCTGAGCACTATGGGACTCAACTGCTGTGGTCATAAGTCCCCGAGAACTTAGAACTACTTAAACCTAACTAACCTAAGGACAGCACACAACACCCAGCCATCACGAGGCAGAGAAAATCCCTGACCCCACCGGGAATCGATCCCGGGAACCCGGGCGTGAGAAGCGAGAACGCTACCGCACGACCACGAGATGCGGGCACACATGGAGTATATGAAGGGCTTATTTCAGTAGTGGTACAAGTCCACTTCTGTTCATTCTGAGATACAGAGTCCTAAAGTTAAATGAGCGCTGAAAAATCTGCGGTTGAGGTACCAGAAATATTCAAGCATATGGCTTCTTGCTAGAGATGAACCTTTCTTTCTGTTTGTTTGGACCATTAACGTCAGAAGCATTATAGACAGAGAAGTAGAGGTAATGGACTTGTACCACTATTGAAACAAGCCCTTCATATAGGGTGTTGTAGAGGTGAGTTAGTACATAACGTACCGATTCGGTTGTACGACGGTTTCAGTTCAGACGCGTAAAGCGTCAGCGATTGCCGAGAGAAAGAGAAAAATCTCAGAGGCACTTTTTTCTGATATGTGGTAGGGTACTGGGTCTGACGTGTACCACGTCAGACGGTCACCTGATGTCAGTTAACGTCTGCCTTACTACAACACCTATTCAATGATTGGGCGTCTCCGATAAAGTAAACGTGGTTCGGTACACATTTTCGGAATACACAGACATGCTCATTGTGTGAGCGAAGCTCGAGGTAGCGAAAGGGCTGTAAGTCGGCTGTACCACGAACATTTTCCGCAACGCACAAACTTTTTGGCAAAGTTACACAGCTGCTCCGAGAATCAAGTACCTTCATCGTGAGAAGGCAGGACTGTGATGTTCCACGGCAACGCTGCACGCCTAAATTGGACGAAAATGTACTGCATCGCGTTGGAGAGAACCCATACACGAATACTCAAAGAACTGATCGTGCAGTAGGTGTCAGTCACAGTACTGTCTGGAACGTTCTGCGTGAGCAGCGGTTACATCCGTACCATTTACAATGGGTACACGCTATGAGTCGAGCCAATTTTCCACAACGAGTTGCCTTCTGCACGTGGTTCCTGTATCACTGCATTGGTACAGCCCTGTTTTCACGGAGAGTTCTGGTTACAGAATGAATGTACGTTCACTAGAGACTGTGTTCTGAATTCGCGGAACAGCCATATGTGAGCAGACGAAAACCCTCGTTCAGGGACTTCAGCACCGGTTTGGTATTAACGTGTAGGCTGGTATGCTGGACGGTCATGTAGTTAGACCATACTTCCAGCATACTTCATGTTCCTACAAAAAGTATTTGACTCGTTCTTCGAAGCTGTGCCACTGAATGTCCGTTAGGAAATGGGGTTTCAGAGTGACGGTGCTCCACCTTACTTCTCATGTACAGTTCGGAGACATCTCAACAGCTGATATGGTGAAAGATGAATAGGTCGAGATGGTCCTATGGACTGCTTCTTGTGGTGTCGTATGCAAAGTTTAATCGATGAGATCCTTTTATAGGTAGAGGAAGATCTACTGGTACGAGCTCTGGCAGCTGCACTAGAAACCCAAGTGGGATGGATGATGATGATATTTGGTTTGTGGGGCGCTCAACTGCCCGGTTATCAGCGCCCATACAAATTCCCAACCTTTGCTCAGCCCAATCTCGCCACTGTCAAGAACGATGATGAAACTATGAGGACAACACAAACACCCAGTCATCTCGAGGCAGGTGAAAATCCCTGACCCCGTCGGGAATCGAACCCGGGACCCCGTGCTCGGGAAGCGAGAACGCGACCGCGGGACCACGAGCTGCAGACAGGTGAGATGGAGACTATGTATCAGATATTGTAATGCATCAGTACTGTTCTGTACGTACAGTATGCTGGCTTCTTTTTTGTTCTGGAATAATGTAAACACGTAAAAGAGTTAATATAAAGAAATTTGCTTAATTGATAAAGGGTACGATCGTTGTTTCCTTTAGAATTGTTACCCAATAATTGTACAGCGCGACGCCTAATGCAGTTCCCCAGAAGTGGATGAGTTATACAACAGTATTGAAACCGTTGTTGAACGGTATATTTCCTATTCAAAACATCATGTACTCGAGCCTCCTAAGTCCTTCAGCATTTTAACGGAAATTTCCGAAACCCCGATACGCATTCCAATGCTCAAAGTTGCACATTTCTGTTATGAAAGCACATATATATTCAAATAACAACAAAAGCCTTAAAACACTGTTGAACATACTTGCGATCCGAAGGATTCAGGAATTGCGACCTGACTTGCAGCCAGTTGAACCATTTCTCGAGCTGCCGGGCATTGCATTAAATTATATTAACATTAATACCATTCAGTGAATCAGCCTTAGGAACAGAATCTCAGCAACCTCATTGGTTAAACCTACGTCCGCGAAAAATATGCCTCGGGAAACTACTGTGCCTTGTCAGTACTTAGCCGAAGTTAAGAATCCAACAGTCACTGGAAAACATTTCCTTCAGAGGGACGTCACTAGTCGCTAACCCAGCCTAGTGGGTTCAGACCGCGAGACAGATTACTGAGGGACAAACTCATCAGCTCCAGGCTGGACGAACCCCCTGGTACCGGAATACTGCCAAACATTCGACGTAAACTGTGGTCTGCAACGATAGGCTACAACGTAATCTGTCACGATGTTCATCACATCTATACTGTTTCGCTGACGACTAGAGCTCAATTCGAAGCGTAGCTCATCACTGAAGGGAATTCTTATCCAGGCAGTGAGACTGGAGGCCAAAGACGTGTCTGGAGACGTCCCGGAAAGCGGTGGGATACAAACCTGACTGTCGCCCGACATACGGTGCTACAGCCAAGAGTGATGGTCTGGAGTGCCGGTTCATTTCACAGCGGGGCTCATTTGGTTGTCATTCGTGGCACTCTTATAGCACAGAGGAGCGTCGACGATATTCTACGCCCCGTTTTGTAGCCCTTCATGGCAAGCCATCGTGGGCATCGTCAGCAATACAATACCTTTCCGCACACGGCGAGACAGTTTCTACTGCTTGTCTTCCTGCTTGCCAAACTCTGCCTTTGTCTGCAAAGATTGTATGAGTTCGCTTTCTTTAATAGTTGGTCATCGTTTATGTTCTTCTGGTTTATTTTGTTTGTCTAATATTATTTATGAACGTTTAGGTAGACGAAGACTTGAGAACCTTTGGAGCATTATCGACATTGCCCTCCAAGTAGCTGTGGATTTTCTCGATCTAACTCGCCAATTGGACAGAACAGCCCTCGAAGGATATCCAAAACGTCCGTCTAACGACGCCAAGCTCAATAACTGCTAGCATAAGGGCCAGAGGTAAACCAACGCCTTTATTGCCTGGCTCAATTTGTGAACCTCTTTCTCTTGAATAAACCTTGCAACGTTTCTGAAATTGTAATCATTTGTTCGTGTGTATATGTGCATCACATCTACCGATTCCTCCGTGGTGCGTCTTTGTTTTATCTTAATGTGTGCGTCGTTGAAGCACACACAAAAGTGCCAATAGAATGATCGCACTATTTGCATCAAATCGAAATTCATGGAATACTGTCAATTGTAATTACATGCCGGCCGCTGTGGCCGAGCGCTTCTAGGCGCTTCAGTCCGGAACCGTGCTGCTACGGTCGCAGTTTCGAATCCTGCCCCGGGCATGGATGTATGTGATGTCCTTAGGTTAATTAGGTTTACGTAGTTCTACGTCTAGGGAACTGATGACCTCAGATGTTAGGCTCCATTGTGCTTAGAGCAATTTGAACCATTTTTGTAATTACATGTACCGCAAGTGCATCATGTTGTCATTAACCTACATTTATACTTTCTGTTTCAGTTTGAGTGTTTGTCACCTCATACATGTTTTTCGCTTTAGGGGCATGTAAGTGCACTGCAGCCAACTGAAGATGAAGAAAAGTTCGAAACCGAGAAGGTAGGTTATAACGAAGCGTTTTAGAAACATGTAATTAATCCAATACTTAGTGGCTGTTAAAAACGTATTTTGTGTGTTATGAGCTATTTAATTAGATAACAAAGAATTAACAACATTGCACATTAGAGAGAAATTTTTGGCATCTGAGCCGGCCGGAGTGGCCGTGCGGTTCTAGGCGCTACAGTCTGGCACCGAGCGACCGCTACGGTCGCAGGTTCGAATCCTGCCTGGGGCATGGATGTGTGTGATGTCCTTAGGTTAGTTAGGCTTAATTAGTTCTACGTTCTAGGCGACTGATGACCTCAGAAGTTAAGTCCCATAGTGCTCAGAACCATTTGAACCATTTTTTTTTTTTTGGCATCTGTGACTTTTATAGAACCATTACTTTTACTAATACTGCAAGTAATGTCCTCTGGCAGTGCTGTACAAACAAACATTAAAACTCTCTTAAGAACAGAAGACACAAACATGATTCAGCTGTTACACGATTTTGGAACTGATAACAACTTTTTAATTTTTTCACATCATGCTATAGTAAATATGCTAATTTTCTTATATCATGGACTTAAATTCAGTTCAAATGGATATAACGGATAATTATTATTTTTATGGTTCTGAGATTGGCTGTATGGGTCTTGGCCAAAAGCGACCAAATAAAAAAAGATTAACAAAAAACATCACTGGTAGCACTCACATTCATAAAAATCTAGGAGTATGTGTGTGGAGCGATTTAAAATGAAACAACCACGTGAAACTAATTGTAGGTGAGGAAGAGGGCAGAGCGAGAGTCATGTAGGTTAGGTTAGGTTAGTGTTGTTTAACGTCCCGTCGACAACGAGGTCATTAGAGACGGAGCGCTAGCTCGGGTTAGGGAAGGATGGGGAAGGAAATCGGCCGTGCCCTTTGAAAGGAACCATCCCGGCATTTGCCTGAAACGATTTAGGGAAATCACGGAAAACCTAAATCAGGATGGCTGGAGACGGGATTGAACCGTCGTCCTCCCGAATGCGAGTCCAGTGTGCTAACCACTGCGCCACATTTTTTTTTTTTTTTTTTTTGATCTCATTTTGTTCGCTTTTGTTCGTTGGATCTTCTAGGGGCGGACGTCGTAAGACATCCATTGAAGTTCGTTGTTGATCGATTAACTAAGTTTTTTTATTACAGAGGGCACGTATCCCTCCGACTGAACACGCTGAGCTACCGTGCCGGCGCACCTCGCTCGGTGAGAGTCATGTAGTCCAGCCACAAAGGAGGAAACTTACGAAAAGCTTTTTGGATCACTACTCGAATACTGCTCGTAAATACGCGATCCGTAACAGGTAGGACAGATAGAGGAAACTGAGAAGATCCAAAGAACAGCAGCACCCTTCTTTACAGGTTCATTTTACAAGCGCCAAAGAGTCACGGAAATGATCAGCCAACTCCAGTGGCAAACACCGCGAGGGAAGTGTTCTGCATTAGATGCCCTTTACGCTTGAAGTGCCATGAGCATATAGTCCTAGAGGGGTCAGCCAATGTGTTGTGTCCTGCAACGTATATCTTCCTAAAAGACCATCAACGTAGAATTAGATTCGAAACCGTGCGGGGCTAAACAACAATCGTTCTTCCAGCGAATCATTCGCGACTGGAACAGGAAAAGGGAGAAGTGATAGTGTTACACGAAGTACCCTTCACTACACTCAGGTGGCTTGCGGAGTAAGCTGATGTGCTTTTTTTTTTAAAAAAAAAAATCTTTATTCAACCATTAATATCATACATGATAACCAACCACCTCATATATTAGTGGATCTTAAGATCTACAATACATTCAATGATATTTAGCAGCATTTATTAATTTTAGTTTTAACCTTCTTACATGCTACAGGATGTGACATGTTAGTTATTCAATGGGTACGAACTAGTCTCTTTACTCTAATCTAACTATTCTAGAAGCTACCTCCTGCAGCTTTACAGGCGTGCCAGTGAATGTATAAACCTACTTTTTCGGCCATTCCCACCGAGCTAATATCAGTGAGCGTGCCCCTGGCACCGGGCTGGCCTTTACAGAAAATCGCCGCAGGTACTGTTTATGGGTATCCTAATCTACTTTCTACTTAAAAATTGCCTACCTACTAAGTCATTATCGGTGTGCAGTTGTCAAGTCCGAGATATTTGCGCATTCTTTTTTTTTTTTTTTTTTTCTTTGAGCACTTTGGGACTTGACTGCTGACGTCATCAGTCCCCTAGAACTTAGAACTACTTAAACCTAACTAACCTAAGGACATCACACACATCCATGCCCGAGGCAGGATTCGAACCTGCGACCGTAGCGGTCGCGCGGTTCCAGACTGTAGCGCCTAGAACCGTTCGGCCACTACGGCCGGCATTTGCGCACCTTCCCCCTGTTCCAAGACGTGGCGGATACCTGATGTGTTTACGTCACGCCTGACTACAGAGCCTGCTTAACGTCGACCCAGCGGGCAATCCGGGAAGTGTCGTCCAGGTGCCGCTCTCCGATCGCGCACCATTCCTGGACCGACCGGGCCGCCAGGAACCGGGTTTTGGCCGGTTGCCGCGTTCGTGGAAGGCGAGGCGTCGCCGCGGACGCGACCGATGCTTATCTCGCGGGCGCGGGACACCATTTTGGGGACGCGCGGCGGTGAAGACGCGGAAGGCGCGCCGGCCGGCTTAGAGGCGGCGCCGAGCGCCCGGCGCAAGCACCCATTGTCTGCAGGGTGGGCCGGCCGGCCTCGTGACCGCCACGGCGGGCAGGCGCCTACACCTGCAGACCAGCGGCGGACACGGCGGTCCAGTCGACACCGCCAGTGGGCGTGATCTGTCTGACTCTTAAGTTCATTTTATGCGAACGTTTTTCTGGTCTAATTGGGGTTGTGGGAGCACGCCACGTATGTGTGTGCAAATAAGCTACAAACCACACGAGCCAATGATCATCTGACTATATCGAGTGTATAGATCTAAGATCCTCAGTAGGGTGTAGACCAAGCATGCCCAGAAACAGAGGACAGTGACTTCGTCGCAGACATCGTAAGTTAATTTATACTCGGCGCGCCCATTCACCTCATAACAATGACACTATTTTATTATTGTTATTTTTAATATCGTGTCAGAAGTACAAAGATTCAAGAAAATCTCAAACTGTACCAAAACAGTGTAACTGTAACTAGAAGCGATAAGAGTAGTGCGTTAGTGTTAATTAACGAAGATGAACACATTACTAAAACCCAAAAAAATTTGTTTGAAGAAAATGATAGTCTAAAGGTAAAGAAACTTACACTACTCTCAGCCTTTCTGGCATACTCTCGAGATTTTTATGAACAATTTAGAAAACAAATGTCTCCAAACGGATAATGTGTAAGATAAGCTTGTTGTCTAGGAGATATGTAGACGAAATTTTCATAGTCTTCAATAATGGCAGTACAGAAGTTGCGGAGTTGGATGATGCCTTAAATTCCTTGCATGATAATATAACTTTCACGAAAGAATTAGAACAAAGCATTTCGTTCGAATTTTATTGACCTACGTATAACGACGATATGCTCGAGCCTTGTACACAATGTCTTTCCCAAGCCAACAGCCTCATAATTATTGCAGCAGATTCATGTCATTCACGATCAAAGCAAAGACCATATTTTTATTCAACGTTTCATTGGTTCGCTACGTTGCAATTAGAGGAGGAAGATACTGACACCATTATTCAGACACACAACACAAACGGTTACACTGAAAATGATAAAAGAAAGATGGGTCAAAAAGTGCTTAGTAAAATAGAAAACAAATATCCTTTCATACAGCGTGTTTCGCAGTTCATGTTACACATTTCCAGAGATTGTAGAGAGGACTTAGATCATGTTTTACACAGGAACCCTTCTCCGGAAACGTCATCCAACGACGATACAGAGCGTCAAAGATTTGGCCGCTGGCCCCTGTGAATATTTGTTTTGAAACGTCCCCTTAGAACAATTGTACATGACTGTGCTTAAACTGACACACAATATTTTTAGCGCAACGCAATCTGACTTTCAAAAATCCCTACAAAAGAATGGCCCTGACTAACATTAACCTATACGTTTCACAAATCACTTACCTCACAAAAATCTTGGTTACTCGAACTACTGCAATACAGCGAGCGCCACTACTGCCAGCTAAATAAAATTTTCAAACTACTAAAGACACTAACTACTGATAGGCATAGTTAGCAAATGAAAGATTTTAATAGAGTACAAACAATGTATTTACCTTAATAGTCATCAAAAGTCATAATATATATAGCAGTTCATGACATCCAGTCTTACAAATTTCAAAAGTCCGCCATTTCTCTCCCCACATCTACCACTGCTGGCAGCTCACCTCCAACTGCACAACGCTACGCGCTGTTCACATCCAGCTGCCCAACACTACAATGGCAGACAACAATGCAAACTAGCCACAGACTGCACACAGCACAGCCAGTGATTTTCGTACAGAGCGCTACGTAACGTTGCCAATAAGGAAACATAAACAGCCTACTTACATAGCCCCCATGCTCCCCACAAAAAATTTTACAAATTGTTTTGGGCACTGGCCAATAATGATTTGATAAAATTTTTCATAATTACAATAACAAAGATATCAAATGCACAAACTTATTGATACAATGTTGGTCAACAGTTAAAATTTTCTCACAGTCCATAAAGACAGTCCTGATCATTCATCACAGTAAAATTGCAGTGTTTTTCTCAAAGGCTGAGCAGTAAAAGAAAATGCACACGGAAGTAGTGGATTTCCATGCAGTCTTGAAGAAGCAGTGTTGTCCTTCCAACAGAAAGACAGTGCTGACTCTCGACATGCAGACAGGTAATGGGCCACAACAGAGGAAACCCACAGCAGAGTCATTCGAAGTTTTGAAGAATACTGGTAGGTAGGTCATCACAGAGCAGACCCACTGTAGTCCTGGTAGACATTATGGTATTGGTGGGCCACCAGAGGTGCAGACCCACTGCAGTCCTTGTAGAAATAATGGTATTGGTGAGCCATCAAAGATGCAGATCCACTGTAGTCCATGTAGAGACGGTTAGCAGCCATCTGTTGCGACTGTGCAGGTGCACAATCACCATCGAAGAGTCTTGTACTATACAGCAAGTCCATAAACCACCACTTGTGTGCACTCACAAAGGTTTTTTTTTTAATTTTCCTTAGAACCAGCAATGCTGTTAATCAGTCCCTTGCTGAATTATTAACACACGTGTAAACACTATCAGTCCCTATGTCTCACATATTGTCCATATACTATGACCAACGGAAACGTGTGCAGTGAAATGATACTTAATTTGATGAAATGGTGTCAATTCCAATTTTATAACATAAGAATACAATAACAAAGGTACAAAATATATAATTAAAGAACGTAACAGTACAGATAACATTTGTAGTAACACAGACTTTACAAAAGAATAGAAATAAACATGCAGATCAGTGTTACAAAAATTATGACAGAAGTAAATATATAAAATAATGAGTACATACATAAAAGATCAGAATAACTTTCGAAACATCAACTTCACACATGAAACGTCCCCTTAGAACAATTGTACATGACTGTGCTTAAACTGACACACAACATTTTTAGCGCAACGCAATCTGACTTTCAAAAATCCCTACAAAAGAATGGCCCTGACTAACATTAACCTCTACGTTTCACAAATCACTTACCTCACAAAAATCTTGGTTACTCGAACTACTGCAACATAGCGAGCGCCACTACCGCCAGCTAAAAAAAAGATTCAAACTACTAAAGACACTAAATACTGATAGGCATAGTTAGCAAATGAAAGATTTTAATAGAGAACAAACAATGTATTTACCTTAATAGTCATCAAAAGTCATAATATATATAGCAGTTCATGACATCCAGTCTTACAAATTTCAAAACTCCGCCATTTCTCTCCCCACATCCACCACTGCTGGCGGCTCACCTCCAACTGCGCAACGCTACGCTCTGTTCACATCCAGCTGCCCAACACTACAATGGCAGACAACAATGCAAACTTACAAACTTTCTAGGATGAAGGAGAAGGATAAATGTATCCATTTGAGGTTAAGGTCCCTGTACCGGAAACTGTAGAGTCGAAAGTTATAAGCGAAAACCAGTCTGATACCTCTGACAACGAAATACATGTACTGGTACTGTTGTTGCTAGAATTGTAGGTCAGGAAACTTTAAGAGGCGGTAGTATGGACCAAAACAACGAAAAACTGTCCTGTAAACATGGGCTCTTGACTGCATACCAGAGTATGCTATGAGCACTTGTTCATCATCGCTGCTGTGAAACATATCTTCAAATGTTTCAAATGGCTCTGAGCACTATGGGACTTAACCGCTGTGGTCATCAGTCCCCTAGAACTTAGAACTAGTTAAACCTAACTAACCTAAGGACATAGCTCACATCAATGCCCGAGGCAGGATTTGAACCTGTGACCGTAGCGGTCGCGCGGTACCAGACTGTAGCGCCTAGAACCGCATGGCCACTCCGGCCGGCAAACATATCTTCTCTGTTGAACAAGTGCTCATAGCTCCTCAGGCATGTTAATACTAAATGAAGGGGAATGACATCTCTAAAACTGATAATCACAGAAGTTGGAAACAAAAGCATAGATAAATAGAAGGTAACTGTGAATAAACCATGGGTAACTAGAGGAATACTTCAGTTGATCAATGAAAGAAGAGAATACAAAAATGTTCAGGGAAATACAGAAATAAAGGTCACTTACGATTGACATAAATTTGAAATGCAGAGAGGCTATGCTGAAATGGCTGCAACAAAAATTTCAAGCAATCGAAAGAAAGAAATGATTGTCGGAAGGACTGAATCAGCATATAGAAAAATCAAAAACACTTTGGAGAAATTAAAGGTAAGGGTGGTAACAGTTATGGGAACTACAGTGTTAAATGCAGAAGAGAGAGCAAGTACGAGGGTCGTTCAATAAGTAATACCCCCCATTTCTCTTTTAAAAACCCATTAATGTACATAGACCAACGTCCTCGTAGGTACTTCACATTTGATGTTTTTTCCGTGCGCCGAGAAGTTTCGAACCGTTCTCACAGATGGCAGAGCCGTAGTACAGCGTCAAAATGGCGTCTACATACGACTCACGCTACAAGCACTGTGCTCTTATTGAATTCTTGTTGCAGAAAAAGAAACCGTAGTAAATGTAAATGTCGTGTGACTAGGGCCTCCCGTCGGGTAGACCGTTCGCCGGGTGCAAGTCTTTCGATTTGACGCCACTTCGGCGACTTGTACGTCGATGGTGACGAAATGGTGATGATTAGAACAACAGAACACCCAGTCTCTGAGCGGAGAAAATCTGCGACCCAGCCAGGAATCGAACCCGGGCGCTTCTGATTGACATTCTGAAGCGCTGACCACGCAGCTATCTGGGGCGGACAGAAACCGTAGTGAACATCCATAAACGTTTGTGTTCTGTGTATTGCGATGCTGCAGTTGATAGTAGAGTTGGGCGATGGGTAAAGAAACTTACAGCTTCAGGAAAATCAGAAAAAGAGCCCCTCCATCAGCCACGCTCTGGACGTCCTGTCACAGCCACTGCTCCAGACATGCTCAATCGTGCAGATGCCATAATTCGTGCCGACCTGCTCATCACAACTCGACAATAAGTTCTACAGTTGCCGGTCAGCATTGGAAATGCGTCTGCAGTGATCAAGACTTTCGGATATTCAAATAGGTGCTCTGGATGGGTTCCTCGAATACTCACACCGGACCACAAGATTCAAAGAAAGGCCATATCATCCGAGTTGGGGCGTTTTGAGACCGACGGACAGTCCTTTCTGTCACGGATCTCTACAGGGGGCGAAAACTCGGTGCATCCCTTTGTGCGGAAACAAAAAGGTAGTCCATCGAATGGCATCGTCCTCATTCACCACAAAAGAAGAAATTCAAGACAACCCCTCTGCCGGAAAAGTCATGGTAACAGTCTTCTGGGATTGTCATGGCGTCATTCTCGTGCATGTGATGACAAGCGGGTCAACCATCAATTCAGAGGCATACGTGAGGACTCTGAATAAATTCAAGAACCGTTCCCGACGTGCTCAGTCGGACAAGAATCCAGCAGAAATCTTGCTCCAACACGACAATACTCGCCCGCACACAAGTCTGAGAATCCGGAAACACATCGCCAAATTGGGTTGGACATTATTGCCTAATCCACCTGTAAGTAGGCTGTTTAGGTTTTTATGTTGGTAACGCCACGTAGTGCTCTATATGAAAATCACTGACTGTGCTGTGTGAAGTATTGTTGGAATATTTACTATTCTGGTGTTGGGCAGTTGGAGGTGAGTCGCCAGCAGTGGTGGATGTGGGGAGAGAGATGGCAGAATTTTGAGAGCGGACGATCTGGACGTGTGTCCATCAGAAAGAGTAAATTTGTAATATTGGAATGATTTTTGAACATTATTAAGGTAAATACATTGTTTGTTCTCTATCAAAATCTTTCATTTGCTGACTATGCCTATCAGTAGTTAGTGCCTTCAGTAGTTAGAATCTTTTATTTAGCTGGCAGTAGTGGCACTCGCTGTATTGCAGTAGTTCGAGTAACGAAGATTTTTGTGAGGTAAGTGATTCATGAAAGTCAAGGGGATGTTTCACACCCTACAGTCCAGACCTGGCACCGTCGGACTTCTATCTCTTTGGGCCGCTTAAAGTTTCTCTGCAGGAACAAACTTTGAAAATGAAGAAAGTGTCAGTCAGGAGAGGACAAGAGCTTTTACCAGCAAGGAATTCATGCGCTTCCACAACGTTGGCGTACGGCCATAGGACATAATGAAGACTAAGTAGAAAAATAGGACATGGGCAACACATGTTGATCTGTATTGTCACCAAATTCTGACTCATAACCAAAACAAAAAGAAATGTTCAGAGGAAAAGAAATGGGACATTACTTATTGAACGACCCTCGTAGGTGTATGGAGTGCACTGATGGCCTTTATGAGGGGAAAGATTCTTCAGAAATGACAGAAGAAACAGGAGTCGATATAGAAGAGATAGGGCATCCAGTAATAGATTTAGATTTAGAAGAGATTTAAAAAACTTATTTCTAAAATCACTGGGGGGAAGCGGAAACAAATCGACTATTCACGTTGGTGTATGAGACTGTCGATGTACCATCTGACTTTCGGAAAAATATCATCCACACAATTTCTAATTTTGCCACAATTGACAAGTGCGAGGATTATCACATAGTCAGCTTAGGAGCTCATGCATCCAAGTTGTTGATAAAAATAGTGTGCAGAAGCATGGAAAAGAAAATTGAGGATCTGTTATATGACGTTCGGTTTGGCTTTATGAAAGGTAAACGCACCAGAGAGACAGTTCTGACGTTGCGGTTGGTAATGGAAGCAAGGCTAAACAAAACTTAAGACTTGTTCACAGGATTTGTGGACCTGGATAAAAGGTAGACATTGTCAAATGGTGCTAGATGTTCAAAATTCCGAGAAAACGAGGGATAACATACAGTCAAAGATTGGTGATACACAATATGCACAAGAGTCATGAGGTAACAATAAGAGTGGAAGACCAAGAACAAACTGTTCAGATCGGCATGAGACAGGGACGTGGTTTTACGCCCCTACAATTCACGTTATACATCGAGGAAGGAAAGAAAGAAGTAAAAAACTTTCAAGACTGGAATCAAAATTATGGTGAAAATATGGCAATAATATTTCCTGATGACACTGCTATCCTCACTGAAAGAGAAGAATAATTACAGGATCAGTTAAGTGGAATGAACAGTCTTAATGTATAAAGAACACGGGTTAAGAGTAAACCTAAAAAAACAGTAAAGTAATAAGGAATAGTAGAAATGAGAACAGCAAGAAACTTAAAATGAGCGTTGGTGATAACGAAATAGATGAAGTTAAGGAATTCCACTATCCACTATCCTACGACAGACTGAGCAATAGGACATCAAAAGCAGACTAGAACTGGCAAAAAGGGCGTTCCTGGCCAAGAGACCTTAATTTGAGGGAGAAATTTCTGAGAAAGTACGTTTGGAGCACAGAGTTGTATTTTAGTGAAATATAGACTGTGGGAAAAAAGGAACAGAAGAGAATCGAAGCGTTTGAGATGTAGTGCTACTGACGAATGTTGAAAACTGGATGGTTGATGAGGCAAGGAATGAGGAAGTTCGGCGAGGAAAGGAAAATGTGGAAAACACTGACAAGAAGAAGGAATAGGTAGACATCTGTTAAAGCATCAAAGAATAACTTTCATGGTACTAGAGGGTGCTGAAGAGGGTAAAAACTGTAGAGGAAGACAGAGATTTGAATACATGCAGAAAATTAGGACGTAGGTTGCAAGTGCCACTCCGAGATGAAGAGAGAGTGTCAAATTAATCACCTTTTAGCCGTCTAAGCTTCTTGGGCTACCAGTTTCGGCGATATATTACGCTATCTTCAGGCCCCCTGATCACCTTTGGTCCAGTCAAAGTATGGGACAGCTTTCAGTGACTGGTATCCGTAGATTTTTGAGATAGTGGTAACTTCAAATATCACCTGCCGGCCAGGTTTGAAGTGATGCTGTCGTAAAAATCTATGGATCTCTGAAAGGTGTTTGATTTGACATTCTGTATTGAACAGCCGTGAACCTGCATCCATCTATGAAACGATGAACGTACGGGGACCTCAGGTAAAGAGGTTGGCTCAGGAGAGGAATTCGTGGCGAGTCACATCAAACCAGTCAGAAGACTGATGACAAATAAAAAACTCTGTCATGTTATGGCTCTTTATCTGAGAAAGTTGCAAATGCTCTCAGAAAATGTGAGACAGAAGTAGGTTTCCGGGTAAGTAGAAAGTTAGAGCAGTCTCTGGGCCATAGCTTAGAGGCCCCCCCCCTCCCCCCCCGAAATAAATTTCCCTTAATGAGGGAGTAAACGAGATTAAATGAGGGTCATGCAGCTCTCATTATATTGGACAGACGAGTAGAGAAATTAGAAATGGGGTTAAGGGAAGATGGCCACAGGAGCAACAACAGGGCCCTGGGAGCAAATGTCTGTACGAGACAAAACCATAAGGTATACGGAAATGGAAAGTAACCAGTTCATGACATTTTCTGTAATTCTTATCTTAAATGTTTGTAAATTAGACAAACAAGTTATCGTCTGATGTGTAGGTGTTTTTATAAATAATCTCCACGACTTTTACTTCTACGATCATTTGCAACGACTACAGAAAATTTTATTCTTTATGTTATGTAGTAAATTCTCTGTAAAAATTATCAGTGAATTGGATTACGGACAATTGCGTCATTTCATACAAATATACGTGTATGCTAAGTTTCTTACTTGACCAGAACCTCCCATGTACGCCACGCAAAGTCATCTCTTTCAGCACAAATATCTGTGCTCCAACGCCCTCTAGTTGGCGCCATGCCTTTTTCTGCATTCCACACAGTTCGATACAATAGTTCTAGCCTTATGCCTGTAAGTATCTTTGCTGGCATCAAGTTTTTAACTGATGAAACTTAAGCTTCATTTGGCGATACACGACTAGTATGTCATAGTCTGGAAGTACATATGAATGATACGTATTGGAGGTTCGAATTTCATTATTCTTCACTGTTGTTTTATTGTAACGACCTTCATTAGGCTGTTATACCAACTACCATATGATTGAGTTCGTACTTTGCTGAAATATCCATCAACACCTACTACAACTCCCACACATTCCTGCCCATCAGTGTTGCTTCTGTTACAATTTTTCCTCCGATGACAAAGTCCTGTACCTAATTCGTCTCGTATCCCACCAAATCAACAACCGAAAATCTCCCATTTTTGACTCCCTAGGTCTTGAGAATGCGTATGATTGTGTATGGCATTCCGGGCTGCTCTCTAAGACCTATTCACTTCCCGTAAATTATGTCGGCCTCATCGCCTTCTTTCTCCCTAACCACCTGTCTACTGTCACCATCAACAACAGCAACTCCCTGTCTTTCATCCTACTCCTGGTGTGCCCCAACATTCTGTCTTCTCCCGTTTCCTGTGTGTCCTCTGCACTGCCAGTATGCCAAAGCTACGTCCTCCTGTTCATCTCCTCCAGTACGCCGATGACACCGCCTTCTTGGCCCTCCACTATACCCTCCGGAAATGCCAACGATCCCTCCAGCTCCATCTGTCAGTTCACTTCCTAGTGCAACCAGTGGCTCCTCAAAGACAATCCTACCAAAGCCCAGGCACTAATTATGTATTTAACCACCACAGCTTTCATCCCCACGACTTTTACATTACCATTTACAACCATTCTATCCAATTAACTAACACACTACATTACCTCAGACGAACACTTGATCACCAACATGGAAAACCCATCTACTAACCTTCCAACAGAAAGCCCGCAATAGACTAAAACTGGCCGAACCTCCTTAAAATTCCCCAATGCACTCTTCCATCTTAAACACCTGCTAAATTTCCTTTAAACTCGACCCAACGCAAACCCTAGTTTCCTCCATGCTCACTGATCATGGTACTCTGACTCCACCACCACATTCCCCTACCACTACACTTATACACCCCCCTTATTCTATCCCAATGAAAGTTCAGTCGCATTGCCTCTCCGAACACGAAATTCGTCCTGCAGTATATGCATCCAATCTGATCTAGGAGATCCCTACCACCTACCCACTATCAGGGCTCTCTTCCCCTCCAGTCCTTTCCACCCATTTCCTAAGGCTTGGTTCGGAACCGCATCCCTCTCCACTCTTCCCCCATGCCTCCTCCAAATATCCACCCAAACACCCCTCCCCCCCCCCCTCCTACGAACTACATTTAAATGTCATGTTCCCATGATAACCTTATCCCTGGCTGTCTCCGTCGACTCAGCTGTTCGCTCATCTATGTATTTATATTAATCAGTCAACAAATCAGCCTTTCTGTTTTACTTTATGCAACTGTCTATTTGTTTTTTTTTTTTTTTTGTGTTCGTATGCGACACGCATTTTCCTTTCATGTGTGTCTATGTTTTAATTAATCACCAAATCAACCTTTTATGCAGCTGATGATCTGTCTTTTTATTGTACAAACGTTTATTTTCATCAATCGCCATGTTAATCTTTTATATTACGTTTTTCAGAACTAGTACTCTGATGTGACTACAGAGCGGCAGATTGTATCCGGTGCCACCGTAAGGTAGGTGGGGGATGAAATAACAGTAAGCAAAAAATCTCTACCGTATGTAAAATGAAATTTTGTTTATCTGTCAGGTCATCACATGACGAGACAATCACGAAACACCTAGTGACAAGAAACAGCAAAGAAATTCACAAAAAACCATCGAGTACGTCTGAGCAACCTTACATCATTTTTAAAGCATATATCATAAATAATTGTTCTGGCAGGAATGCGTTTGAGCACTGACATTGCCATCTTTACAGTTTTTGTTATCTTTTTACATCTTTTGGAAATGTTCGTAATTTCCGCTATTTTGGTACCTGTACAAGCATATCGCTACCTATAACTGTTGGTAATGGGTGTCGGGGCGCTGGTTTGAGCGTTAGTGGCTCTAGATTTCGGTTTTACTGTATTTCTATTTATCGTAATGTGAACTTTATATGTATTTCATTAAACTCTACTTAAGGCAAATGCCTGTTACGAGTAAGTCTTGGTTTTGACCCCTAGAGACGACTTCTGTTACAAAATTTGATACCTGTTCTACTTTTGTTTAACATATTGAGGAATCTAACCTATTGTCTTCACGAGAGATTACAGTGTCAATTCCTGACGTCAATCACAGCCACAAGTGACACCATTTCAAGATTTCGTTTCAGTGGTATCTGATGCAAAATGTTCTCCGTTTTGCCCGCATATGGGAAAAAAAATTTATTCGACCTGAAATAATACCTGATTATTTGGTTTTGAACGCATGCTAACAGCATTCTTGAGACTGAAAAAATTCCCTTTCGTCCTTACTGATGGTTTATTGTGAATGTACATGCAGAATTCAATCAGTGAATGGCATATCGAATCATGAAATGTCAGGTTTGTCTAAAAGCAGTGGTAAGCGGTGCTCTCAACTTCCAGTCACTCAGAGTGAGACTAATGACCACCTCAGCGTAGAAATGAATCAGGAGGATAATACACGAATCTCAGACACAACGATTTCGATAATGACACTGCTGTGGGATTCCAAAGGCGATACCTCTCAGCACCTAGTGTTTTCGAGGGTTTATCTCGTTGAGTGTTTGCGATCACACAACGATATCGCTTTTGTCACGTTGTCGATAGGATCTGAAGCACTAATCGTCCTTCTTTCCAGGTCACAAAAGACAAGAAGTTAACAATTGTTGATGTTCAGTATGATGTCTTCCACTTAGGAAAAAAATTATGGATTATGTTTAATATTTACTTCTTCTAAAGTTTAGACTTAGATGTCCTAAACTTCAACTACGTAAAATATTTACTATATTAACAAATTATAAATATAGGCACTAAGTTCAAATGGTTCAAATGGCTCTGAGCACTATGGGACTCAACATCTTAGGTCATAAGTCCCCTAGAACTTAGAACTACTTAAACCTAACTAACCTAAGGACATCACACACACCCATGCCGGAGGCAGGATTCGAACCTGCGACCATAGCAGTCCCGCGGTTCCGGACTGCAGCGCCAGAACCGCTAGACCACCGCGGATAGGCACTAAGTATTTAATAGGTAGATAACAGAAAACCTATTAAATGACAAGGTATAGATGAATATATAAATAAAGATTAATTTATCTCTGTTTCAATTTGTCCAGGTCGTAATTGCATTCTAAATAATGGTGAGTTTACATGGACTCTTACAGTTAATTATTTGGAAACATACTCAGTTATTATGAAAAACAAAATTGTTATTATTAACAATGTTGTGTGCCTCGTTTCTATACAAGAATATGTGCTTAATGAGTATTTACAGAGTTTCTCGTTAATTTTTATTTAGATATTACTTACGTAATAACACACAAAATTTCGAAGTTTACTTGTGTCGGTCATGGATGTCATCTGTGAATAGTTGACAATCCTCTTCAAAATTGTTTCAGTTATAGGCATTTATGGGTTCTTTGGTTTTTAATAAACTATAAGCATTTAATATTATTTGCAGTGTCTTCTTTTGGACAGTCTGTAGGTTTGTTAGCGTGTGTAGACGCAATGTGTCCTCATAGAGGCGGACATGAAGTGTTGTTTGTTTTGTCAGCAATTTGTAAACTAAATTACTGTTTGTCTGTTTAAAAATGATGTGTTTATTAAGAGACTTAAGCAGCTGACAGACTGCTTGCTTTATTCACTGTTTCTAGGCAGGCGTTTAGTCAAATGAAATTCAAGATATTCAGCGAACTTAGTCCACTGAACGTGTTCGTTGGTAATCAGCGGATATTTTCGTAACTTCTTTTTCTAGCATAAAGAATTTCTCTGTTATTGTTCACAATTATTTTCACGCAGTATTCTATAAACAATTTTTCAAGCGGTGCTAGAGCTCTTTCGTGTGTATTGGTTGCATTCCTAATGTAAGTTTGTATATACAGGGTGATTCAAAAATCACTATACATTTTGTACTTAAACAAATTTTATTAACCAATATGTAATGACACTGCAACTTATGTTACATTATGACATAATTTCAGTACATTTCAATGTGACCACTTTGCATGTCTACCCCCAGCGCTCCACTGTAGACCGAAAAACCTGCCCAACATATCTGGTGTAATCTCAGCAACTGCGGCTCGAATCCGCTCTGTTAAGTGTTCAGTGCTGCGTATCTTCACCTGATATACCTTAGACTTGATAAACCCCCATGCAAAAAAGTCTAAGGGTGTCATATCAGGAGAGCGGAGTGCCCACATCTGTGGAGAGGCACGACCAATCCATCTGCCGGGAAATGCTTGATTCAGATAATCCCGAACAATGAGGGCAAAATGGGGTGGTGCACCATCCTGTTGAAAACAAAAATCCGATCAGATAGTAACTGGGGCTCCAAAAACTGTTCCAACATATCTAGGTATGTGGTTCCAATACCGGTTTGTTCTGCGAAGAAGAAGGGCCTGTACACTGTTGACCTCGTTATCCCTAAGCAATCCCTAAGCACACTTTCACTTTTTCTGTGTCCCGTTGCCACTTCTGCAGTACACGTAGTTGTTCGTCTGCCCAGATCCTGCAGTTGTGTCTACTCACATGTCCATAGGTATGGAATGTAGCTTCATCACTGAACAAGACATTTTTCATCAAATTATCATTTTCCACAGCTTGTAGCAGGTCATGACACATAGCTTGTCTGGCTGCGTAGTCCTCCGCTTCAAGTGACCTGGATATGGTACGCACACGTGTGCAGCTTGTAACGAAGAACTCTCCATACAGTGGTTTGAGGAATACGAAGCTCCCTACTAAATCTCCTGGTAGATGCGGAAGGGCTACGTGTGACCCCATCCTGCACACTTTGCACGGTGTCTGGCGTTATGGCCGGCCTCCCTGGACGTTCTTCATCTGCAGCACTACCAGTACGCTGGAATTTATTGACGAGGGTCTTGATAGCAAGCCTGGTGGAGCCTGTTTTCCGGAATTGACTGGCAAAGTCTGTCCGCACCTGTTCACACGTCATTCCACGAAGACGAGCAGAAACAACAGCGATTCGTTTTTCGTTGGTCAGCATGCTATCGTAGTACCTCAAGAAACAAATATTCCGGTACTATATCACTGAAATGTATAGTGACATACTGTATAACTGAAATGTATAGTCACTTTAGAATGACCCTGTATATTAACCAATGTCAGCTCCAAAAGAAAAGCATGTGGCACTCCACGGCCAGTACGGTAATCATTGGAAGCAGTATCAACAATGAGTACAAATTTATATTTATTAACTTGAGCAGTAAACTATTGTGTATCATAATCCGTCGAATGCCTGACCAATTTTCAGTCATATAATTGTCGAGGATTAATCATCATTACAAGCAACTTTAACTGTTTTTTCCAGTAACATCCTTCGGGATTTGTGACCACGTTATGATATGATAACCGGCGTTTCGGTTGTTATTGCGGCAGCGGTCAACATGCCGAGAACTGGTGCAGCCTGATAAAGACTGCCCGCAAGAGAACCGAAACGTCTGTAAATTTAATGGTGTCGTGACGCGGTCACACAGATAGAAAAAACTTACTGAAATGGACACCGGCCGCGAAAGCTTACCTGGGATCGCGTCCTTTAGCGTGCTTCAGCAACATAACCGCTCCCGATTGTGTCGATCTGAAGAACACCCCACAAAGTCTTCCTCTGCTGCCCATTTCTCCCCATCCCCCGTCCCCCTATCTCCTGGAGATTTTATTTTAATGCTTCCTGTGATTTTATTTCAGTGCTTTCTGTGATTGTCGCCTCTAGTCTTGACAACTGCAGGAGAGTGCAATTTTTTACACTCAACCTGAACTGAGTAATTTGTTCTCTGTTTAGGGCCTATGATTTCCATTTGTGGCGAATGAATAAATCCAACGTTAATATAATAGATGTTATTGTGGAGATAGAGAGATGCTTCCTCGCGGGTCTGACGCGATACAATCTGCGTTCCACAGTGACAGAAAGTCCCACGACTAATCGTGGAGTGCAGCAGGCGCGCTTGTGGCCAGCAGCGCGTAACGAAACCATTTATTCGCGCGTGACATTCCGTCACTGGACAAACAGCCCTACCGGGTCACAGCTGCGTGCGGCCACCGGAGGGGGAGTGTTTATCTTATCTGTGAGCGCGGCATCGGCGGTAACGGTAGGTAAATGCGGCTTCCGTGACGGCGGCTCTCATTTGACACGTCTCTGTGAAGAGGTCCGCGCGCCGGACGCAGCAGCACCGTTACGCCACGACAAAGCGCGCCCGACAAACAGATGCATCGCACCTGGGGGGCAGCGCGCGCTCTGTCATTCCGGAGGCGGGACCTCCTCCCCGTCCAGGGCGGATACTAAGTGCGTAGCGGGGCCTCCACTACCGCGGCCGTGGGCCGTCTCTTCCGGGACTCGAAACCTGACACAATTTACGTTTCAAGTACACTTTGTCGCTAGGATCCAAGATTGGTAGCAGAGATTTCTCTGCCTCCTTCAGATTCCGGAACTGTTTTATAGCGTCACAGACTTACAGACTGCACTGATAAACAGGATTTTCTCTTGCCTTATTTGTTATGAGTTGCATTTTATTCCACAGCACTAGTACCCGACGGTAGTACACGACAAAAATGAGAAGTGTTACATCATGAACACCATGCCCGTGGGATAGTCACACTCTTGCAGGGGCATAAGGCAATAAGCCTTGTTTCATCTCATTGACATGTTTCTATAAGGGGTGGTCAAGAAGATTTCACCCAAAGGCCGTACAGTCCAGAACTGGTATGCCAATGAGGCAAAATCTAAATGGTTCAAATGGCTCTGAGCACTATGGGACTTAACATCTGAGTCATCAGTCCCCTAGAACTTAGAACTACTTAAACCTTACTAACCTAAGGACATCACACACATCCATGCCCGAGGCAGGATTCGAACCTGCGACTATAGCGGTCGTGCATTTCCAGACCGAAGTGCCTAGAACGGCTCGGCCACATCGGCCGGCCGAATTTGTTTGGTATCTCTATTGAGTAGTCGAATCTTGTCAAAGATTATGATGTATCGTTGATCTTAAAAAAAGTAAAGAAACAAGAAATGACTTGCTTCGGCGAAAAGACTCGCTTCGATTCGGCACAGTTACTGTATGGTCTCAAAAAAAGATAGAAAATGCACCAATTTTGTAGAATAAAATTAGTTTGATGAATTAAATAGCTAACACATCATTTTATTGAAAACTTTAAACATCACGGAGCAATTAACCTTCGAAATACCAAGGGGGTGGGAGGGTAGGAGTGACGTACCTTACTCCCATCTTTTGGAGTTATTTTAATAGAATCATGTACATTATATTTAAAAATTTAGAAAAAAAATTGTTTTTATGGACTTACTGTAGCAGATTCTATATTTGTTTTAAAATTTTCAGTGAAATGTAACCCAAAACTTTAAATCTTAGCAGTGAAAGTGATCTTTCGCAACGAATGCCATTTTCATATTTTCAGGTACAGTACCCTCCTGAAAGAACCATATATCTTTAAAAGATATGGTGTGAATATAAATAAATTGTGAATATAATTCAACGATAATTACGGAAATTTGTATTTTTTAAATTTTTTCTTGGTGGTCATGTAGTAACACTCCCTCTAGCTGTACGCTCCATGGATAATGCATTGAGATGGCTTAGATTGTGCTAAAAGACATCTTCAGGCTCTGGACGCTACTTATAAATCAGTACCTGTTTAAAAAGTATCTTGTTAATAAAACAACAACTAAACAAATTTTTTGGTGGCGGTCGTGAAGTAACCCGGCTTCATATAACACATTTTGGAACAAACGTTGGCGTTGCTAAGGAAGGGAATTGGTTTTTTATATTGGGTTGGAGTGGCAGACGGGGAAGTTAAGCGCAGACGTAGAACGGCGTGAGTACGTGGTGACTAATGGATGTATCTAACGCTATTGTAATTTTTTCAGATGGAGATGTCAGTACAAGCATACCGCAGGGGACGTGTACGCGCACCTGCTTTAATGACACGGTGGCATCCTGCCGACAGATCGCACAGGTAGTGACTGCAGAACGAGTGATTACGACGTTTTAAGGACAACTGTGTGGTTCGGGTCCTTCAAGGACTACACCGTGAGATGATCATATGACTGTTCGACTAGCTCTGGCGAATAATCAGTTGGTAAAAACTGAGATATGGACACAGATTTCGGTGTTACAAGGAATAGTGTTACCAGGCCGGTCTATAGAGACGTGGGCCGCAGCTCTGGTCAAGTGAGGAGCCTTTACTAAGCAACAAGTTTTTTTCTTTCCTTTTCATGTTTTTTAAATATATTATTCCACTTCCATATAAAATGAAAAAATCACGTCTAATAAAATTTCATCTGAGTTATATAAGTACTACATTGCCTTTTATGAATAGTACGTCTCACCAATCTAAATCTCAAATAAAAATTCTCTCACTGGCACCCCAAGTATACTCATTTCGGATTGATGTCATGTGGCCTAGGAGAGGGCGGGGTGGGCAGCATAGAATGGTCATATTTCTGTAGAATGCTCCTCAAATCGACATACTCGGGAGCGATGTGGTGGTGCATTATGCTGCGGAAGCTCGCTGAAGAGATGATGCAGGCAAACAAACGGTTCAACATGACAGTTCAGTAAGCCCCTAACAGACGATGGCAGATGTATCTGGGACTGCATTTTATCCGGTGCAAACATCCCCCACATAGGGAGCTACTATTAAAGGCAAACGTTAGTGTGTAACAAGAGCACTAGGTAAGTGACCAGAGAATTTTTCTTCTTGTCTTTATTAAATGGAAAGTGAAATATGACTATTGTTCCAGCTTCTTCCATCACTCAAATTACCAACAAGTCGAACTGACAGTCGCACTCGGTGTGGATTCTGCCTCGTGATGTCTTTGTATAAAACGCAATGTCCCGACTGACACACTCACTTTTAGGCATCTTTTAAGAAGGGATTGTTCAAAATTTCACTCATAAGGTGGTGAAATAGGGGATGAAGATGAAAGGCTTTTTGAAAATACGTGGCTATTAAGACCATTTTGAAGCTAGAAGTACGAAAATCTGTATTTAATTTCTCATTCAGAAATAAAAAATCATACGTGTTTCAGCATTTTCGGAAATTTACCCACAAAGGGGTAAAATAATGGCAGAAAGTATTTTGAAAATAAATCGTTGTTAAAGAAAAACTGAAGCATTTTAAAGCAAAATATATGAAAATCATTATTTGATTTCTCTGTTAGAAATAAAAATGTTGTGGCGTAGCAAGACAGCCACGCCACTCGGAAGTAGCCGAAATGCACGCGTTAACTCACGCCGGCTTGCGTGAGGTCTGAAACAGGATACGTTATGAATGCTATAAAGAAAAGTACGTAGCTTCTTTAATACTTAACTTTAATTCATCCTTGTGGTACATCGCTCTTGATAATACAAGTGAGACTCTCAGATATGGTTAATGGCGCCTTGCTAGGTCATAGCCATGGCTTTAGCTGAAGGCTATTCTAACTGTCTCTCGGCAAATGAGAGAAAGGCTTCGTCAGTGTAACCGCTAGCAAAGTCGTCGTACAACTGGGGCGAGTGCTAGTCAGTCTCTCTAGACCTGCCGTGTGGTGGCGCTCGGTCTGCAATTACTGACAGTGGCGACACGCGGGTCCGACATGTACTAATAGACCGCGGCCGATTTAAAGCTACCACCTAGCAAGTGTGGTGTCTGGCGGTGACACCACAAAAAATATGCGTATTTTATTGTTTAGGGGAAATTTAAGCCCCTAAAGGAGTGGAATCAGGGATAAAACCCCCATAAGCGGATTAAAAAGAGGATAAAAAATTTTAAGAAAATTTTTTGTTATATTGAAAAAATTTTAAAGCTAAATCTACAAAAACTGGTATTTCACTTCTCGATTGGATATAAAAAAAATGTGTGTTAGGGGAGGAAAGTTTTTGTGAAAGATCAACACAAGAAAGCAAAAGGCATGATTAACAAAAAACTTTGACTCTAATTACTAGAATCGCTTTTCCATCAGAAGCACATTTGGAAAAGACCATGCATCTATGACCTTAATTAGCGTAATAGTTTATAAGGTGTTGCAGTTTGTGAACAACATAAAAATTCGATCAAAGAAAAGCAAAACAAAAGGAACTCACAAACATCAGTCTACGCGAACGGAGCATCGGGTTGTTGTTTATAAATTATTACAGCTTACATTAAAAATACAATGAGTCTAATAAGGTAATGTTTAAATCTCCGGATGGAACATTCACCGTAAAACTGTACCACACAGTAAAACATCACAGCATAGTGTTCAGTGAAACTGATTTTCGTCGAGTTTATCTGGAGAGCAATGTGAAATGGGTGGCAGGAGCACCGTCTGTTGTACCTGTTATTAGGACTTCTCCACGTTCCATTCGCGTATAAAGCAGGGATTGAATGTTTAAATATCTCTGCGCTCCTGTACTTAATCTAATCTTGTCCGCACGATTCCTACGGGAGCGATATGTAGGAGGCTGTAGTATATTCCTAAGATCATTTGAAGCCGGTTCCTGAAACTACGTAAGCAGGCTTTCTCAGGATAGCTAGCGTCTATTTTCAAGTGTCTGCCAGTTCAGTTCGTGCAGTATCACTGACAACTGCCCAACGGTCAAACAAACTTGTGGTCACTCGTGCTGCCCTTTTCTGTATTCGTGCAATATCCCTGATACTCCTATTTATTACTGGTCCCACACACGTTAACAATATTCTTAGCTGCATTGCACGAGTGATTTGCGATCTCCTATGAAGACAATGCATTTTACGAGTATTCCATCAACAAACCGAAGCCTCCTACCTGCTCTACCTATGACTGAGCTTGTGTTATCGTTGCATTTCATGTTGTTGTGGTCTTCAGTCCTGAGACTGGTTTGATGCAGCTCTCCATGCTACTCTATCCTGTGCAAGCTTTTTCATCTCCCAGTACCTACTGCAGCCTACATCCCTCTGAATCTGTTTAGTGTATTCGTCTCTTGGTCTCCCTCTACGATTTTTACCGTCCACGCTGCCCTCCAATACTAAATTGGTGCTCCCTTGATGCCTCAGAACATGTCCTACCAACCGATCACTTCTTCTAGTCAAGTTGTGCCACAAACTCCTCTTCTCCCCAATTCTATTCAATACCTCCTCATTAGTTACGTGATCTACCCATCTAATCTTGAGCATTCTTCTGTGGCACCACATTTCGAAAGTTTCTATTCTTTTCTTGTCCAAACTATTTATCGTCCATATTTCACTTCCATACACGGCTACACTCCATACAAATATTTTTAGAAACGACTTCCAGACACTTAAATCTATACTCGATGTCAACAAATTTCTCTTCTTGCATTCCTTGCCATTGCCTGTCTACATTTTATATCCTCTCTACTTCGACCATCATCAGTTATTTTGCTCCCCAAATACCAAAACTCCTTTACTACATTAAGTGTCTTATTTCCTAATCTAATTCCCTCAGCATCACCCGACTTCATTCGACTACGTTCCATTATCCTCGTTTTGCTTTTGATGATGAAAGACCTAAGTCGAAACAAGGCCCCGGGACTAGACAACATTTCATTAGAACTACTGACAGCCTTGGGAGAGCCAGTCCTGACAAAACTCTACCATCTGGTGAGCAAGATTTATGAGACAGGCGAAATTCCCTCAGACTTCAAGAAGAATATAATAATTCCAACCCCAAAGAAAGCAGGTGTTGACAGATGTGAAAATTACCGAAGTATCAGTTTAATAAGTCACAGCTGGAAAATACTAATGCGAATTCTTTACAGACGAATGGAAAAACTGGTAGAAGCCGACCTTGGGGAAGATCAGTTTGGATTTCGTAGAAATGTTGGAACACGTGAGGCAATACTGACCCTACGACTTATCTTAGAAGAAAGATTAAGGAAAGGCAAACCTACGTTTCTAGCATTTGTAGACTTAGAGAAAGCTTTTGACAATGTTGACTGGAATACTCTCTTTCAAATTCTGAAGATGGCAGGGATAAAATACAGGGAGCGAAAGGCTATTTACAATTTGTACAGATAGCAGATGGCAGTTATAAGAGTCGAGGGACATGAAAGGGAAGCAGTGGTTGGGAAGGAAGTAAGACAAGTGGTTAGACACTGGACTCGCATTCGGGAGGACGACGGTTCAATCCCGCGTCCGGCCATCCTGATTTAGGTTTTCCGTGATTTCCCTAAATCACTCCAGGAAAATGCCGGGATGGTTCGTTTCAAAGGGCACGGCCGACTTCCTTCCCCATCCTTCCCTAATCCGATGAGACCGATGACCTCGCTGTCTGGTCTCCTTCCCCAAAACAACCAACCAACCGAGTAAGACAGGGCTGTAGCCTCTCCCCGATGCTATTCAATCCGTATATTGATCAATCAGTAAAGGAAACAAAAGAAAAGTTTGGAGTAGGCATTAAAATCCATGGAGAAAAGGAACTTTGAGGTTCGCCGATGACATTGTAATTCTGTCAGAGACAGCAGAAGACTTGAAAGAGCAGTTAAACGGAATGGACAGTGTCTTGAAAGGAGGATATAAGATGAACATCAACAAAAGCAAAACGAGGATAATGGAATGTAGTCGAATTAAGTCGGGTGATGCTGAGGAAATTAGATTAGGAAATGAGACACTTAAAATAGTAAAATAGTTTTGCTATATGGGGAGCAAAATAACTGATGATGGTCGAAGTAGAGAGGATATAAAATGTAGAGTGGCAATGGCAAGGAAAGCGTTTCTGAAGAAGAGAAATTTGTTAACAACGAGTATTGATTTAACAGTCAGGAAGTCGTTTCGGAAAGTATTTGTATGGAGTGTAGCCACATATGGAAGTGAAATATGGACGATAAATAGTTTAGACAAGAAAAGAATAGAAGCTTTCGAAATGTGGTGCTACAGAAGAATGCTGAAGATTAGATGGGTAGATCACATAACTAAAGAGGAGGTATTGAATGGAATTGGGGAGAAGAGGAGTTTGTGGCACAACTTGACAAGAAGAAGGGATCGGTTGGTAGGACATGTTCTGAGGTATCAAGGGATCACCAATGTAGTACTGGAGGGCAGCGTTGAGGGTAAAAATCGTAGAGGGAGAGCAAGAGATGAATACACTAAGCAGATTCAGAAGGATGTAGGCTGCAGTAAGTACTGGGAGATGAAGAAGCCTACACAGGATAGAGTAGCATGGAGAGCTGCATCAAACCAGTCTCAGGACTGAAGACAACAACAACGACGACAACTACAACAACAACAACAACAACGATGTTCATCTTATATCCTCCTTTCAAGACACTATACTTTGCGTTCAACTGCTCTTCCATGTACTTTGCTGTCTCTGACAGAATTACAATGTCATCGGTGAACCTCAAAGTTTTTATTTCTTCTCCATGTATTTCAATACCTACTCCGAATTTTTCTTTTGTTTGCTTTACTGCTTTCTCAATATACAGATTGAATAACATCGGGGAGAGGCTACAACCCTGTCTCACTCCCTTCCCAACCACTGCTTCCCTTTCATGTCCCTCGACTCTTATAACTGCCATCTGGTTTCTGTACTAATTGTAAATAGCATTTCGCTCCCTGTATTTTACCCTTGCAACCTTCAGAATTTTAAAGAGAGTATTCCAGTCAACATTGTCAAAAGCTTTCTCTAAGTCTTCAAATATCCCTACAAAATTTGACACTCAGGTATTTGTATGAGCTGAGCGACTGTAATGGAGACTCGTAGACACTGCAGTCACAGCATAACACGCTTTTCCTTTTAGTGAAGCACACAATTTTATGTCTTTGAATGTAAATAGAAAGTTGCCAATCTTTACTCCACTTTAAAATCTTAGAAAGATCAGAAATCATTTCAGCAGCTTCTTTCGTTACAGATAAATGCATCATCTTCGGGAAGTCTGAGGTTACTATTAATACTGCCTGCGAAGTCATTGACATACAAGATCAGCAAGGGTGCCAGCGCACATACGAATTTACTTCTTTATCTGTTTATTATTTATCCAAGATAACATGCTGTGTCCTGCCTACTAAAAAAACCTCACTCCACTCTGAAATTTCGCTTTCTACCGCGTATGTTTTAGATAATAAGCACAGATGTGGTGCGGAGTCAAATGTTTTTTGGAAATCGAAAAATACTGCATTTACCTGACTACCTTGATCCATGGCTTTCAGGATGTTACGTGAAAAAATTACGGGTTGAGTTTCACACAGTCAATATTTCTCCAATACATGCAGGATGGCATGTGGGAGGAAATTCTGTTCGAGATGTCTCATTTTGTTTGAGCTCAGAACATTTTCTAAGGATCTCAAGGGTACTGGATGACAATTTTGTGTATGAATTCTGCTACCATTTCTGTAGACAAGTGTGGTCTGTTCTTTCTTCCATGAAACGGGTACGGTTTTTTGTTCGACGGAAGTACGGTGGATCACAGCACTGCGACATTCGGCAGGAGAGAATGAATGCGTTAAGAATAGAAACATTCATTGATACTTAAGGGAAATGTATTGTTAGATAGTAGACTAACCTGATTGTAACGACGGACAGGCCGAACTTAAAATTATTGAAAGGAACGTAAAATAGCGTCACAAAACCAGCACTGAGCTAGATTATCATTATCGTTAATTCAAACGTTGGTTTTCTGAGTCTTTCATTTGGTGTCCATAGATATGCGGGCGCGGAGATTTGGGGACATCAGAATTTCCGTACATAAACCCCTCCCAACCTCTTGGCCGGTACATGAAAAGGGCAAATTGTTCAAATAACAGTCCACGTTTTCCACTTGATCAACAAGCAGAAAATATTGTTTAGCCCCAGATTCGCCTGAAAAAGCAGCATATACACCGAAGCATTTCTTCGTACTACACATTTAAAACAAAAGAAACGTAGTTACTCATATTGAATGTTTTGAATAGTAAAATCCGATATCAAAATCTACATGATTGGCGATCTTTTACAGAGGCTCGACGTTTAGGGCGTACTTCAATGCGTGATTCATATGATAGTTTCCACATCGAAACATCGTCTCGAAACATGGCAGAAAATCCAAAGAGATTCTGGTCGTATGAAGTATGCTAGCTGCAAGACACAGTCAATGTCTTCTCAGCGCGATAGCAATGGAAATACTGTCGACGACAGTGCTGCTAAAGCATAGATACTAAACACAGAGTTCCGCAATTCCTTCACCAAAGAAGACGAAGTAAATATTCTGGAATTCCAATCAAGAACAGCTGCCAACATGAATAATTTAGATGTAGATGTCGTCGGAGTAGTGAAGCAATTTAAGTCACTTAATAAAAGCAAGTCTTCCGGTCCAGACTGTATACAAATTAGGTTCCTTTCGGAGTATTCTGATCGTATAGCTCCATACTTAACAATTATATACAACCTCTCGCATGACAAACGATCCGTACCCTAAGACTGGTAAGTTATACAGGTCACAACAATATTCAGCAAGTCAGTAGGAGTAATCCACTAAACTACAGGCCCACATCATTAACTTCGATATGCAGCAGGATTTTGGAACATATATTGTGTTCAAACATTATGAATTACTTCAAAGAGAACGGTCTAGTGACTCAAAGTCAAAACGGATTTAGACAAACATCGTTCTTGCGAAACACAACTACCTCTGTACTCACACGAAGTGTTAAGTGCTACTGACAAGGGATTTCGAATTGATTCTAGATTTTCTGAACGTCAAAAGTCAGTAACACTGTACCACACAAGCTGCTTGTTGTGAAACTGCGTGCTTATGGAATGACATCTCAGTTACAGGATTCGTGGTTTCCTGTGCAAGAGATCACAGCTCGCAGTAATTAACGGAACGTCTTCGAGTAAAACAGAAGTGATTTCCGGCGTTTCCTAAAGTAATGTTATAGGCTCTCTATTATTCCTTATGAAGATAAATGATTTAGGAGACAATCTGAGCAGCCACCTTAGGTTGTTTGCAGATGATGCTGTCGTTTATCATCTAGTAAAGTCACCGGTTTTCAAGGACAAATTGCAAAGCGATTTAGATAAGGTATTTATATGTTGCAAGAACTGGCAGTCGACCCAAAATACTGAAAAGTGTGAGGTCATCCACATGAGTGCTAAAATGAATTCGTTAAGCTTCGGTTACACGATAAACCAGTCAGATCGAAAGACCGTAAATTCAACTAAATAACCAGGAATACAATTACGAACAACTTAAATTGGGAAGAAAACACAGAATATGTTGTGGGGAAGGATATGTGTTCAAATGTGTGTGAAATCTTATGGGACTTAACTGCTAAGGTCATCAGTCCCTAAGCTTACACACTACTTAACCTAAATTATCCTAAGAACAAACACACACACCCATGCCCGAGGGAGGACTCGAACCTCCGCCGGGACCAGCCGCACAGTCCATGACTGCAGCGCCCTAGACCGCTCGGCTAATCCCACGCGGCTGGGGAAGGAGAACTAAAGACTGCGTTTTATTACTAGAACACGTAGAAAATGCAGCAGATCTACCAAAGAGACTGTTTACACTACGGACTTCCTACACTACGCTCGTCCGTCCTGTTTTGGAGAACAGCTGTGTGGTGTGGGATCCTCACCAGATAGGATCAACGGAGTGCATCGAGAAAGTTCAAAGAAATTCAGGACGTTTTGTGTTATCGAGAAAGATAGGGGAGAGAGTGTTACAGACTCGATACAGGATTTGGTGTGGAAATCGTAAAATCAAAGGCGTTTCTCGTTGCAGCGGAATCTTATCACGAAATTTTAATCACCAACTTTCTCCTACGACTGTAAAAACATTTTGTTGACGCCTGCTTACATACGGAGAAACGATCATCACAATAAAATAAGCGAAATCAGACCTCTGACGGAAAGATATAGGTGTTAGTGACTTCCACGCGCTGTTCGGGATTGGAATAATAGAGAATTATTGTGAAGGTGGTTCAATAAACCCTCTGCCAGCCACCTAAGTGTGATTTGCAGAGTATACATGTAGATGTAGAGGTAGAAAATTGCAGAACATTTACACACTAACCGGCAATCTGTAAAATGCACGACAGTATCGCGAGGAATCTGGACAACTATTTGTTGCTATACTTAGTTACGTGCTGATCAAAACCTAAGTCTTTATAAATTTGAGATTTTTATACCTATTTGTTTATATCTGCATAACACTCTATAGGAGTGATGATCTTCATGCGATGTGAAATAATAACCACAAAACACAAAATAGATTATTTTACTTTTCTTTAATTTACTAAGAAAGTTATTACACAACAAGATTATTTGGCAGGTATCTTCCTTGACAGATATACTACAGGTGTTTGCTGATATCACAACACTAAACATCACAGAAATCACCTACTTGTTGACAGAAACCATAGTTACCGTCAACCTTTTCCCATCTACAATTTCCTCTCTTATTACCACCTTTTCATTCCCATTTCCGTTATTACTAATTTTTCATAAGCCGAAAGAGACATTGGATTTGAGTGAGTAAATTAACAAGGAGGACGTCATTCTTCTTTCTCAAGCCATTAACGTATCTATTTTTTCCTTTTGTTATTGTTTTTTGAGAGTGATACTTAATAAAATAGCAATAAATTCTTAATAGTTTTTCAACATCTAGAGTTCTTGAAATAGCATTTTTAAATGAAAATATTTCCGAAACTATCAATAGTGTAATGGTGGTTTCAGTAAATTGCAGGACTGACAATACAGCGGTGTTAATAAGTATCGAAGGCTCCGTATGTATTCGCGGTGTCAGGAAAGATGGGGACACGACACCTAAAAATGGAGATCTATGGATATCCACCAGCTCGAGGAAGACGTTCCCTCATCCTGAATGAGGTATGCTTAAATTACCTGACGCAGGTGGAGTCCGCAAACCTATGGAATACCCTGCTGTCCACATGTCTGTGTGTCCTCATTTTTCCTGCATTGTTTCTTTACCTGCTTTTGTCGCTTGATCTAACGGATTTTTCGGAGAGGTTGAAAGTTTAGTGTTGTATATCACCTCGTGTTGTAAGGGTGAGGTTGGCATCTAAGGAATGTGTAAAACATATTTTGATATCGAAATGCATGTATCTCGGTGCAGCGCCAGAAAATTATGTGTAAATTTAATTTTGAACGGAAATATGTGGGGCTAACGCTACACAATGAGAAATACAGACTAGCTGGCAAATCAAACAATTAGTCCCGAAAAAAGGAATCAATTTTCTATTAAGCTTACCTCGTGTGACACGTGACTGAAAAACAAATGACGCAGATTAAGATGTTGGCCACGAGTATAATCTTCATCTTTAGTCCGGCAAACAATCTCTGTATAAGAACTGTTACTGTAATTACCAAGCAAATGAACATAAAAATTAACGCATCGGACTTTTTGATAAGACTGCTTGAAAATTCACAAGGTAGTACTTTACTGATATACTTTACTAGCATTAAGCGTCTGAACTTCTACTGGTATCATTTTCACGAATAAAAGTGAAAATCGGGAACTAGTCTTAATGGCTGATAAATGAGAACAAAGACTCCAAGTTTAACTACGCTTCCTTAAGCCATGACAACAATACACCTTTTCATAAAGTTCTCACACCTAGACAAGTTAGCAAAATATTTCTTAATAAAATTCCTATGCAGAATTATCTTCCTTGACATTAGTTTCAACTATAAGACAAAACCATATGTTGCATAGTAAAATTTCTACAGCGAACTTCAACCATACGCAATGTTCTAACAATAAGAAGCTACACATCTACAAATATATATATATATATATATATATATATATATATATATATATATATATATATATATATATTAAACTGGAGTATCTTTAAAGTCCAACACACAATACTTCTCTCTCCAAGTGAAGGAGCCTCTCTGGCCAACATCTCTGGTGTTAACCACAGTCTTACGAAGAATATATCGATATGACAGAGACTGAGTACATTTATCAAATTTGGAACTTCAGTTACATTTGTGGTTACAAGTTCTTGAAAATCGTCTTGGCAAATATTACAGGCCCCTTTCAAGGTATTTTTAATAGAGTAGAGCAAACAATTCGCAGTATCTCATCACTGAAATCTTGCCATAACTTTCCATAATTTAAAACGTGATCTATTAAAGCAAAATTACCACGGCTGCGATCTTCAAATGTTTAGTACTCGGTTAGGTGCACTCGGAATAGGTATATGAATAGTCGCTATGGATATGAGAGATCTTAATGAGGAATATGGAGAATTCGGTTGAAAATAAAATCACTAGTGAGTTTCTAGTTCAAAAGATGTCACACGTTATAAGACTGTCATTACTGGTATATTTATTGATCAAAAATAGGAAGGTAATGTTTTGATTGGAAGTGTTTCATTAGTTGTTTCATTTCCCATGAGTCTGGGAGTTAGGAACTATAAATTGACTTCATTGGCTGACTTTTTGATAGTACGTAAAAGAAAATAAATCCTCTGATAACACTTTAGGAACACAAATGCTACAATATTCAAACGATAACACTAGGAATAATAGCTTTCAAAAAGATGGAAAAAAGTTCGTACAAAACTTGAAAAGTGAAAAATAAATTCAAACAGTATCAAAGTGAGATGAAGATTAGAGCTAAGTAAAAAAAATCACTGAATCGTTGTTCTCACCATAATCAACAGTTTCTTTTCTTTTTTACAGCCGTCAGTATACACGAAGGCACTGGTACAAGCCACACTGTTTGCAAGTGTACTGTGCCAATCTTCTTTTCTTAGTAATGAGACAGGGGCGGCAACGGTCCCAAGTAGTCATTTCAGAAGAGCTACGTTCAGCAGAAATCAGGTCTATGGGTGATCACTGTTCTGGGAAGAATTTCTGCAACAACCATAATAATACTAAGTGGCAAACTGGGGAGCAACATTCGCCTCAACAACAGAGTTTCACCCGGTCCCATCCGAAGCTGTTTGAGAAAATGTCAACGTCATATTTTTCCATTCCTGCTCGAAAAACTGTTTGCGAATTGATTCTGCTAGCGTTGAAAACTCAATAAAGTACAAACACACTCCACCTCCCTGTTACTTTTTGAAGTCGTGAGGATAAGCACATCTTAGCAACAACATCCACTCCAATTTTGTGATGGTTGTAGTGAGTGCTATTTCGGGCCTTTTTTTATGACCCGTTGATTTGTCGATTGCGTCGTCTGTGTGTATACTGGAGATTAGTCACATTTTTCTTTTTGTTTTTATTCTGGAAAAGATTTCTTAATTTTTATTACTTTAATCTCCTTAGGGAATTGCCTTTTTTATTTTATTTGTTTAGTTTACTTATAAATGAGAGGTTATGTTTTGCTGACAATTTTTTGAGTAGTAAGGACACATTTTAAAACCAATTGTCCACGGTTACATTGCGCCCAGAATTGCGAATAGGGATTACCAACCACTTCACTACCTCTACACTGCAATTATAGACCTGAAATGACGCTCCTGGCTTTCTGTCCTCGTAAATTTCGAGGTTGCAAGGATAAAACATCTTTGAGTCAACGACGGCAAAGATTTTCATTCTGTGCTTGGCAGATTTGGACAGAATATGTTCCATAAAGGAACACCTGTTGCGAGCTAACATTCCACAGACGTTCGGGCTCACATGCCGAAATGTCTTGGCTCAAACTCGTCTAGAGGTTGAACCGCACGGGTCGCATTACACACCCTAAATTAGACACTTGTGACCCTTTGGTTAAATTGTCTGGCTGATGGCAAGTTTGCCAAATTGCGTGAAACAAAGTTAAAGTAACATATAATAACAGTAATAATAATATCGGGAACTAAATTAACGACCCATAAATGATGTAGGCCACATAGTTGTGGTTTGGTTACAATAATGTTTATTCAGAAAGAAAACTAATAGCGAAAGTGGTCGTATTTAGAATTACTATTATCTTTGAGCGCATATCCATTTCACACAGTTCGATCATTCACAATCTCATCGCAAATAATACTCCACCTCGAAATTTACACGAAAGTTGAAGTTCACACCAGGCCCGCGGCTGCTCAATGCTAAGAGACTACGTCCCGCGATACCACTCAACGCGAAAGTTTCTAAGTCGTTTCAATTCCTAGCTGCCTAAAGACTGACTGTCCGCTTTCGCGTATCAATCCGAAGTGTCCTCTGCCCGTCCCGGCCTCGTTTCCCCCGCGCCGAACATCCTCGCTCGACTAGGGCAGCTCCCTTTCCTGAAGCCGTCCATCTGATAAGCTACAGCTTATTCTACATTATTTTACATTTTAACACATTTAAATAATCAAAGCTTGACCACTTTCAAGTTCTAAATAAAGTAACAATAATAGCCATTACACAGTAAACGTTAAATTCTTTTACATAAAACCAGTACTATTTCGCTCTTAACTTTGAATGTCACGGCCAGTAGCCTTGCACCATCGAGCTTCCTCACAAATAAATAAGGAACAAAAGTAACTATTATGCACTAAACCTTACAGCAAGTATTCTATTACCTAATGATTCAATAAGGTGTCATGCTGTCATTGTTCAATGTGTTTTGTGTGGAAGAAATGATGATCCGATACTTAACTGAAAATACTGATCATTTAAATTTACTATATCTTTCAAACAAATAAAGTTACAGAGCTGAAATTTACAGAATTTTTCATTTTAATGATGCGCTTCTATACGAAATTTCGATCGTTAAGATCGCTCAAAGCATTCAGAATTTAGCAAACAGGTTTTTGTTAAAAAAAAATTGTTAATTTCACTTAACTATTATAGATATGACCAATACTCAAGTTTTATTGAGATCACCATGAAATTTTATGAAGGATGGTAGATTAACATTACTGTGGCTTCATTCCATGCATTGCCACAGAATTAAATAATTTTCATAAATGTTTCCCTTTATGGCCGATCTTAGGTCTGCCATATTTAACACTGCTATGTCTCTCTGGCCACATACAGATTCTACGGGGTTTCCCTACGACGTAGGTTCTCGTCTGTCTCACTCGCACAGTACAGCACAACAGACGCCTGTGAGTTTCTCCATCTCGTGGCGAATCTGCGCTCTTTTATGGAACACTGTCCAGGACGACAGGGCTCGTTTCACAGTTCGTGAAGGCTGACTCTTTCAGAAATATACTTAAATGAGAGCAACATGCTCGTAAACTCACACTGCCTCTAATCGCCTCCAGTTTCTCGTCAGTACCGACATCTGCCCCATCTGTGTAAGAGTTCTGTCAATGTGCCATTGTAACGTCCCCTTAGAACAATTTATACACGACTGTGCTTAACCTGACAGACTGTGCTTAACCTGACAGACTGTGCTTAACCTGACACACAATATTTTTAGCGCAACGCAATCTGACTTCCAATAATCCCTACAAAAGAATGGCCCTGAGTAACATTAACCTATACCTTTCAGAAATCACTTACCTCACAAAAATCTTCATTACTCGAACTACTGCAATACAGCGAGCGCCACTACTGCCAGCTAAATAAAAGATTCAAACTACGGAAGGCACTAACTACTGATAGGGATAGTTAGCAAATGAAAGATATTAATAGAGAACAAACAATGTATTTACCTTAATAGTCATAATATATATAGCAGTTCATGACAAATTTCAAAACTCCGCCATCTCTCTCCCCACATCCACCACTACTGGCGGCTCACCTCCCACTGCGCAACGCTACGCGCTGTTCACATCCAGCTGCCGCTGCCCAACACTACAATGGCTGCTAGCCACAGACTGCACACAGCACAGCCAGTGATTTTCATATAGAGCGCTACGTAACGTTGCCAATAAGAAAACATAAACAGCCTACTTACATAAAGAAAACATAAACAGCCACAGCACAGCCAGTGATTTTCATATAGAGCGCTACGTAACGTTGCCAATAAGAAAACATAAACAGCCTACTTACATAAAGAAAACATAAACAGCCTACTTACACCATGAATTCCTCAAACAAATCTCGAATTGGAAACAGCCGATCGATTTCTTTTCGTTGTTGGCGAGTTTGTCGATCATCAAATCTATGACAACCAAGTGAAATCGCAATCATTTTAGACTTATAGTAAAACGAAATATTTTTATTCCAAATCCACTTGAGCACCATAAGCTGTCGAGGTTCATGTTCCCTCTTCTCTCGTATGGACATCCGAACAGAATATCAAAGCTCAAAGACTGCTTGTATTTCACTGTTGTTTTTGTGTCCCTTTCCCCAGTAAAGTTGTCACGAATCGAACTGATGTATTGATTTGTGAATGTGACAATGGTATCCAACAACGATTAATCGAACAATGATTGACAGGTGTTCAAAATGGCCCTTAGGGACCCTTTACCTTTTTAGCTTTTCCCATAACACCTGGGAATCTCACCTGCAAATAGTTTGAAAGTGTTTTTTCTTTTGCCGACTGGTGTACGTAATTTTCTTTCGTGCAAACGTTGCGACAGTCTTCGTACCCTTTCTCTGGTTGATAATGTAGAAGTCAGAGTCATTCTCTAGATCAGAATCAGAGTCCGATTCGGCGTTATACTGCTCAGTTTTTGAATGCTCTCTTTCTTCTATTTGCTCTGAAGCATCCCTGTCTTACTTCTCGTGATCCGAGTCATACGAAGGTTACTTGGATCATTTGCAGAGGTCCCCAACGTGGGAGCATTGAAAGTCCAGCTAGAAGTTAGCGACGCCCCGTTACCCGTGGAACATCGTGGTACCGTAACCCAGTCATCATGAAACAGTCATTGAAGATACGAATATATGTAGTAGTAGCTTTACACATCCGTAGATCTCTTTTTACAAGGATATAGGACATGTCAAAGTATTTACAAATTTCGACCAATTTAAAATAAGCTCATTCGTATACACATATATTTACAGACTTCTAGTTAGAGACAATCATTAGATTTACTCCTGATACACAATAATTTTTTTTTACACATAACTTATTAAATAATGTAATGCCACATTGTTCACTCATATCTCACTATCAGTCACTGCACACACAATACACACATTGTTTCATACACTTCAGTCTCTACACACACACACACACACACACATACACACAAACATACACACACTGGTGATCCCTGGGCCTTTTTCTGTTCCGCGACTTCCCATTTGCTATCCTGAAAAACTGAGTCAGCTTCCCTCTATAATGAGTGAGATGTTGAGCTTCCAAAGAGGAAGAGGTGTTAGTACTGTGCTATGCATAGCTTGGGGGTAGATATTACTGGAAAGGAAGAAAATGAAGGAAAAAAGCATAAAGTGAATGTGTTATGTGGAATGTTGGATATATTGTAATCATTATTATTATTTATTTGTATAACATTTTTTATCAAACCCCTACTGTGTTTTATCTAAGTAATCCTTCAATGTATAAAATTTATTGCATAATTTAGCTGCCTTTTTAAATAAGTGTATATTTGCAATTCTTTGTTCTCTTTTGGTAATTTATTGTACAGTTTTATTTCTTGGTAGAAAATGCTGTTTTGAGTTTTATGTTTATTTTTTCTTGATAAATGTAAGTTGAGTCTATCTCTTGTTTTATGGTCATGGACAGAGCTGTTTGTGCAGTAATTACCAGTGTTATTTTTCCATGTACAACTTACTGGTAAATGTATTCACATGGATCAGTTAAAATCCCCAGTGTTCTGAACAGATCTTTACAATGAGCTCGACTAGTATTTTTGGTTATTATGAAACGAATGTTTTTCAGAAACAAAAAAAGAAGGTGCAGGGAATGCAGTGTACAATAAAAAATTCGCTATTTTTCCTCCAGAAATAATAAAACTGCAGTACTAGAACTGAATACACTGATGTATATGTGAAATAATATCTACGAAAAACAAAAATTAAATCAGTCAGAATGCATAAAAAATTTAGTCACTATAGATTTCATAGATCCATCAGGTACCTACAATATGACACCACTCGGAAAGTCTAACACAGGAGTCTGACGCCTGACTTGAGAGGAGGATACTGGGGAGGGTTGCTCCCCACTGTGCGGCCGCAATACAACGCGTGGACCTCGGAGATCCAGCGCGGATAACCGAGTGTTAAAAACACGCTCAATTTTTATGCCAGTGATACAGTATTTCCAGTGATGCGCCGATATGTCCAAATAATTCTAAGCCATGTTATTATTTTCAGTTCAAAATTGCTAAAGGTTAATTTCCCTCCAAATAATTGGACACTGTGGTTCTGCGTCTCCTGTCAGCGAGGGTAGTAAATATGCTGTAGTGAAATATCGCATCTGAATGTCACCACAGAAACAGGCTACTGAAAGCCTTGTTGACATCTCGTGTTGCTATGTGTCGTTTTCCACTTACACCATAACCACAGACACAGAGACTTGCATGGTGTAGAACCATGGTCATGTTGGACAATGAGATGCACTCTGATATTGTAGTTTGCGTACTGTAAGACCTTCGGTACACACACCATCAGATTATTTGACTTGTCGCTCTAACGAAGTAGGCGAGTGTCAGCAATATGTCTCGTGGGCTTATCGTGGAGCGTTTATGTTCTGCCGTTAGGTCAGACGATAGAAATGCCACTTGCACGCTTAGAGTAGCAGATTGTCAGTGACCAACTTTAAACAGAACTTGATTAATTTTCACATCCATTTATTAAAATAATAACAAGCATAAAAATTACTTAACTTGGTTCTGGATGCTATTTACAATTGACAATCTGACGTTCCTTTGGTATTGGTACGTTAATCTTATTCTCACATATATCTCTGATACTTGACAAAAGTGTCTATACATATATCTTCATGGCTATGTACAGGAATATGGTAATCTTATTAGGCACAGACTGAAACTTGACTATAGACTGGTACAGACAAATGTAGAACTCGTGCAGACTGGTACAGACTAATGCAGACTGGTACAGACTGGTGCAGACAAATGCAGACTGACTAATCGGAGGTCTGTACACTCGTTATAATACCTCGCGCGTTAATGTATCACTGCGCGAATGTGATCCGTGAGGAGAAAAGGTTCTACATTAGCAGCAATCTCATTGGCTGCGTTACATATTAATACGCGGATCGGCGGAAGTAGAATTTGGTCCGTCTCTATGGCAGCGCCATCTCGTAGTGCGGAGACGGACGAGCGCTGCGCCTGCGCTGTTGTGCTTAGAGGGGCGCGCTCTAGTGGGAAAGTTGTGTACGCGCTGACTACGCGGAACTATGTACACAACAGTTATGCTCAGCATTACGTCTTGCTTCTGTATGTGGCGGCCAGGTCTGTAGGCTACCTGGTGAAAGATCACAGGCGGCACCAGATCTAAAGATTCATACTTCTCCAATAACTGGAACCTGGCTGTTGGGAGATACTGGATATGAGAACAAGACTCTTTTTTATAATCGCTGAAAGAAGAATAAATCGTCAGTATGCGGAAAGAATGGTAAATTCTGTTGCCATATCTTTCATGATTTGTTTTCCAAACTACATATTCCAGTAGCATAAAGGAGGAGTCCACACTGCAGTTCACGCCACATGCGCATTGAGGAATGTACTAATATTTGAATAGCCTTCCCGAACCTCAGATCTGTCACACATGGAGCATGTCTGGGATGTGATACAAAGACGTATACTTTCATTCCAAACACTAGTCAACAATCTTCCTATACTGACCATGGTCAACTTCATGTAGACAAGGGTGCCTATCGGAACATTAATGCTAGAACATTTTGTCTTTGGGGCAATAAATATGGGAGCATATTCGCGCTTGGTCTGTGCAGCTGTTCAAAATGAGGGAAGGCTGTGCATGCGGTGGTGCAAAGTTACTCATGCCTCTGATGTGTGCGCACATGGCCATCGTGCACAGGCGCAGGAGTGGTGGAGACACATGGAGCAGTCGTACCCATGTCGGTAGTTCTCTTCGTTTGTTGGTTTGTGTGGCTGTACCTGCATGCAGAAGATTTAGTTTTTGCACGCGTTAGCATTAGCACCATGGCTAATAGAGCTGATGACAAACAACCAGAATTTGTTGGAGGTTCACCGTTCCTTTCCTTGTTGTTGTTCGTCAACGCTGCTGATTATAAAGACAAAATTAAGAAGAACGATTGTCTACAGTTCACGAAAAATAAGTTTATCTTGCAAATAACAAAGGTAGTTTGTACGACAGCAAATGTGGCTCGCTTGGTAGCGTTGGAGAATTAGTAAATAGGTAATCAATGTATCGCTGGTCATAACATTACCATTATCTTCTTTCTATTTTACTTTTTTCATTCAACTCGAATCCCCACGTTATTAAAACACAAAATTCATTAGATATGTCCTAATTACTGCACATATAATCATTACTTTTATGAAACATGCACATCTTATTGTTACTAATTATATATTGCATGCCAAATTCCAGATTTCATACCAAAGACAATTTCTTAGTTAGCAATATTTAATCAAAGATTGTTAATGAATCTATAATTTTTAATTTAAACAGTCGTTATTAACACTATAATTAAAATTTGTATTTGCAATTAGAACTGTAATATGCATAGATGGTTACACGATAAATCAGTCTAATCTAAAAGTCGTAAATTCAACTTAATACCTAGGTATTACAATTACGAACAACTTAAATTAGAAGGAACACGTAGAAATTGTTGTGGGGAATGTTAACCAAAGACTGCGTTTTATTGGCAGGACACTTAGAAAATGTAACAGACGTACTAAGGGGACTGCCTACACTACGCTTGTCCGTCCTCTTTTTAGAATACTGCCGCAGGGTGTGGGATCTTTACCAGGTAGGACTGACGGAGTTCATCGAAAAAGTTCAAAGAAGGCAGCTCGTTTTGTATTATCCCGAAATATGGGAGAGAGTTTCACAGAAATGATACAGGATTTGGGCTAGACATCATTAAAAGAAAGGCGTTTTTCGTTGCGACGGAATCTTCTCACGTAATTCCAATCACCAAGTTTCTCCTCCGAATGCGAAAATATTTTGTTGATACCGACCTACATAGGGAGGAACGATCACTATGATAAAATAAGGGAGCCTCCATGTAGATGTAGATGTAGATCGATAACTAGAAACAAGACGATTTGCATTTTTCGTAACATTAATGATTAGGTATGGTAATTAGCATATATTTGATGAATTTGAAGTAAAATGATGTAGGTATTCGAACTGAACAAAGAAATCGAATTTAAAAATTGTGGTTGCTTCTGATGTGACATATATGGAAACTTTTGCGTATTAACAACATTCCAGAATACTTTCTTTTTATGTGCTTCCATTTACTAAAAGCTCATTTCGATATTTTGAACCGTTAACAGAATATATTGTATGTTGTGAACAACTTACCTGAACTGTATCATTGTTTGCATGGGCGGAAGTGAGAGTGGTACATAAAATCCATTTTCTCAAGACCGGAGCCAGAAATAGACTTCCTTCTAAGTCTAGAGAAATACAGTACGTTAGTTGTATTTCATATGCAGCAGTAGGCGTCTGTATGACCTACACGCACCAGACGCAAACTCATGGCGACCCATATATCTCATTTCAAAGTATATGAATTTTTTATGGTGACATACGTAATCCTTAAATATCGCAACAACTATGAATATTAACGAAAAGATAGGCAGTTTATCTTGAAGCTGATATACAAGGTCATAAATAAGAAGGCAATCAAAATTTTTCATCCAGTAGTTTCCGTAACATGGTTTGGGAAAGATTGTATACTAGTCGTTGTGCGTGCGCCTTCGTTTTGCCAGAGTAGTGCGCCGAAGCGGGACATAGGTGTGAAGGCGATTCCGCGCACAAGCTGAGAAAGAGGCATGTGCCTACACACTTGCTTCCACTTGTTTGTGAGACAAGCACAGCCGCACACGTGTAAACGCTCCGTTAAAGGTTACTGTGTCCCATGCAGACGATGAACACGTTTTCTAGATTTACATGATCCTATCGAGTAGATCAGAAAGTGCATCCTCTGGTGAACTAAAATGTCACAGTCTGTGACTTACGAATAGGGGGAAGTGCTGTCGCCTATTAGTAATCATTAAAATGCAAAACAAGAGTGCATCTTAAGTCCCGTTACTGTGACGCAATTTCTCTGGTCGAACACTTAGATGAAAACCGGTCTGATACCAAAAATTAAGTGTTCGGAGGCGAAATATGCTCATGGTGATTGATTATCAAGCCATGACTGTTGCTAAGTACATATCTCGAGCTCTTAAATTATCAGCTCCGTTCCGCAGATCGTACTTTCGCGTGATGCGAATTTTGCATGATAGCAGGGCAATTATCTTTCTCCGCTGTTATATGCACGCATGCAGAGAGCGTGGGAGGACGCATCGAATCTAATACCGTTCGGTACTCTCTCTCTCTCTGTCTCTCTCATTTATCACGGTATTTATGAACAACGCGCGCGGGTTCAGATGTGTGATGTTGGCAGTGGTAGCCAGTCATTATAACGGGAGCAGTAACTGTAAATATTTTATTTTTAAAGATGAGAATGGAAGATACTAAAAAATAACTCTACATAAATTACTTTCTTTTTTTCTGTATTTTAAATGTAAGTTCATCACTTTCAACCGAACAACGTGAGAAAATTGTACCGTTTCTCGTACAAAAATGCGTCTCCATGACAAACACTATGTGATAAAAACGATCCGGACATTTATTAGTGGACAATAATATAGGGGTTGTAGCCATACTTCGCCTTTATGACGGCATGAACTCAGCTGGGGACACATTCAGTGAGGTGTCCGAAAGCCTGTGGAAGAATGGCACCTCATTCTTCCTCAAGAGCCGAAACAAGAGAGGATAGTGATGTTAGATTTTTGTATCTGGAGCGACGCCGAAGTTCTACATCTACATCTACGTCTACTTGACTACTCTGCAAATCACATTTAAGTGCCTGGCAGAGGGTTCATCCGGCCATCTTCATAATAATTCTCTGTTATTCCACCCTCGAACAGTGCGCGGAAGAAACGAACACCTACACCTTTGCGTGCGGTATCTGATTTCCCTCGTTTTATTATGATCATTGTTTCTTCATATTCAGGTAGGCGTCGGCAAAATATTTTTCGCGTTCGGAAGAGGAAATTGGTTATTGAAATTTCGTGAGAAGATCCCGCCTCAACCAGTTAACGACTTCATTTCTGTGACATCCATCCCAAATCCTGTATCATATCCGTGATCCTCACTTCCCTATTTCTCGATAATACAAAACGTTCTGCCCCTCTTTGAACTTTGTCGATGTAATTCGTTAATCCTATCTGGTAAGCATACCACACCACTAAAATGCAGTCTTTGGTCTGCCTTCCTCACTACATTTCCTATGTGTTCTTTCCAATTTGTTGTTCGTAGTTACAGTTCCGGGGTATTTAGCTGAATTTCCGACCTTTAGATTTGACTGATTTATCGTATAACTGGAGTTTAAAGGCTTCCTTTTTGCACTCATGTGGATGACCTGGCACTTTTCATTAATTAGGGTTAATTGAAAATTTTCACATCATACAGATATCTTATCTAAATCGTTTTGCAATTGGTTTTGATCTTCTAGTCACTTTACTAGACTATAAACAGTAGCATCATCTGCAAACAACCTGAGGCTGCTGCTCGGATTGTCTCCTAAATAATTTATATAAATAAGGAATAACAGAGGGCCGGTAACTCTACTTTGGAGAACGCCAGATATCACTTCTATTTTATTAGATGACATCCCGTCAATTACTCTGAACTGTGAACTCTATGACACGAAATCACGAATACAGCCGCATCAGTGAGACGATATTCCATAAGCACACAGTTTGATTACAAGCTGCTTCTAGAAATCTAGAAACACAGAATAAATCTGAAATCTTTTGCCCATAGCACTCAATATTACATATGAGTAGCCAACTGTGTTTCACATGAACGAAGTTTCTAAATCCGTGTTGACTACGTGTCAAGAGACTTTTCTCTTCGAGCTAATTCATAACGTTTGAACATAGTATATGTTCCAAAATCCTGCTGCTTATTGACGTAAATGATACGGGGCTGTAATTTAGTGGATTACACATATTGCCTTTCTTGAATATTGGTGTGACCTGTGCAACTTTCCAGCCTTCGGGTACAGATCTTTTGTAGAGCGAGATATTGTATATATTAAATATGGAGCTTTTGGATCAGCATACCCTGAAAGGAATCTAACTAATTTAGAGTCTGGACCAACAGACTTGCCTTTACTAAGTGATTTAAGTTGCTTCACTACTCCGAGCATATCTAATTCTGAGTTCCTCACTTTGGCAGCCGTTCTTGATTCAAGTTTGGAATGTTTAGCTCGCCTTCTTTGGTGAAGGCATTTCGGAAGGCTGTGTTTAGTAACTCTTCTTCAGCAGCATTGTCATCGGTAGTATTTCCGTGGCTAACTCGCGGAGAAGGCATCAATTGTGTCTTGCCCCTAGCATACTTCACATACGACCAGAATCTCTTTGGATTTTCTGCCAGGTCTCGAGACAAAGTTTCGTTGTGGGAACTGTTACATGCGTCTCGCATTGAAGTACGCACTAAATTTTGAGTTTCTGTAAAATATCGCCAATCATGGAGACATTGCTTTCGTTTGAAATTTGCATTCTTTTTTCGTTGTTTCTACAGGTATTCTGAACTGTTTTGTGTACTGTGGGGTATCACCTCCGTTGTTTGTTTATTTATTCGGTATAAATATCTCAATTTCTAGAATGAGATTTTCACTCTGCAGCGGAGTGTGCGCTGATATGAAACTTCCTGGCAGATTAAAACTGTGTGCCCGACCGAGAATCGAACTCGGGACCTTTGCCTTTCGCGGGCAAGTGCTCTACCATCTGAGCTACCGAAGCACGACTCACGCCCGGTACTGTAAAGTTTGGAAGGTAAGACGAGATACTGGCAGAAGTAAAGCTGTGAGTACCGGGCGTGGGATAAATTTCAGAGAATTCGTTCAGCACAGTTTGGGACGATGTTTTATGCCTACCTCCGGATTGAAACATGAATTTTCGCCAACGTATCTAGGGTAAATTGAAGTCCCTACCAACCATAATTGTATGAGTCGGGTGCGTGTTTGTAATTAGACTCAAGTTTCCTTTGTACTTTTCAGAAATTGAATCATCTAAGGTCGGTAAAAGGATCGAAATGTTATTTATTCCGGTTACCAAAAATGTCTTCTACCCATACTAACTCCCAGGAATTATCTACTTCAATTGCGCTGGAAGATAAACTACTTCTAACAGCAACAAACACGCCACGGCCAACCGGATTTAGCTTATTCTTTCTTAACATCGTTAAAATTTCGGCTGAACTTATCTCCGGCTTTAGACAGCTGTCGTAGCCTATAACGATTTGAGAATTTGGGCTCTGTATTGGCGCTTGGAACTCTGGTAATTTCCCAGCACAGCCACGTCAATTACGAATATGATAACGATAGTTTGTAAAGCTACGTTCTTCCTGTGTTTGGCCTGTACCCTTTGAGACTGACGCCCTTTCTGTGTTTCACCGAAGCCCTCTAACTAATCCCAAAGTTCACTGGGTTCGGGTCGGGACACGCCAATCCATTTCAGTAATGTTACTGTCCACAAACCACTGCCCCACAGATGCCGCTTTATGAAAGGATGCATTTTCATTTTCATATAGTCATCATCAACGACCTGTTCTCGTAGGCAGTACATAATACTGTAGATTGTGTTATATCTTTTCGCTTTTAGTGTTCTCTTAAGCGCAATAAGGGCACCACATCCTAAACACTACAAACACCGACATACCGTAAAACCACTTCCTCCGCACTGTACTACTGGCATGAAACTTCCTCGAGGTACTAGCCAAAGCTAAACCCTTCCATCAGATTGCCACAGAGTAGGGCCTGTAGCGTGATTCATGCACCAAATCACTCATTTGCAGTAATCCACTGTTCAATGGCTCGCTCTTTACACCACCTGAAGCGTCGTTTATACTGACTGCGGAAATGTTTGGCTTATGAGAAGCTGCTCTGCCACTGTAGCCCATTCTTTTTATTTCACTACTCAGTCATTATACTAGTTGGACTGTTGCTAATCCTTTCCGTTCGCTAGTGACATCTTCTAACGGACATACACAATGTGTACAAGAGCCAAAAGGGAACGATAAGAGTGGAAGACCAAGAACGAAGTGCTCGGAAGCAGTCTTTTGACCCTCCTATTAAATCTATAGAGCAAAGAAGCAACGATGGAAATAAAAGACAGGTACAAGAGTGGAATTTCAATTCAAGGTGAGAGGAAATCAATGACGAGATACGTTGATGACATTGCCGTGCTAAATGAAAGTGAAGAAGAGTTACAGGGTCTGCTGAATGGAATGAACAGTCTAATTAGCACAGAATATGGACTCAGAGTGAACAGAAGAAAGACGAAAGTAATGAGAGGTAGCAGAAACGAGAGCGGCGAAAAACTTAACGTCAGAATTGGAGATCACGAAATAGATGAAGTTAAGGAATTTGCTATCTAGGCAGCAAAATAACCTATGAAGATCAGAGCAAGAAAGGCATAAAAAGCTGTCTACCACTGACCAAGTGAAGTCTCATAGTATCAAACATAGGCCTCAATTTGAGGAAGAGATTTCTGAGAATGTACGTCTGGAGCACAGCAATGTGTGGTAATGGAACATAGACTGTGGAAAAGCCGGAACAGAAGAGGATTGAAGCATTTGAGTGATGCTAAAGAAGAACGTTGAAAATTATGTGAAGGGTCCGCAGTTCGTGGTCTTGCGGTAGCGCTCTCGCTCCCCGCGCACGGGGTTCCGGGTTCGATTCTCTGAGGGGTCAGGGTTTCTCCTGCCTCGAGATGACTGGGTGTTGTTGTGTCGTCTTCATCATCGTCATTCATCTCCATTACAGTCGGAGGAAGCCAATGGCAAACCACCTCCACTAGGACCTTGCCTAGTACAGCAGTGCGGATCTCCCGCATCGTCCCCTACACTCGTCGGAGTATGGGACATCATCATCATCATCATCATCAATGTAAGGCATGAGGACGTTCTCCGCAGAATCGACGAGTTCAGTATTATATGGAAAGGAGAAGGGACATCTGTTAAGAAATCGCGGAATAACTTCCATGGTAGTAGAGAGACCTGTAGAGGGTAAAAACTGTAGAAGAAGAGATAGATTGGAATACATAATTGCGGACAAAGGCTGCAAGTGCTACTCTGAGATGAAGAATTTGGCAAAGAGGAATTTGTGGCGGGCCCCATCAAACTAGTCAGAATACTGATGACCGAGAAAATCCTTCTGCTGATGCAAAGTGATTTTTGACAACTACTCACGGCACTGCTCCACAGTCCCTGTCCGCCAGTACGTGAGGTCTACTTGATATTGGTTTAGGTTTGGTCGTTCCTTCCCGTTCCCATTTCACAGTCGCATCACCAGCAGTCAGCCTGGGCAACTTTAGAAGGCTTGGAACGTGCAGATGGACTTGTTACTCTGGTGAAAGTCAGTGACTAATTCACGTTCGACGTCACTAAGCTCTGCTGACAGACCCATTCTTCTGTTACTGTTTCTCTACTGACATCAAAATACTCCCCACCTCCTTTTGTACAATGAAATTAGAATTAAATCAAGACCATTAGCTGATACCTACCTACGGGGACAGTTGAAAATGTGTGTCCCGACCGGGTCTCGAACCCGGGATCTCCTGCTTACATGGCATCCATCTGAGCCACCGAGGGCAGAGAGGATGGCGCGACTGCAGTGATTTATCGCCGGCACGCTCCCCGTGAGACCCACATTCTCAACTTATAGTCCACACACTACATTCGCAGTGTCCCTGCCATTACACCCATTCCTCGTGGTAGACAATCCACAGAGTCCCGTAAGAGAGCAAATCGTGTGCATCTGCACTGAAGAAGGTGATCAGCCGGTTAGCGTTAACGATATGAAGATGGCATCTGTTCTTTAGGACATGTCCGATGCCATCTTCACATCCTTTTGTACAGGCGGTTACGCCTCTAGTGACATCTAGAGGTCAACTCTGCGTTACATGGGGCTTCCAGAAAGTTTTGAGCAGGTAAAACTGCGCACTGTTCAACGGCTCCTTGCTGCCAGTGTTCGCCAACTGGCCACCGCTGCTACCCAGCCAATTGTCCAAAGTTTGGCTCTAGACGACGTCTCTTGTTGGCAGCAGAACCGTGTAGAGTGCCTGTCAGCATCCGTCGAGTCAGAATTCTCCGAGTAAGTAGCCTACTTTCCAGCTGTGCTCATTGAACGCATGCCGCTGTGATGCAAGGTCAACTTGCGTCGACGCCAAGATATGTTCTGGACGAGAATAAGCACATATAATTTTCAACGTCAACTGGACTAGTAAAGTTCACTGATGGCTTTGTGCTGCCCACTCACAAAGGGCTTCAGTCTCCTTCGCCAACATCCTCACACAGGACGCGCCGTGCGGGAGGCGAGCTCCTGAGAAACTGCAAGACTGCTCCCACCACCCAGCTGCTGTGATTGCACATCACCGACATACTACATTATGTAGAACCAAGACATAATCATCACTGTGTCTAGACATATTTCATATTTCAGGTAAATGTGAAACGAACAGTATAGTACAAAGTTACGTGAATTAAAACGTATAAGTACAAAAAATCATAAGGAAGAAATCACTCTGCCAGAAAAAAATACTACAATCTTTCACAGCATTCCAGTTCACTGAAAATTTACTGTTGCAACAGAGTGTATGGAGTGTAAGAAATGATTGCATTTACATACCAATAGCACAAGAGGTTCTGAGGTACCGAGTATCGACCCAGGCTGAAACACACTTATTAGTACGATGTGTAGCCTCCAGGAACGCAATGCAGGTGCTGACTCTAGCATTCTGTCGATCGTACAGATGGCGAATACCGTTCTGGGATACGTTATGCCACGCCTGCTCGACCTGTGAACGTAGTTCTGTAAGAGTTGCTGACTGACGAGTCGCGTGATTCACTTCTCGTCCCATCTCATCCCACACGGGTTCGACTTAAAACGAGTCCGGAGATCGTGTTGCTCAGGGAGGTTGCTGCACGTCTTGCACAGCACGCTGACTTTCACGGGCAACACGTCGGCGAGCATTATTCTGATCGAACAACACGTCACGTTCCTATCGCAAGGACGGCAACAGAATGGGTCAAACAACATTCTGCATGTACCGAGGATTGGTTAGCGTCTCCTCCAGCGACACCCAAGGTGAATAACATAATATTATGGAGAGGAAAGTTGCTACTCACCTTATAGCAGAGATGCTGAGTCGCAATAGGCACAACAAAACGACTGTCTTTTTGTTGTCCCTATCTACGACTCAGCATCTCCGCGATGTGGTGAGTCGCAACTTTCCTTATCATAATATTGTTACATTCCATCATGGATTTTCCAAAGGTGAACGTGAGTTGTAGCTTATCGCACCCCTGACCAGAATGGCTGTCTGTCTTGGACGAATGCCAGACAGCACTCACCATGTCTATGTCATACGCGCAATCGACCATTGTCCAATTGCAGGCAGAATCGGTTTTCATCGCAGAAGATCGCGGCGCGCTATTCCATCTTCCAAGTGGTTCTTTGACGGCAGTGGTCGAGCCGTGCACGTCGATACTATGGCGTGAGTGGGACACGAACGCCGCCGGCTGCTGTGGCCCAGCGGTTCTAAGCGCTTCAGTCCGGAACCACGCTACTGCTGCGGTCGCCGTTTCGAATCTTGCCTCGGGCATGGCTGTGTGTGATGTCCTTAGGTTAGTTAGGTTTAAGTAGTTCTAAGTCTAGGGGACTGATGACCTCAGATGTTAAGTCCCATAGTGCTCAGAGCCGTTTGAATCATATTTTGAATACGGACCAGAGATGTGGGTGCCAGTATTGCCATTGCTCATAATCGGTTCGCAACAGTTCTTCTTGACACGTCAGGGCTCGCAAGCCCTCTTGTCTGTTCTGTGGCATCTGTAAGACCAGCCACTGCTGCCCCTTACAGCACGACATTCCTGATGAGCTTCAAGGACGTCCAGAAACTCGCCTACGAGTGTGAAAACGTTCACATCATCACCGACACAAGCATCGTTGTACGACTGAAGCAACACACATCACTTGTGTGGCAATTCTCCGAAAGAGTCCTTCTGCCACTCGGGAGGCCACAATTTGACCCCTTGCAAACTCTCTCGCTTGATTGTAGGGAGCATGAGTGCGTCTACCTGGCTTGGTAGCCTCTTTGCTTCACGTATTTACACCACACTGAGAATTCGGGCTGTGAGTATTCACTATTAAAGAGTAGACAGTGATGGCGTTGTGGTAGCTATGGCACCGTTTGGTGGACGAAGTCGAAACCATTATCAGCCCATATACTATACCCTGGGTGGCATGTGCCGTCATTGGATCAGAATCGACGTCGTCTTTCCAGGTGTACTAATTTTTTTCGGCAGTGTATTATTTCAATGAAAACACAAGAAATTGCTCTTTTCCTTTCCATAACTGTGCTAAATGTTGTTGTATTTGATCCAATAGATTTTGAGAAACGTCTAGTTAAATCTTTAAAAAAGTTGGTATAGTTAGTTATTAAATCCAAGCAGAATCTTGGTACTAATTCCCAAGGTTCAAAACGTACCTTAAACGACGTCTGTGCGGCTCGCTTTGACGCAGTTGCAGAAAGAGATGTGTCGACGGCGGAACTCACAACAACACTAGACACACTAGTTGCACCATGTCGCCTTACCTGGAGAGTCCAAGTTCTACTTACCTGATAAGGATGGAGGTATCCGTTTGTGGAATCTCCGTGGGCAACGAATGTTGTCGGTCTGCATTTGCCATCGTAATATGCGCCCAGCATCTTGATTAGTGTCGTGGTTTGTCACTGGGTACACAACACCCTCTGGGTCGCATAGCTGGTAACTAGGACGGAAGCCATGACTTTCCTGACGTGTTAAGACCGGTAGCTGCGCCTAACGCGACATTGTCTTTCAATAGGACAACGCATGAACGCATGTTATCCATACTTTGTTGACTTACGTAGATATAATTTCCCCTGTTGGTCTGGATAGCATGTTTTGAAGATTCCTCACCCGCTGTAGACATGTGGCTATTGATTTAGGAGGAACTTCACCGCCCACCAGCCACTGCGGTATCGCAATTGCAGCTTTCATCCGAAGTACAATGGCGTGCAAGCTCATTTGAACTTGCTGCTCATGTGCGCTATAGCCGCTGATTGGGACAGAAGTGGCAGCTTTGTGGACTAGTTTTTGCACCTTGTACACCCCCCCCCCAAACAACGTACAAATTTAATAAAGTAGGCATCATAATTAAAATTTCTTTTTAGGGTACCGTACCTCGAACCCTCACAGTGTCGCTTTGTTGTCCGTGTCTGTCTGTCCGACCGTTAAGAACCATTTTTCTCAAGAACAGGTAGACGCATAAAATTCAAATTCATGTCACATATTAACTTTTATTATCCCTGCAAGGGCGTAAAAATTTTAAGCTTCTAAGTCACTTCAGTCAAAAGATACGGTCATTTGTGTCACACGACTTGATACTCGAAACCTCTCCTATCAGAATCGATAGGTTGCTTCCCATTGACTTAGGATCATGAAACTTGGCAAGTCACAAGATTTGACAGTACAAGTACGGAGAGAAATCCGAAAATTGTTAATTAGCAGTTACATAGCAAGAAAAATAGTTTGTGTCTTTTTCCATCCGTCTGTCTGTTCGTCTGTTAACATTCTTTTTATCTGGAACAGTTTGGTGTCTCAGGTTCAAATTTCTGTCACATACTAAGTTTTATGGTCCCTTGGCGGCGTAAGCATTATAAGATTACAGGTCAATGCAATCAAAAGATGTGGCCATTTATGTCACATATTTTGGTACTCGGAAACTCAGTCACGAAAACCTAAGGGTGGTTCCTGTCGTCTAGAATCATTAAATTTTGCAAGAAGTGAGCTTTCACAGTACAAGTAAAGGAAAAACTCCGAAAATTGTTAATTTATAATTATATCGAAAAAAATATTATTTTATCATTTTTAATCCGACTGTTTGTCTGTCCGCCTTTCAAGACCCCTTTTTCTCTGGTGGAGGTTGGTGTATCAAGTACAAGTTTATGTCACATATTAAATTCTGTGGTCCATTTGTGAAGTAAAAAAGTTAAGCTTCTAAGCCAGTACAGTCAAAAGATTCGGTCGTTTACTTAACAATTTTTGGTATTTGTAAACTCACTCACCTGAACCTATAGGGTTTTTACCGTTGATCTAGAATTATGAAATTCAGAAGAAGCAACGTTTCACGGAACAAGCAGAGTAAACCTGTTTGTCTGTAATTAAGTCACATAAAAATATTGTTTGCCATTTGAAGATACGTTGCATTCATCATGCGTCTAAAGCGTTTTAGACGCACATTATTGCATGCAAACATAAATTGTAGACCGCAGTCATATTTTAGCCAGTAAATAATTAAATCTTCTCTGTCTACTTATGCTACATGAATCGCCTAAAACTTGCTCCGCAAATCTTGCGGAAACGGAAACTGCTATTGATGTGTGGTTTTCACATAACGGATTCTTGTTCAGGGGCTCGTATTGTTATCCGACAAACAGATTGTAATAATACTTAGAAAGCGTATTTTCGTGGAAATTTTTAAATGGAATAGCGATTGTTGGCATTAACGAACTAAAAGTAGTGTAAGTTGGAAAGTCAGTGGTGTTTGTTGCAGAATTCTAGTGCGAGTCGTTCACGAGATATCGCAATTTGTAAAGTTTTCACACTGTCTCCTGTTTGTGCCAATCAACCTGCGTAGTTGCTAGGTAAATTGTTGTTATGTTTGGTTACAGTGTTCTCTTCTGTTCCTTGAGTGCATTGTAACTTGCTAGTAAGTTAGTGTATGACAGTCCAAGCAGTAGGTCACCAGTGGAAGATGGGATTTACCAAATGCAGAGAAACCGACGTGCTTATGGTAAATTGCGAGTGCAGGAAGAATGCAGTTCGTTCTTGTACGTTGTATGACGTTTGCTTCGTCAGGTGGAACATCAGCGTTCGAGGAATGTAAACGTGTGATGTCGGATATTGAACCATCAGCTCATAGGCCTGTGTTTCATAGTCGTCAACCTATTCAACCAGTTACGTGAAAATGGTAGTCTAACGCCTAGACAAGGCAACAGAAGCTAACAAGTGGCGACATATGAGAGGGAAATTGTTCTTGCTGCTGCACTTCATCCGCACGTTAGCTCCCGCACAGTCGCACGAGGTAGTGGTGGCATGAGACAGGCACTTGCCCTATGCATTCTCCATCGACATAAGTTCCACGATGAGAATCGTGTAATTTCTGTACATGCGCATTAAAACAGGATACTCCAGATGTATCATTTACTATGTATGTTATTTAGTGATGAAGTCACATCTACCAATCATGGCCAGATAACCCGCCGAAACATGCAGTATTGAACTATTGACAATTCACGTTTGCTTCGTCAGGTGGAACGTCAGCGTTCAAGGAATGTAAAGGTGTGATGTTGGATATTGCGCCATCAGCTCATAGGCCTGTATTTCATAGACAGAACACTGAACAAGTACCACGGCCTTCTAACAGACCATGTTCCACGGATGCTAGAAGACGTTCCTCTGCAGACTAGGATGAACCTGTGGTACCAATATGATGACTGTCCAGCAAATGGCGCACAGAGGACTGCACCATGTCTTCACGAACTGTTTACAAATCTTTTGATCGGACGCTGTACATTGACCGGCTCGTTCCCCGGATTTGACGCTTGTGGACGTTTTTCTGTGGGGAAAACTGAAAGACACTATCTACAAGGACATACCAAAAACAACCAATGATATGCAACGACGTATTAGTTCAGGCTGCTCGAGCATCTCTGCTGAAATGCTAGCACGTGTGCTGCAGTCGTTCCATACCAGACTGGAAGCGTGTATTGCCGCTGCCGATGGTCATTTTTAACACAACCTGTGATGGTTAATTCTCTCGTTACTGGTCAAATCCATATAAATAATGTATGCGCTTGGATTGTTCTTTACTGTTGGCTACCACATGTATTGTACAAATGTCCGTGTGAGAACTTTTCAAAGTACGATATCTCGTAAACGACTCGCACTAGAATCTGGCAACAAACATCACCGACTTTTTGATTTGCTCTACTTTTCGTTTGTTCATGTCAGCAAGAATTGTTACATTTAAAATGTGTATGCCTGCACAAAAAATATGCTTACTAAGTATTATTATAGTCTGTTGATTGGCTAACAATACCAGTCCCTAATTATCAATCCATTCTTCAAAAACCACACGTCAATAGCACTTTCCATTGCTGCAATATATTTGCGGTGCAAAGTTTCGGTGATTCACCCTGTACAAACTGAAATCCCGTGCTCGGTACTTTTTTTACTTCCGGATTAGTCTGATGAACTACCGTTGATATTTTGATACGGTTTTCCAATTCTCTGGACCAATGTCTTGCCAGTACCGATAACAATAACAGGTAAAAATCGTTCAGGTATTCGATTTTTCAGGACAGGTGAACTATATACAGAATGTTTCACAATTCATGTTATACCCGTCTAGAGGTTGTGGAACGGACGCAGTATATCGAGCTTTATGTAGGAAACCACGTCCGGAGACGGTTCTTTTCGATGTTGCAAGGGAAGATGATGCACAAATTTCACTCCTATTTACCATTATATTACGATAGCTTTTCGATAAGACGCCCAAGTTCGGTGCACACAGTGTATGTACGCAGTTCAAAAATGGTTCAAATGGCTCTGAGCACTATGGGACTTAACTTCTGAGGTCATCAGTCCCCTAGAACTTAGAACTACTTAAACCTAACTAACTAACGACATCACACACATCCATGCCCGAGGCAGGATTCGAACCTGCGACCGTAGCAGTCGCGCGGCTCCGGACTGAAGCGCCTAGAACCGCTCGGCCACAGCGGCCGGCGCGACAAAATTCAAATGGCTCCAAGCACTATGGGACTTCCATTGAGATCATCAGTCCCCTAGACTTAGAAGTACTGAAGCCTAACTAACTAACTAACCTAAGGACATGACACACGTCCATGCCCGAGGCAGGATTCGAACCTGCGACCGTAGCAGCTGCGCGGTTTCTGACTGAAGCGCCGAAGCGACAGGATCGCGTAAACAAGACTCTTCATGGGGCCGCCCAAGAGAAAGTCCAAAGGGGTTAAATAGGGGGATCAATGCGGCCACGCACGTGCTCCACTCTACCGATCCACCTATTCCCGTAGACTGCGTTCAGATGGTTTCGGACGCGATACGCAAATTGTATTGCCACGCAATCATGTTAGATCCACAACTTATGCCGAATGTCCGATGGCATGTCTTCCAAAACTGCGCCAGCACATGTTGCAGGAATATAAAGTACCTGGCGCCTGTTATGTGTTTGTGTGGGAGAGGGGGTTGGAGGGAAGGGGAGGAGGGATGTACGATCCATTCACACGACGATTGAAGTTACCTGTGCAGACATTTATGTCGAGGGTTTGTTGAAATCTTCGTATCCACATAGCTTTCGGGTCTTCTTCGTTCCAAATGTGGCTATTTCGACCGTTCAAAGTACCTCTCCTGTTGAGATTCGCTTCGTTGGTGAGCAAAATCTGCCTTCGAAACTAAGGAAAATCCACACAGTGGTGTAAAAATATACAGAAATTGGCACATGGCACAAAATCCGCCAAGAGCATTGTGTGTATCTTCTGAAGGTGAAATGGGTGGAGTTGCTGTTCATGCAGAACATGCTGCAAGGATGAGTGAGAAACACGCAAGTCTCTTGCAATGGCTCGGGTACTCGTCGACGGTTTCCCTTCATCTTGATGAACCGCTTCCTCTTCTAGTATGACAGTGCGCTGCCTCCTTGGAGCACCACAGCTCGCTCTTTTCTTTTTGGTCATCAGTCTACTGACTGGTTTGATGCGGCCCGCCACGAATTCCTTTCCTGTGCTAACCTCTTCATCTCAGAGTAGCACTTGCAACCTACGTCCTCAATTATTTGCTTGACATATTCCAATATCTGTCTTCCTCTACAGTTTTTGCCCTCTACAGCTCCTTCTAGTACCATGGAAGTCATTCCCTCATGTCTTAGCAGATGTCCTATAATCCTGTCCCTTCTCCTTAACTATGTTTTCCACATATTCCTTTCCTCTCCGATTCTGCGTAGAACCTCCTCATTCCTTACCTTATCAGTCCACCTAATTTTCAACATTCGTCTATAGTACCACATCTCAAATGCTTCGATTCTCTTCTGTTCCGGTTTCCCCACAGTCCATGTTTCACTACCATACAATGCTGTACTCCAGACGTACATCCTCAGAAATTTCTTCCTCAAATTAAGGCCGGTATTTGATATTAGTAGACTTCTCTTGGCCAGAAATGCCTTTTTTGCCATAGCGAGTCTGCTTTTGATGTCCTCCTTGCTCCGTCCGTCATTGGTTATTTTACTGCCTAGGTAGCAGAATTCCTTAACTTCATTGACTTCGTGACCATCAATGCTGATGTTAAGTTTCTCGCTGTTCTCATTTCAACTACTTCTCATTACCTTCGTTTTTCTCCGGTTTACTCTCAAACCATACTGTGTACTCATTGTTCATTCCGTTCAGCAGATCATTTAATTCTTCTTCACTTTCACTCAGGATAGCAATGTCATCAGCGAATCGTACCATTGATATCCTTTCACCTTGTATTTTAATTCCACTCCTGAACCTTTCTTTTATTTCCATCATTTCTTCCTCGATGTACGGATTGAAGAGTAGGGCCGAAAGGCTACAGCCTTGGCTTACACCCTTCTTAATACGAGCACTTCGTTCTTGATCATCCACTTTTATTATTCCCTTTTGGTTGTTGTACATATTGTATATGATCCGTCTCTCCCTATAGCTTACCCCTACTTTTTTTCAGAATCTCGAACAGCTTGCACCATTTTATATTGTGGAACACTTTTTCCAGGTCGACAAATCCTATGAAAGTGTCTTGATTTTTCTTTAGCCTTGCTTCCACTATTAGCCGTAACGTCAGAATTGCCTCTCTCGTCCCTTTACTTTTCCTAAAGCCAAACTGATCGTTACCTAGCGCATTCTCAATTTTCTTTTCCATTCTTCTGTATATTATTCTTGTAAGCAGCTTCGATGCATGAGCTGTTAAGCTGATCGTGCGATAATTCTCTCACTTGTCAGCTCTTGCCGTCTTCGGAAATGTGTGGATGATGCTTTTCCGAAAGTCAGATGGTATATCGCCAGACTCATATATTCTACACACCAACGTGAATAGTCGTTTTGTTGCCACTTCCCCCAATGATTTTAGAAATTCTGATGGAATGTTATCTATCCCTTCTGCCTTATTTGACCGTAAGTCCTCCAAAGCTCTTTTAAATTCCGATTCTAATACTGGATCCCCTATCTCTTCTAAATCGACTCCTGTTTCTTCTTCTATCACATCAGACAAATCTTCACCCTCATGGAAATGGAAATGTCGTGTGGCTAGGGCCCCCCGTCGGGTAGACCGTTCGCCTGGTGCAGGTCTTTAGATTTGACGCCACTTCGGCGACCTGCGCGTCGATGGGGATGAAATGATGATGATTAGGACAACACAACACCCAGTCCCTGATCGGATAAAATTTCCTTCCCAGCCGGGAATCGAACCCGGGCCCTTAGGATTGACAGTCTGTCACGCTGACCACTTTTTTTTTTTACTCTCATTTTGTTCGCATTCGTTCGTTGCATCTGCTCGGGGCGGACGTCGTAAGACATCCAGTTTAAGTTCCTTGTTGATCGATTTGCTCAGTTTTTTTTTTATTACAGAGGGCTGCTAACCCTCTGACCGAACACGCTGAGCTACCGTGCCGGCTACCACTCAGCTACCGGGGCGGACTTCACCCTCATAGAGGCTTTCAATGTATTCTTTCCACCTATCTGCTCTCTCCTCTGCATTTAACAATGGAATTCCCGTTGCACTCTTAATGTTACCACCGTTGCTTTTAATGTCACCAAAGGTTGTTTTGACTTTCCTCTATGCTGAGTCTGTCCTTCCGACAATCATATCTTTTTCGATGTCTTCATATTTTTCCTGCAGCCATTTCGTCTTAGCTTCCCTGCACGTCCTATTTATTTCATTCCTCAGCGACTTGTATTTCTGTATTCCTGATTTTCCCGGAACATGTTTGTACTACCTCCTTTCATGAATCAACTGAAGTATTTCTTCTGTTACCCATGGTTTCTTCGCAGCTACCTTCTTTGTACCTATGTTTTCCTTCCCAACTTCTGTGATGGCCCTTTTTAGAGATGTCCATTCCTCTTCAACTGTACAGCCTACTGCGCTATTCCTTATTGCTGTATCTATAGCGTTAGAGAAATTCAAACGTGTCTCGTCATTCCTTAGTACTTCCGTATCCCACTTCTTTGCGTATTGATTCTTCCTGTCTAATGTTAGCCTACTCTTCATCACTAATATATTGTGATCTGAGTCTATATCTGCTCCTGGGTACGCCTTACAAACCAGTATCTGATTTCGGAATCTCTGTCTGACCATGATGTAATCTATCGCTTATGAATTTCTCACTTTCCCGCAGCCGTTCTTCAACTGTGACAAACATGGGAAGAGTCACAGTCAGAGATGGAGTCACAGGATTAAGAAACTACTCGTGGTACCGAAGTTGAGCTTAACTTCCATTATGGCCAACTTCACCGTAAATTAACAACATATCTGTGTACTCTGCGAACGTGTACTCAGGCAACTAGTTGCTGCAGTTAGTGGTGTTAGTGGTCACCGTAATATCAACTGCCGAGTCATCAAGAAGCATGAAAAAAAAGGCAGATAGAGACAGAGGACATCATATAATATAGCGTCGGCCAGCGTGGCCGAGCGGTTCTAGGCGCTTCAGTCCGGAGCCGCACGACTACTACGGTCGCAGGTTCGAATCCTGCCTCGGGCATGGATGTGTGTGATGTCCTTAGGTTAGTTAGGTTTAAGTAGTTCTAAGTTCTAGGGGACTGATGACCACAGCTGTTAAGTCCCATAGTGCTCAGAGCCATTTGAACCATTTGAACCAGTGTCTTTTCCTGTTTTGCTGTGTGACTTTTAGGTGCCCCATTAACAGTCCGTTAACCTGATCCAGTACTGGAAAAGCATCTCGGATAAGACTTGGACGACAGTCTGAGAATGCGATGAGGAATAAGCCGTTACGGCTGCCCGACTCTCCCCAAATATTTCCTCCCGTCGTTCTCCTTGGTAAGTCCTCAGGAGTGATGTCTCCGCAGACAGAGCACCATCTGGCTTAGCCGGCGCCTCGCCTGCCACCCGTGTTCCACTCGGACTGACCCGCTCGTACCATAAATCTGACGTCACCTCAGACAAATGGGGTCGGTTTGTAATCGGCAGTCAGGCCCGCACCTTAATTTTTTAATACGACACGCGCTGCGGCTTCCTGTATTAAAACCCGCTGCACACACACATACACACACACACACACACACACACACACACACACACACACACACACACAAGAAAAACTGCTACAGTGGGAATGGAACTGGAGCAATACATTATATATCAGGGTCAAGAAAATGTCTTCATACAGAAGAGGATACCTCTTCCTTAGTGGCCGCATTGTCCAGAAAAATATAACAATGGCACAATGTAGTATAGGATTTTCGAACGCCATTTGTGGACAGTATACAAATTTCGTTGCAAATGTGCTGATATGTCAAAAGAACAAAGTATCAGAATTGCAAGTGCACGCTTTGTGGAGCACTCAAAACAGAAGTAAACAGTGTGATGACTCACGTTGTCCCTAGCTGCATCATGTGTACGGAGCGACAAATATGAGCGTCGCAAGCATGTGATCACTCCCACTAAACTACCCAATGCAAATTCACGCAAGGCAGGAAAGAATTCACTGTAGGTATTTCAATCCCGCTTCGTTTCTAGGAATACTTGTACTGAAATTTGATAGACAATGATCTCACATAAACGTACTCACTGATATAAAAAAATACACAATTAGCCCTATATTCTTTGCCTAGCACTATGTATCTTAACAGACGTGGGATCCCGAGAAAAATAAAATAGGAAACAGAATCGATCTTCTCTAATAGTCAGTCAGTGACAAACAAACCATTACTACTCTTTTTCTTTTGATTGTTAGTCATTCAATGTCTAATTCCGCGTAACTCTATGGTCGAAGCCAAAAACACGTTAAATTTTACTAAAATGCGCTGTAAGTGTGAGAGAAGAGCCTAGCACTTTCTTACTTCCTTCGCAAAGTCGCCGAATTATAAGTAAATGGAATCTACCTGTGTAATGAGAATTCCGCACTCTTTTTCTAGACATTATACAGATCTGCAGCCACTGCACTAACGTTTTTATTAAATTTGCTTTGGAATGAACTAGTTCGCAGTAGCCACAATTTGTGGAAGTCTTGGATACAAATAGTATGGAAAAAAGGAACTAAAATAAATAAATGTGAAAAACGTTCACTATTTATTTGTAGAAAAGTTGTCCTTAACTCTCTTTATCCTGTTGCTATTGCTTCATTTAGCCTTGGAATGTTTAAAGGAAGTTGTACAAAGAACTCAAACTGGCTTCACTTTCGAAAAGTTTAGAAAGTTAAATCTTGTAGTAAATCATATGTAATATGATAGATCTCTCAAAATAGAGCAAATAAAACTGTTTTATGTACAGAAACGTTCCTCTAAACTATTTTCCGTCTGTTGTACGGTCTATGTTATTTTTTCAACTTTGACTAAGTTCGGAATAAGTGACGTTGCCGAGTTACAAAAATTGCAGCTGTTTGTGCCAAACGGAACTCCAATGACGAAATCGGAATGAAATAATAAAATTTCTTTGAAATAAATAATTACAAGTGCATATTGAATAATGTTTCCACTCGATATGTAATTAAGATCCTGAGATTTAACTAGCGTTGGAACTTAAATAGTAGCAACTATTTATTCACAACCAATAAATAAGAGTTACATGTTTGCACCTGTTACTGTCCTTCAAAGTAGTCACCAGCGTTGTGTAGAACCCGTTGCCAGCGATGTGGAAGGCGTAGTATACCGTTAGCAGAGCCTGTTCTGTTGATGATGCGAACACTGCCTGTCGAATCTCTGGAATAGTCCTGAAGCGAATACCGCGAAGTGGTTCCTTCATCTTCGGAATCAAATCAAAGACACAAGGACTTAAGTCCGGGGAGTATGGTGGATGGTACAGGACTTCCCAGTCCCATCGACCGAATAGAGCAGCCACAGTTTGCGCTGTTTGCACCCGCGCATTGTCGTGCAAAATGATGGGTGGGATGCGCAGAAACTGTCGCCGCTTCTTTCGCAAAGTTGGTCGCAGGTGATGCTCCAAAAACAAGCAGTAATACTGTGCGTAGACGGTCTGCCATGGAGGAACGTAGTGAGTTAGGATAACTCCATCATAGTCGTACACGAGAATCACCATAACTTTAGACCGCTCCATTCGCACCATCAACAGAACAGGCTCTGCTAACAGTATACTACGCCCTCCACATCGCTGGCAACGGGTTCTACACAACGCTGGTGACTGCTTTGAAGGACAGTAACAGGTGCAAACATATAACTCTTTTGTATCGGTTGCGGATAAGTAGTTGCCACTATTTAATCACAAACATGAAATATCCATTCACTCATTGACCGCATATGCGTTGAAAAATAATTCGGACAGATCGCACAACACCGCTATTCAATGTAAAAAGTCAGCTAAATTGATGTCTCCTGTGAGATTTCAGACTTTGTACTAGACCTTGTCTTTCTACCTATTTGATGGTTTTCTGCCTTCACTATTTCATCTCTCATTTCTACCCATTTGTCTATTACTGTATTCCTTTCCTATCTTCCAGTCAATCGTTGCTTAATGATCCCTCTGAATCTCTCAATAACCTCTGGTTTTTTCATCTTATGTAAGTCCCATCTCCTCAGTTTCCTACCTTCTCTAAAAGTCTTCAGCTTTAATCTACAGTTCATAACCAACAAATTATGATCAGAGTCACCTATGCCCCTGGAAATGTCTTACAGTTTAAAGTCTGGTTTCGAAAACCGTCTTAGCACAAAATAATCAGTCTCAAACCTTCTAGTGTCTCTTCCAACTATACAGTCAGAATCATGATTCTTAAACCAAATGTTAGCGATGTTTAAATTATGCTATATGCAATATCCTACCAGGCAGCGTCCTCTTTCATTCTTTTCACGCAGTCCTTACTCTCTTATTATTTTGCGTTCTGTTTCTTTTCTTATTATTGAATTCCAGTCACCTAGTACAATTAAATTTTCTTCTTCATTATCTACCTGAATAAGTTCGTACATCTCATCACACAATCTTTCAATCTCTTCGTCACTTGCGAAACTAGTCGGTTATAAACCTCTACTACTGTGATGGCTGTTGGCGTTGCATTTATCTTGCTACGATAACATGTTTACTATGCCGCCTATAGTAGCGTAAAGCCATTTCTATTTTTTTTACTCATTGTTATACCATTTTATTTTGTATCTATATCTTGGTTCAAATGGTTCTGAGCACTATGGGACTTAACATCTATGGTCATCAGTCCCCTAGAACTTAGAACTACTTAAACCTAACTAACCTAAGGACATCACACAACACCCAGTCATCACGAGGAAGAGAAAATCCCTGACCCCGTATTTATAACTGTGTAATCTCCTAACCAAAACTGGTGTTCATCCTGCCACCTGTAATGGCACAGTTGATAAACAGATCATCTTTCAATATGTGTAGTACTTGTAAATACAGTTAAGGAAAAGGGCTACAAGATACGCTTCATAAATTCCTTACACGTTTCAGACAAGATCAAAGTCATGATTTTACTTTTGGTGTAGTTTTAATGACATCTGTAAAATAGTTTTGTATACTTATATACAAAATACGTATTCCAATCATGGATCTGATATTACTAATATTAATTTTAAATATTTTGAAAGTGTTTAATTATTTTTTGAAACATAGGATTCATTAGGAATTTGGTTATTTATTTTCATTTCAATCTGAAATAATCGCGTTAAAATTGTTAATTATAAACTTTTTGAAATAACTTCAAAGAAAATATTAGCGATAAATAACTCAGTAGTTACGGACAAGAATTTCTTTCACACATGTATAATATTTGTTCTTTCTGAATTGTAGCTTGGAAGTTGTATGTTTCTTTGTGGGAAGTAAATGTAGTTATTTATGCATACTGCCATGTTGAGCAGTTGTAATTTCATGACGTTAGACTTGTAAGAATTAAAACGATTCTGTATTACGGCCGCGCGGTCTCAGGCGCTGCAGTCATGGACTGTGCGGTTGGTCCCGGCGGAGGTTCGAGTCCTCCCTCGGGCATGGGTGTGTGTGTTTGTCTTTAGGATAATTTAGTTAAGTAGTTTGTAAGCTTAGGGACTGCTGACCTTAGCAGTTAAGTTCCATAAGATTTCACACACATTTCTATTTTACGAAACTTGTGAATGAAATTAAGCATCGATGTACTGTTTTACTCACAGAAACTTTTTTTGAGGGGAAAGTGTAATTTTTGATTTGTGGCACCATTGTGAGTGGCTGTAATGAAAAAGTTTTAAATTTGAAGACAATGTGGAAATTTGAAAGCTAATATATGTGAAATGATGGTAATAAATCAAATGCATCAAATGCATCAATTGCATTTTAACTACAGGGCTCTTATTTGAAAGTCAAAATGTGAATCATACTTCCTGGTCGCAAATTATTCTTTCATCTAGCCACGCTTTCGTTGGGGAACCACAAGAACCAAATGAATAATAAAATGTTTCTTGTGTGACCTTCTTTCTCCGGCAGTTACCTACACTACAATAGCGTTGCCACTGCTACAAAAACACGTGTGATTTAAACAACAGTTAAAGACGTTTCTCAAATTCACGCATGTAATAGTTTTGTGCATTAGTATAGGGGACGGTCGTGGGACAACGAACTTTGCTAATAACCACTACACCCGACTTCAGTCTAGCACCTTCCCTCTTTATGTTTTCTGACCTATCTATCCGACTAAGGTATGTAGCACAGCACTCTCCCATACGTAGAAAGCCAGTTTTATTTTTTCTGGTGACGACATCCTCCTGAATATTTTTCTACTGTTGAAGTTTTAGTGGCGGTTATATAGTGTTACAATCTGCTGTTCGCATATTGTAAAAAGGTGTCATATCTTTAAATTTTTGGAAGACTTTTGTCACAATTCCCACGTCAGAAGCTGTGAAGCCAGGACTACAACTGATAAATCACCACTGCCAGAACTCTGATCCAATCTGTGACCAAATTTGTGAAAGATTTTTTTTTTTACTTACTTTATGAATAGGCACTAAACTACGCTGCTTTATGAAAATAAAGGCGTAATCGGCCCCCGCGTGTGTGCAATGTCGTCCGATCTGCATTAACTTACTAACACCAGCAATAACACTTTAGGAATATTACTCACGAAAAAATATAATTGAAATCTTTAATGAAAAATAGCAGGCTGCATATCTGAATAATGAAAATAAGTAAAAGTACCTCAAGTAACTTACACTGTATAGACGTTCAGAGTGATATCTTTCTTGTATCTATCTCCTCATATTTTTTCATTTTCTATGAAATCATTTCAGTATAAAAGTCTCTCTGTCATTATTCCAGAAGAGTGCAGACATCCCTTTGTGCGTCAAGTGGACGAAAAATTAATAATCCTATAGCTCGCATAAAAAGGCAAAGAATTATTATAGCTTCGTAATTGCAATTATGCCACCTAACGTTTAAGCGTCTGCGATCCAGTAAGAGGTTTTTCACACAGATGTCCATCTCGTCGACCGTTCATGGTCTCACAATTAAGTTCTCATTATACGCAATATTCGCAACACAGGGCGCCGGTCGTTGTGGCCGAGCGGTTCTAGGCGCTACAGTCTGAAACCGCGTGAACGCTGCGGTCGCAGGTTCGAATCCTACCTCGGGCATGGATGTGTGTGATGTCCTTAGGTTAGTTAGGTTCAAGTAGTTCTAAGTTGTAGGGGACTGATGACCACAGCAGTTAAGTCCCATAGTGCCCAAGAGCCAAGCCAGCCGCAACACAGGGCATTAACCTAGTGTGTCACACAGTGTCTTTCCCTCTCTCTCTCTCACTCACTCAACAACTATAAACATTTGGTTGCGGCATGAAAAACGAAAAAACAAAAAAAACTTCGTTCCTAATCTCTCTTTTTATATAAGGTTTTAAAAACATTTTACTTGCATTACATTTCATTTGGGTCCTGAGACAAATTATCTGTATTTCTTTGGGGAAAAAAATACACAGCTTGCGAAAGAAATTCCCATGATAAGTATATGCGAAAAAGTATTCTCTTTTAATACATCCACAAATCAGCAAGGACGTACGATATGTGATCAAAAGTATCCGGACACCCCAAAAACATACGTTCCTCATATTAAGGGCATTGTGCTGCCACCTACTACCAGGTACTCCATATCAGCGACCTTAGTAGACATTAGACATCGTGAGAGAGCAGAAAGAGGCACAACTCACGGACTTCGAACGTGGCCATGTGATTGGGTGTCACTTACGTCATATGCCTGTACGCGATATTTCCACACTCCTAAACATCCCTAGGTCCACCGATGTGATAGTCAAGTGGAAACATGAAGGGACACGTACAGCACAAAAGCGTGCAGGACGACCTCGTCTGTTGACTGACACAGACCGCCGACAGTTGAAGAGGGTCGTAATGTGTAATAGGCGGACATCTATCCAGGCCATCACAAAGTAATTCCAAACTGCATCCGGACCCACTGTAAGTACTATGACAGCTAGGCGGGAAGCGAGAAAATTTGGATTTCACGGCCGAGCGGCTGCTCATGAACCACACATCACGCCAATAAATGCCAAACGACTCCTCGCTTGGTGTAAGGAGCGTAAACATTGGACGATTGAGCAGGGGGAAAACGTTGTGTGGAGTGACGAATCACTATACACAATGCGGCGATCCAATGGCAGGGTGCGGGTGTGGTGAATGCCCGGTGAATGTCATCTGATAGCAAACAGTAAAATTCGGAGGCGGTAGTGTTATGATGTGGTCGTGTATTTCGTGGAGGGGGCTTGAACCCCTTATTGTTTTGCGTGACACTATCACAGCACAGGCATACATTGATGTTTTAAGCACCTTCTTGCTTTCCACTGTTGAAGAGCAATTCGGGGATGGCGATTGCATCTTTCAAGACGATCGAGCACCTGTTCATAAAGCACGGCCTCTGGCGGAGTGGTTACACGGCAATAAAATCCCAGTAATGGAGGGGCCTGCACAGAGTCCTGACCTGAATCCTACAGAGCACTTTTGGGGTGTTTTGGAACGCTGACCGTGCCAGACTTCTCCGACCGACATCGATACCTCTCCTCAGTGCAGCACTCTGTGAAGAATGGGCTCCCATTCCCCAAGAAAACTTCCAGCACCTGAATGAATGTATACCTGCGAAAGTGGAAGCTGTCATCGAGGCTAAGTGTGGATCAACACCATATTGAATTCCAGTATTACCGATGGAGGGCGCCACGAACTTGTAAGTCACTTTCAGCCAGATGTCCGGATACTTTTGATCACATGGTGTAGAAAGCATATTGTGTGAAAATCAGCTCGCCCATTTTTCTTACGATATCCTGCGAACCTTGGACGAAGGACAACAGGCAGATTCCATAGTCCTAGATTCACGAAAAGCGTTTGACACGCTGCCACACTGTAGACTCTTGCTTTGAACATACGGAATAGGTTTCAGATGCTCGTAGGTGAGTGGTTCGAAGAGAAAACCAGGGTAAGGGAAGGTATACCCCCGCGTTCTGGCCCTAGACGAGACATTGTGCCTGACCAAATGCCGTGTCGTCCTCTAACAATGGCTTTATCAGATGCGGTATGGAGGGGCATGTGACCAGCACATCGCACTCCTGGCTGTTGCCGAGATCCTAGACCTTGGAATCGCTACTGATCTCTCTATCAGTTCTCCAGTCGGTCTCACGTGTTTGACAGCGCCCCGTCCCAGCTGTCCATGAAACAAAAATCCCCTGCAGTATCGGAAATCGGATCCACACCACACGCATGGGAGTGAGCCGCTCTTACCTTTCGAGCTACGGAGGCGGACTGAGCGAAGACGAAAACTCCCTATAAATAATACAATGGACTTCTGTCCGAATTTTCATAGCCAAACTCTGAGTGGGAAATGGACAAATGTGATATCAAATTGACTACAGCAGGGCTTCCCAACGTGTGGTCCGCGGACCCCTTATGGGTCCGCCGGCTCTTTCTAGGGGGTCCGTGGCCACCCTTCACTAAATCGTGTAAAATAATGTGTAAAATTATTGAATAAAAATGTGAAAATCAAATTCATCACTTTTTTTCGTGTGAAAAATATGTGTACTTTTACTTCAGGAAGTATTCCCAAGCAGCCTTTACGGTTCCTAAGTGAGAACGCATACACAGTTTAGTGCCGGAGAATGCGGCGTCTCTGATCGACCGTTTCGAAACAATACGGGGGTCGTTTGTGCACCGGCTCACGATGGTAGATGCACTGAAACCTTATACGCATGCGCGGGGCGAGCTTTGTCGACCAATCACAGCACTCGCTGGCACGTATGCGGCCCCAGGCATCATTAAATGTTAAACCTGCTTTGTCAGTGCACTACCTATTTCATAAGTCGATTTTTGATCTTCGTGTCGTTTTCATTCATCTCTAAACCAAAGACTATTGATACTTCGGGGGGTGGGGGGGGAGGGTGGGGGGGTGGGGGGGTGGGGGGGGTCATTGGGAACAGACTAGGCGTCCGCCATGGATTTTCGACTGAAGAAGGGGTCCACCAGCTGAAAAGGTTGGGAAGCCCTGGACTAGAGTGATGTCCAGTACCACATAAAAATGTATAACTGAATCTTCCTGCAGATGAAAAGTGTGTGCTAGATCGTGAGCCGAACCAGGGACCTTTGCCTTTTGTGAGCAAGTGGCTTACCGACTGAGCTGTGAAAGGACGACTTACAACCTCCCTTCTCCCCCCCCCCCCTCACCCCTCCCACAAATGCCAGTACCTCATCTTCTTCGTTCCGAAAATCACAGACGTTTTCCTGCATGCTCTGCCGGACTAGCACTCCTGGAAGAAAGGAAATGCGTTAGGAAGGTAGCAGATAGGGTATTGGGAAGTAAAGCTCTGAGAGCGTGTTCAGAATCGTCGTGTTTGGATAACTCATTCGATAGAACACTGGCCAACATAATGTAAGGGTCCCGAATCAAAGTGCTGGTCGTACACACTATTTGCATTTACCAGGAAGTTTCAAGTCAGCGCACACTCTGCTGCAGAGTGAAAATTCATTCTGAAAATGATTTATTTGATTTAAAGTAATCAGGGTGTTTAAGAAAAACCCAACAGACAAATGTCATTTAGAGCTCTTTAAAATTCCAAATTAAAGGTCCACCTTTAAATTTTCAATCGACAACACATATGCATTCTCTTCATCTATATACTCTAAATAATAATAGAATACCAACAGATATTTAAATGTATTTCATCCTTTCTAAACAAAACACGAAAATAGAAAAAAAAGAGTCAAACCTTTTGGGAAATGAATGTCTAGAACTGAGAAATAACATATATTACAAAAAAAAAAAAAAATTGAAACACCTTTGAATGATGCTCGAAATCAGGCACAGCAAATTAGGTGCCTTCGAAAGATTTAAAGTTCAATTTTTAACGTAGAATAAAAGAACTTTAATGAGTACTAGACGATACTTGTCTGGTAGGTTATGTAGACCACTTAGTGTGCTATTGTGTGACATTTACTTATTTTTATCATCGACGCCCGAAAACACAAAAAGATTCCAGCAATTTCCTCAGCCTCAACAAAATTTGCATTAAAGAATTCTTCAAATATCAGGAAAGAGAAAGCGTGTGGCGTAAGAAGTAGTATCTCTCTCACAAACGTTGTCGAAACCATTGTTATTGTTTACTCACTTTTTCCAATAAAAAATTAAGTATGAGAAACAGAATAAATTGGACGTGTAATCAGAGAGCAGTTCCAATCGAACTGTGGATTGTAAGTACAGCTCTTTCAACGTGACTAATCTTTGATCGGTCCAGTTGCTACGGAACTACCCTACTGCGTGCAATATAAATTTCGCGTAAGGAGAGCGTAAACATAAGAGAAATTACGACTCGTATTGATCCTATATGTAGTCGCTGTTTCCACGCTCCATTTGCGATGGAACAGGAAGGTGAATGACTAGCAGCAATATGAGTTGCTCTCTACCGTGTACCAATGCACCTTACGGCGGCTTGTAAATCTAGTTCCTTAACGCTTGTACTATTATCTTAACCATTATTTTTTCCGCAAAGAAATTACAGATATTGCCGCCTGCCAGTGTGGCCAAGCGGTTCTAGGCGCTTCAGTCTGGATCAGCGCTACCGTTACGGCCGCAGGTTCGATTCCTGCCTCGGGCATGGATGTGTGTGATGTCCTTAGGTTAGTTAGGCTTACGTAGTTCCAAGTTCTGGGGGAGTGATGACCTAAGATGTTAAGTCCCATAGTGCTCAGAGCCATTTTTGAACAGATATTGCCTGCGGCTGGGCACGGATTTAAACCAACGGGTTTACTAGCAGATGCGGTGGACACTGCGCCATCCGTCACATCCGGTCAGCGCATCTGCCTCATAAGCAGGAGACCCGGTTCGAATCCCGGTGAAGTACAAATTTTCAACCATTCTCATAGATTTTAATCAATCGGCACTCGCAGCCATTATCTGTAATTCCTCTGTGTTTTAATTCGTCGTCGCTGGTAGATCAAAGTGGTGTCTCTGCTTTCGGACACGTTCGAAAGAACAGACACTACATACACAATATTTTCTAGATATTTCTTTCCTTACCGCTTGTGTCGAGTCTCTCCTAATTTTTGTACTTTCAACATTGCAGCACAGTCAGAAATCGTGATAATCTAATATATAAGGAACTATCAGCCTCGATTGCGGTAATGAAACCAACGTTTATCTAGGTTTCAGCCCAAGTAATTGAGCCTTCTTCAGAAGATATACCAGAATCTATAATTTGTCTAAGAGGGCATGGTCTAGAAATAAAACTAAAACAGCCTAAATAGGCGTAGTCGAATTTCACCTGAGCTCCCGAGGCCAACCGCACGGCGTCCATGGAGAAGAGACGCACGCCAGAGCTTATGTCTTGGTGTTGACTTAATACTTATGTACCGCATTTTTAAAATTTGACTACGCCTATTTAGGCTGTTTTAGTTTTATTTCTAGACCATGCCCTCTTAGACAAATTATAGGTTCACGTATATCTTCTGAAGAAGGCTTAATTATTTGGGCTGAAACCTAGGTAAAGGACGGCCGGAGTGGCCGTGCGGTTCTAGGCGCTACAGTCTGGAACCGAGCGACTGCAACGGTCGCAGGTTCGAATCCTGCCTCGGGCATGGATGTGTGTGTTGTCCTTAGGTTAGTTAGGTTTAATTAGTTCTAAGTTCTAGGGGACTGATGACCTCAGCAGTTAAGTCGCATAGTACTCAGAGTCACTTGACCACCTAGGTAAAGGTTAGTTTCATTACCGCAATCTAGGCTGATAGTTCCTTATATATTCTCTCCTAATTTCTTATCTTATCACCTTAATTTTCAGTATACTGATGGTACGCATCATGTCAATCGTTTCGATTCTCTTCTTTTCCGTTTTTACAACGGTCCGTGACTCACTTTCATACAATGCTGTGCCCCAGACGTACATTCTCAGAAAATTTTTCCTCGAATTATGTCGTACGTTAGCTACTAGTAGATTCCTTTTGTTAACGTGGCTATGGTCAACGCACTGATCTTCTCCTGGGGCTCAAGTATCTTTTTACGATTCACCACTGACAGTTTACTGTCTCCCTCGCACCATCACATCGACGGTTTAACACAGAAATTGCGCCGATGTTATATATTAAATTATCCATTATTAATCGGACATGTGCGAAAGAACAGATACCATCTTCATATACAAGTTCTAGAAGTTTCTAACAGGAATTCCCGAACACCTTGTAGAATTCTCTTCCGAAACAGGGATCATGATAAATTATTATCCCATCGTGCAGCTACAGAATCTCAACGGCAAACAGTGTATAGAATGCAAATCTGGACTGAGCGCAGACGGCGGTTGCGACTGCAGCGCCTGGGCTGCTGGTCATTTACGGCGCGAGGCCAAGGGGCGTGTGTCGCGCGCCCTGCGCGACGCCTCGCCTCGCCTCGGCTTGGCTCTGCCACTGTCTGCCTGCCTGACAGGCTGCCCTTTTCACAAAAGCGAGTCCCCTGCCGGAGAAAGCTCTCTCCCTGGTCGCAGGTACGCTGACATTTTCGCATGCAATCAAAGAAAAATCTTAATGTCACAATGCCCACTTGTCTTGGAGCTTGTCCCCGCGCGGTAAGGTGCGTCTCTTGCTGCAACACTCGTGCACGTCATACAGCCTCTTGTGCGTGTGAAAAGTTCCAGAATGAACCACTCGCTCTGCAGTGGTGTGCGGGCTATTCTGTAATTTCCGAGTAGATTAAAATTTGTGGAGGACCAGAGCTGGAACACATCAGAGAGAGGTACAGGCAGACCTTAAACCGCTGAGTTAGATTCATGTGTGATGCTTGATTACGTTATCCGGTAAGAGCGTTGAGCGCAGTGCATCGTTCACAGTTCGAGCCCCGGTACAGGAGACAGTTTTAATCTGCATGCACTACACGAGTGCTTTATACCAGCAGTTGGGGAAAATATACGAGAATTCCTTTTTACAACCTCCTCTGTCCCTTTTACGTCTGCTCGCACTCACTGGTAAACACGTTTCTTACTTCCACCATCAGTGACTTACTTTTCTTACTTATTTCCGTGCATCTCACTATAACCACTACATACATACAGAAGCGGTAGAAATCTAGCGAGAAATATATAGTTCCAGCCTTTGCGTTCTAAAGTATAATACAGGAGACCAGCTATAGGAATTATGTTCGTTTCGTGGGGACGATGGAGCTCCAAATAAACCAGGCTTACCTGAAACGTGCCGGCCGGGGTGGCCGATCGGTTCTAGGCGCTACAGTCTGGAACCGAGCGACCACTACGGTCGCAGGTTCGAATCCTACCTTGGGCTTGGATGTGTGTGATGTCCTTAGGTTAGTTAGGTTTAAGTAGTTCTAAGTTCTAGGGGACTGATGACCTCAGCAGTTAAGTCCCATAGTGCTCAGAGCCATTTGAACCAATTACAGTCATGATACCTTCCCTTCACATTGTTGTTGTGGTCTTCAGTCCTGAGACTGGTTTGATGCAGCTCTCCATGCTACTCTATCCTGTGCAAGCTTCTTCATCTCCTTCTACGATTTTTACCCTGCTTTTTACGCTGCCCTCCAGTACTAAATTGGTGATCCCTCGATGCCTCAGAACATGTCCTACCAACGGATCCCTCCTTCTAGTCAAGTTGTGCCACAAGCTCCTCTTCTCCCCAATTCTATTCAATACCTCCTCATTAGTTATGTGATCTACCCATCTAATCTTCAGCGTTCTTCTGTAGCACCACATTTCGAAAGCTTCTATTCTCTTCTTGTCTAAACTATTTATCGTCCACGTTTCACTTACATACATGGCTACACTCCATACAAATACTTTCAGAAACGACTTCCTGACATTTAAATCTATACTCGATGTTAACAAATTTTTCTTCTTCAGAAACGCTTTCCTTGCCATTGCCAGTCTACATTTTATATCCTCTCTACTTCGACCATCATCAGTTATTTTGCTCCCCAAATAGCAAAACTCCTTTACTACTTTAAGTGTCTCATTTCCTAATCTAATTCCCTCTCTAGTTCTCTTCACATTATAGTGAAACGAAATCTGCCTCTTTAGTATAAGTTTTGGGACACATTCCTACTCGCCATCGTGTACAGGTCACTGGCAGACCGGAGCGGTGAATTTGACTAGGCAGTAACTGGTTTGAATTCTGACGCTGGAAGAAATTTTGATTACTGTATTGACCTGCAAGGAGAATAGTTCCTGGTCACAAAACTGTGCATCAATCACTTGCAGGCCTCTTTGAATTTGCAAACCTCCTTTTATTGTCTTATACATACAGAGCATGTGATCCGTCGATCAGTACGTCAATTGCTGAGTCCGTCACTGAAGCCGAGTGGCACCTTCGCTGCCATTATGGAGGAATATATGCCACGCCGGCGCCGATATCAACTTCTTTGCACGTCTCGTCATCACCGACAGCACAAAAATGCTGCTATACTCTACACATACACCTCACTGTTATACAATTTCATGTTTTCCCGGTGCAGCAAATGACTCATTACGTTTCTTAAATGCCGTAAAACTAACTCCACTGCTTTCACAGATATGTCTACCATATACCTTCCAGACATTCTCCGTGCTAGCAGAAAGACTAAGGCCACAGCACCAGCGTTCCCCCATTTAAAACTGACACTGACCCGCAGCTGAAGAGATATTTGCTGGGCGAAAAATGTTGGTTAAGTGATCACAGTGTTGTTAAATCAAGCGCTTACCGCTGCTTATTTTTACTATATGTTTCAGCGGACGTTGTTAATTTTCTGTCCGCAGCTCGTGGTCTCGGTAGCGTTCTCGCTTCCCGAGCAAGGGTCCTGGTTTCGATTCCCGGTGCGGTCAGGGAGTTTCAACTGCCTCGAGATGACTGGGTGTTGTTGTGTCGTCCTCATCTTCATCATTCATCCCCATTACGGTCGGAGAAAGGCAATAGCAAACCACGCCCGCTAAGACCTTGCCTAGTACGGCGGTGCGGGCATCTCGCACCGTGGCTTACGCTCTGTCAAGGAGTATGGGACTTCATCATCATCAGCATCATCGTTCGTTTGCTTATGCATATTTCTCCTGCCTCCCTCCTTACAAACCCATACCGATGATCCGCCACGCAGAACATGAGGAGTTGGGAAAATGATTTTTTGGTCCCTTAATTAGATCAAAACATTTCTTCAGAGTTCCAGCTGTTTTAATATTCCAGATGATCCTAAGGGATTATGATATTTGTTTTCGATTAAACTTGGGCTCAAACGACACCAGTCAGCCAACCGATCTGAAACACGGGAAGCACTGTGCGTCGTGATAATGTCAGTGGTTTACATCTCTGAGGTTTTGGGTTTGCAGTCTGGTGGCGTTGACATCTTGCAACGATAATTAGATCAACAAATTTAGATTTCTTCAGGTGAGTGTTTCTCACTTACAATGTACCTGAAAGTGATTGAATGTTTACCAGTGGAAATATCGTCACAAAATGTCGACGTCGGCTGCAATGCTGAAACCTCATGGAATACTCATTACGCAAGGAAAAATGGAAATGAGCGTGTGGCATTGTTGGCCGGGAGGCCCCATTCGGGGAAGTTCTGCCGCCAAGAGCCAGTCTTTTTTCATTCGGCGCCACATAGGGCGACTTGCGCGCCGGTGATGAGGATAAAATGATGATAAGGACAACACAACCCCCAGTCCACGAGCGGAGAAAATCTCCAATCCGGCCGGGAATCCAACCCGGGCCTGCTTGCATGGGAGGTCAGCTACGCAGGCGGACAATACGCAAAGAAAACTCAGTAGTCATAATTTTTACGTGTCGTATCTTCCCGACCCCCCACAAACCCCACTTACGCGGGTTAAGGTACCTGCATGGTTTCATTTTCAATGTCAGTCTCACAGGGGTTGGACAAAAGCATGGAAACACAGCGAGATATGCATATTTGAACGTACATACAGACGCTAGCTAAGCTTGCAAGTTGCGCTGTTGCATTTGACCACGAAATAGCACTTGTGAAATGTCCTCAATACGTTGCAAGCGTCATTCGTGGCCAACATTCTGTGTCATTGTGAGTGCTTTACGTCGGAGCTAATGGACAAAAGCATGGAAACACAGCGAGATATGCATATTTGAACGTACATACAGACGCTAGCTAAGCTTGCAAGTTGCGCTGTTGCATTTGACCACGAAATAGCACTTGTGAAATGTCCTCAATACGTTGCAAGCGTCATTCGTGGCCAACATTCTGTGTCATTGTGAGTGCTTTACGTCGGAGCTAAGTAAATTAAAACATAGAAAACTTCTTAGTGCGCGCATAGTGGGAGCTTCCATACCAAGGTACCCGAAGTGAGCGTAGAAGCACCACTAAATCCTAACACAGACGAAGCATTTGTTGAGTGACCGTGGTAGGTGGTCATCGAAGAGGATTTTAACGAAAAATAAGAGGAAGACAGTTGCAAACTCACTGTCGAACTAAACGTTACACTTTGCGAACCCTATCAGCAGGAAAACCACTCGTCAAAGATGAAATGCCGGTAGCAGGAAAATCAGGAAATGGGGCAATGGAAGAAAGTGATTTGGTCGGATGAGTCTTGGTGCACACAGTTTCCATTCTCTGGCAGAGGTTATATCCCAATAGTGAAAGATGGCAGGGGTTCGGTGAAGATTTGGGCAGCCATATAGCGGTTTTCCACGGGCGCCACGGGTATTCTGCAAGGGCGCCCTGCTGCCAAGGAATATGTGACCGCTTCCCCTGGTCAGGTCCAGCCCATCGTACAATGTTTCTTCCCCAATGTTGTCTTCCAAGACAGACAGCTCGCATATTCCAGGAGCGCTTTCGTCAGCACGAGGATGAATTGTCCATCTCCCCTGTCCACTACACTCACCTCGTCTAAACATTAGTGGGCTTTTGTGGCCTGCTTTGGAGAGAAGGATACGTAATCACTATCTACCTCCATCATTGCTATCAGAGCATGTCACTATTTTTCAGGAGAACGGTATGAGATTCTCTAAAAACAAAACAGGACCCTATTATCTCTCTTAATAAAAAATGTGTAACTATTTATGTAGAGGAAACACTCCTAGTAAATTTGTTTGTCCTTTGATTTACCGTGATCTGTTACTGATTTTTAGTGACGTTAGTTTTTACGTTTAGCTTTCAAAAAATAAATACAAAAGAGATATAATAAGCAAAATAATAAATTTCGTAGGTTGCCAATTACGTATTATATCTGGTTTGTTTCGAGCGCCAGGCTCCCTACAAATTACTGTATATGCTACAGCGTTCACAGATCTGAAATTATTACTATCACAGAAAATAAACAAGTTTTAATAAAATTATTTCACTGAATTCCTTCAATTAATCTCACTGAATATTTTTACATAATTTCTTCCGCTCCGGCTATCAGACATTGTGCTGTGAAAAAATATTTTTAAATGTACCACGCAATGGCGGCTAATTGTTAACAGTCAGAGATCACTGTTACTCGCTCCGCAGCAGCTGGAAACATGCTAAATAATTTTCATTAAATGTTCTTCTCATAAGATAAATGTGGCATAGGTTCCTGAAATAACACACGGAGATCACTTTACACTAATATATTCTTACTAGGACACAGTTTACACCATTAAATATTTGCAATTACATAACGACAGAAACAAATGCTAGCGCAGCACAATAGCTTGCGTACCTTATTCCAGCTAACCCCAGAACGATCAGAACAAAACAGACTAGACAGAAGAATGAGCATTGCATTATGTTTTATTCTCTTACAAAGATAATAATACTTCTTTTAATTACTTACACATTATAAACTCATACAATAAAAATAATGTCTTTCCTGCATCTATCGATCTATATTGTATATTTTTACAGTGTTATTACCTTTCGCAGATAAATCGATGTTTGCAGTTCATTTTGAGTCACATACAGTCATTTTTATTTATGTTTCACCTCGATAATGGTGAATATTGCCAAAGGGACACTACAACCCGCATTTATTCATTCCGAGACAACTGGAAGTTCTTTTGAGTGGCAACGGTTTTCTTGCTCCATATTGGACATGGTAATGTGTTCCGTTTTGGTGTTTCCGTATTGTTGTCCATCGCCTGTGTGTGCTCCACATCCATTTGAAATGTTCCAATAGTTCGAAAGTTATCCTTGGTTTTACATTTTCTCCCAATATTTCAGAGATATACTTACTTTTTCATTTCACATCATACCAAGCACCAGCTTCCGGGTGTTGTGGGAAGCCCCATGGTACTTTTTTTTACCAAATAGCAAGTGATGTGTGTATCCCGTCTGTTAAAATTACTCCAGCCGATCCATGGTTCTCACGCCCTTCCTTCCAGCTAGCAACGCTAGGGATTTCTTGTTTTGACAGAATTTGATTGTATTTAATAAGTAAAATATTACCTTCTTTGGCTGAAATTTCTCCAAGAAATCCAAATTTATGCTTAATTTTAAATTTTACCTCTGTCCCGTCTCCTACCGAACACTCTCTGATGTTAAGGGTGTAATTTGATTGCAATGGTTGCAGGCACTCCAGAAAACACTTATGATTTTTACACATTTTGTCAACCTGTATGCCACCCTGCAGCAGAAGGTATCTCACTCTGGAGATTTTTTCTTCCTGTTAGTAAGTCATCTGTATATAATGGTTGGCTTAAATTGTTACATACGTTTGTACATTCCTATTCCCCACATTTAGGATTGATATGGATCTTTAGTTTCAGAACTATTCTTTTCCAGACAGAGAATAGCTTATGTACCAAGTTTGGCAGAATTTGCGAGAGCAGTTTTGGAACAAATGCACACACCCTACCTACCTGAAAGTTTGAATTGCTGTGTGTTCATAACCACTTCGTAGAGCGACTTGCTGTCGTACAGCTGTTGTTTCCTACGGATATCGGAAAGAAGGGCTTTCTCTACTCTTGAATGTTTTGTTTTACCCAAAGATAGTGGTACATCGGGAGACCTACAATACTATAGTTCTTCCGACTCGGAGAGATAAACATTGTCTTTCAGTGGACATCTTTCTTCCCACACCACGTCTACCCAACATCACTAGCACATATTCCGTAAAGTACTCCTGACGCAGATAGCCTGCGGGAAGAAATTAATAAGTCTAGAAACACTTTTAATCAAGTAAATAACTTCCACATAGGTAAGAAAGGGACTATATTTTCAGCTTGCCGAAGTGAACCTTACAAAAGGCGGGAAGATCGACAACGAGATCATTAGGGAAAGAGCACACGTTCCGATTGTTTCAGGGATGGGGAAATATATCACTCGTGATCTTTCAAAGGAATCACCCCGCATTTGCCACTACAGATTTAGGAAATTAAGGAAAACCTAAATTACATGCTGCTGGACGCGTCTTCCCGATTGTGAGTCTAGTGTGCTTACTACGGACTCAATTCGGTCAGTGATGGCCTTACAGGAACAAGATGATGGTAAAACCAACATATCCATTAGATTTTCGCTGTTTGATAAATGCCTCTTCCACGCTTCTCCATGTATTTTAATGTTTAGTGATGAACGAGAATCGTACAAATTAGTAAATTTCCTGATCAGTATGTTGCAGAAATGGTTCAAATGGCTCTAAGCACTATGGAACTGAACATCTGAGGTCATCAGTCCCCTAGACTTAGAACTACGTAAACCAGACTAACCTAAGGACATCACACACATCCATGCCCGAGGCAGGATTCGAACCTGCGATCGTAGCACCAGCTTGGTTTCGGACTGAAGCGCCACAACCGCCCGACCATAGCGGTCGGCCATGTGTTGTAGAAAGCAGTTAGTCAAAGACATGTGATATCCTCGGAAAGCACCAAGGCAAAGATGATTTTTTGCTGTCCATAATTTGTAGTATAGTTAATGATGGTTTGGTGTTTCGTAAGGCGATGTTTACAAGGTCAAAGTAAGCGTTGTTGAGTCGACAGATGCCATGAGGTGTTCTGCAGAGATATACTGTACTAAATATCGGGGACGCAGACGGCGCTTATAGCTTGATGAATAGGGCTATTGTAGAGCATTCTACACTACCTGTTACCTATGAGAGAGTCAGATTATGGAATCCACTTTAGAGTTTTGGAACGTGGCTTCGAATCAATGCAAGTTGGTCTGAAGAAGGACGTAATGAGTCTGAATGGTGACTTCAGTCTCTCTAAACGAGCTCTTACTGAGGACTATAGTCGCATATATTTCTCCATTTACTCACGGTCTTGATTAAAATGAGTGATTTTGAACAACTATAGATGCTGCAAGTAGGAATAGCGTTTAATACCTCAACCTGTTGATTTCAGTAGCTTAAATGTCTGTCCACATTACACAAACATGATGCAATAACGAATAGACCCATCATCGCTCCCTTCTCTTATCTCGGAATATTCTCTGCCTACTTTTCAGAAGCAGTCTGAAAAATTTATTAATTAAAATTACCCCTGACTCGTAATTTGATACAACGCTTCTGCTGTCATTACATACGGATACGGATTCATTTCTCTGATAATACGAAGCTGCAGAACAGGACAAATTCATTCCCTCAGATATGTTACGTAAGGTTCACGCGCATCATTGGAAGTAATTAACCTCTGGCCGTCTGCTACTCTGTTCTTTGCTACGGCATTTGTTAGAATCCTTCGGCGTTGCTGCAGGTTAATTAAAACTGTTTGCGCGCAACTCTGTACCCAGGAGAGGTTTTGTGTATCACTGGGGCGGGCGTCTAACATATTACGTTACGCCCATAGCAGACGGCCTTTCCGACAACAGAACGAGCTCTCTACCCGAGATTCATTGTGAGGGCAAAGGTCGAAGGGGCTTCGTGAGGGTAGGGTTGCCAAACTCTGGACGCTAGCGCACGGTGCAGACCTCCAGGATACTGCGAAGCAAAGCAAGATGAGTTTCGCTAATAATAGTAGGCCCAGGCGAGCAACTTATTTATCTCTGCTCTTCCATTAGGAGAACAACAGATAAGGTTGCTGCTGAAATCTTAACGAGCTTGGTAGAATGATCTGGTGGATATGAGCCTCTAAGCAAGTGCCTGTTTCAATAGTTTTACGAATTTGTTCAAAAAATGGTTCAAATGGCTCTGAGCACTATGGGACTCAACAGCTGTGGACATCAGTCCCCTAGAACTTAGAACTACTTAAACCTAACTAACCTAAGGACATCACACACACCCATGCTCGAGGCAGGATTCGAACCTGCGACCGTAGCAGTCCCGCGGTTCCGGACTGCAGCACCAGAACCGCACGGCCACCGCGGCCGGCTACGAATTTGTTGCTTATAAACAAAACGAAAAGTATTCTTTAACTAACTAGTGGAAGACTGTATCCAGATCGTTGCTGGTATTCGTCTCTGACGTTCAGAGGAACTCTAGACAGAGCTGTTGTATTGTAGAGAGAGAGAGAGGGAGCACTACATACGCTATAGAACAGTTCTACGTGTCAAGTGACTAACATACATGATATTTCAGTGCCTGTGTTGTTAAGAAGCACTATGCAATGTTGCTTTGGAAGGAACATTATAGAGTACTTGTTAGCAATACAGGCACTGCAATATCGTATTTATCCGCCAATACCAGGCAGCGACTTTCAGTTAAAATGTCCTCTACTGTACGGGAATTACATGAAGTAATGAGTGTTGTCGACAAGGGATCTCAGATCGATTCGATATTCCTAGATTTCCAGGCGGCTTTTGATGCCGTTCCTCACAAGCGACTATTCATCAAATTGCGTGCATATGGAGTATCGTCTCAGTTGTGTGACTGGATTCGTGATCTCCTTTCAGAGAGGTCAAAGTTCGTAGTGATAGACGGTAAATCATCGAGTAGAACAGAAGTGATATCTGGCGTTCCGCAAGGTAGTGTCATAGGCCCTCTGCTGTTCCTGATTTACATAAATGATCTAGGTGATAATCCGTGCAGCCCCCTTAGATTGTTATCAGATGATTTTGTAATTTACCGTCTAGTAAAATCATCAGACAATCAGTTCCAATTACAAAATGATCTAGTGAGAATTTCTGTATGGTGCGAAAAGTGGCAATTGGCACTAAACAAAGAAAAGTGCGAGGTCATCCAGACGGGTACTAAAAGAAATCCGATAAATTTTGAGTCTACGATAAATCGCACAAATCTAAGGGCTGTCAATTCGACTAAATACCTACGAATTACAATTACGAGCAATTTAAATTGGAAAGACCACATAGATAATATTGTGGGCAAGGCGCTTTGTTGGCAGAACACTTAGAAGACGCGAAAAAACCCACTAAAGAGACAGCCTGGAATCACCAATTTAGTATTGGAGGGCAGCGTGGAGGGTAAAAATCGTGGAGGGAGACCAAGAGATGAATACACTAAGCAGATTCAAAAGGATGTAGGTTGCAGTAGGTACTGGGAGATGAAGAAGCCTGCACAGGACAGGGTAGCACGGAGAACTGCATCAAACCAGTCTCAGGACTTAAGACCACAACAACAACAAACATTACACTTGTCTGTCCTCTGCTGGAATATTGCTGCGCGGTATGGGATCCTTGCCAGGTAGAATTGACAGAGGACATCGAAAAAGTGCAAAAAAGGGCAGCTCGTTTCGTGTTATCGCGCAATAGGGGTGAGAGTGTCACTGATATAACACGCGAGTTGGGGTGGCAGTCACTGAAACAAAGGCGGTTTTCTTTGCGGAGAGATCTATTTACGAAATTTCAATTACCAACTTTCTCTTCCGAATGCGAAAATATTTTGTTGACACCCACTTACGTAGGGAGAAATGATCATCATAATAAAATAAGAAAAATCAGAGTTCGAACGGAAAGATTTAGGTGTTCCTTTTTCCCACGCGCCATTCGAGAGGGGAATGGTAGAGAAGTAGTATGAAAATGGTTCGATGAACCCTCTGTCAGGCACTTAGGTGTGAACTGCAGAGTAACCATGTAGATGTAGATGTAATGTGTGCGAGTGCTGATTGTGAAGCATGAACGACGACGTGTGGAAGTTTGGGTCTCGCCGTGAGTCATATGCCGATAGCCAAGTCCGTTAACGCAGGCGGCTCTCGTAAATTGGGGAAATCCGGGTTCGACTCCCGCACCGGCACAGATTTACCTTGTCGTCATTCCATTATACAGCTGATGATTATCCTCATACACAACGGCGAATACATTTTCATGACGTAGTACCGCCAGTCGGTCTCTACAGTCAAAAGAGGAGTGGACCAAATATACCGTATCAGATCAATATTTCGCAGTCGGATAGTGTGTGATGTTAAAAGACACACTCCATCTTCGAGGTCGTACACTTTGAGGAAGCAGCCAGCTGCCATATTGGACAACGTTCTTGATAACTGGGTTCGCTACCGATTGTGACAGACGATAGACTGGCCACATATGAGCTAATGTTCCTGTGTTCCATTCTGGACTATTGCAGTAAGCAACCATACCAACGAGAACCACTTTGGGCTAGAAACGGTAGAGCAATCTGAACGAGTGGAGGTCGGTTGCCCAGCACCAGTTACGGCGAAGCCGATGTAACCTGCCGGGAAAGTTAAGGTCGTTGATTCCTGGGGAACAAAACTGGTTCCTCGTACTGATTAGTTTGCATAGCATGGAACAATTACTAACGAACACAACGCAAGTTTTATCGATCAACTGGTAGAAGAATCCGGGAAAGGAATTGTGGTACAAAAGAAAATAAGGTAATCTCTACCTAGTGCAAAACAGTTGCCCACGAAGTAGCTTTCATGTCTGGAAGATAGTAAGACTTGAAAGTACTAGCTGCAAGAACAAACATCCTATTTGCCAGATGAGGTACCGTCCGTATATTCTCACACTGAAACACTGTTTCGTCTGGTGCCGTTGCGTGATATCTCACTGTTGACCGCTACGAGAATCAATTTTCTCTTGGTACTGGGTACAAATTATGCGACGTATTGTTCCACAGATTTATAAGAAAAGCTTTATCAGTGGACCCAATAAATTATCGTCATTGCTATGCTTTTTTAAATACTTCCTCACCCTTTAAGAGACAGCAGGCTGATCTAATAATGACTCAAGCCAACACTAACGAGCTAGTAGCGCATCAGAGGGATTCCGAAATGCTGTAGCGTCCCCTTCGAAAAATTAATGAATTACTGTGCTGATAAACCCCTACGTTATTTGATTTTCAAACAGCTGAGCAAAACTGAACGTACTCAGACATTCACTAAAGTGGCACACAATATTTTTAGCGCAACGCAATCTGACTTTCAGTAATCCCTACAAAAGAATGGCCCTGACTATCAATAACCTATACCTTTCATGAATTCTTACCTCACAAAAATCTTCGATACTCGAACTACTGCAATACAGCGAGCGCCTATACCGCCAGCTAAATAAAAGATTCTAACTACTGAAGGCACTAACTACTGATAGGCATAGTTAACAAATGAAAGATTTTGATAGAGAACAAACAATGTATTTACCTTAATAGTGTTCAAAAGTCATAATATTTATATCAGTTCATGACATCCAGTCTTACAAATTTACTGTCTCTGTCCAGATCATCCGCTCTCAAAACTCCGCCATCTCTCTCCCCACATCCACCACTGCTGGCGGCTCACCTCCAACTGCGCAACGCTACGCGCTGTTAACAGCCAACTGCCCAACACTACAATAGCGACTATTGCAACAATGCCACCCAGCCACAGACTGCACGCAGCACAGCCAGTGATTTTCATACAGAGCGCTACGTGGCGGTGGCGTAACCAATATAAGAACCTAAACAGCCTACTTACAAGGCGAATTTTTGAGAGAGGACTTACAATTCCAACATTTATCTTAAAACCAAGGGAAACCTCCCGAAAATCTTAGAACCGGCGGATGTGAACTATTTGTAATTTAGTTCTGGGACGATATGTCTCAGACAAAACATGGGTGCATGTGAATGTCTGTTTACCATATTGCAATTTTAAGCTTTCTTCTCGTAATTGCAGGAAAATAATAATGAACTAAAGAGGGTCCGCCTTTTTGTAAATGCAGAATTACTGTTTTGCTTTAATACCCGCAAATTGTTTCATCACAGTTCTGGCATCCTCTGCGAATTTTTCTTTTTATTGTTCGTGAAATATCCAAGTACAGATTATCTGTGGGTTAGAAATAGTATTACATCATACACTGACGGAAAAAAAAATCTAACACCAAGATGGAGCTATGCGACATAAGTGGAATTTGGTGGGCGTGTTTCTACATCTGAAAGATGTCTATTCAGATTTCGCGCCAGTCGCTTAAGAATGGCGATAGTGGCGCAATTATAAGATAGTGAGGATGCAAATGAGGTTTGATTTAAATGCACGCTTTAATGGTCGTGAGCCTTAGTTACATTTGAGACTGAACGTGGTGAGTTGATGTGAATCAGGAATGCCTTTAAGGCGACAGAGACGACCTTATCAGATCTCACTTACGTCAAACCACAGCCATTTGCGACTTCAGTGGTATCAGGAGAGAGCTCATTGGTGTGGTGTCACCGCCAGACACCACACTTGCTAGGTGGTAGCCTTTAAATCGGCCGCGGTCCGTTAGTATACATCGGACCCGCGTGTCGCCACTATCAGTGATTGCAGACCGAGCGCCGCCAAACGGCAGGTCTAGTCGAGAGAGACTCCATAGCACTCGCCCCAGTTGTACAACCGACTTTGCTAGCGATGGTTCACTGTCTACATACGCTCTCATTTGCCGAGACGACAGTTTAGCATAGCCTTCGGCTACGTCATTTGCTACGACCTAGCAAGGCGCCATATTCAGTTACTATGTCTTCTGAACAGATAATATTGTGTCTCATGTACCGTCAAGAACAACGTTCTTCATTAATGGATTAAAGTTAAGTATCAAACTAATTACGTCCGCATTCTGAATTCTAATTCCTTGTCATGTTCCAGACCTCACGTCAGTATAGTCCTTCCCTCCTCACGCCAGCCTGCGTGAGCTAAAACGCGTGCATTTCGGCCTCCTCTAGTAACACGGTGTTGGCTCTTCTACCAACACAACAATTGGAGAACAGAGTGGAGCTCTGTTGTGTTTCCTGATTAAAGCTGGTCCTGCCTCGGTGCCAGTGATGGCCTTGTGTATGTTAGGAGGAGGCCAGTTGAGGGTCAGCAACCAACCTGTCAGCGTGCTAGACACGCTGCTGCACCTACACCTGGAGTTATTACCTGGGATGCAATTTTGAACGACAACAGGAACACTCTCGTGCTTATCTCTCGTACCCTGACTGCAAATTTGTATGTCAGCTTGGTGATTCGACCTGTTGTGCTGCCATTCACGAACGGCATGACGGCCGATGTGACCGAGCGGTTCTAGGCGCTTCAGTCCGGAACCGCGCTTCTGCTACGGTCGCAGGTTCGAACCATGCCTCGGGCATGGGTGTGTGTGATGTCCTTAGGTTAGTTAGGTTTAAGTAGTTCTAAGTTCTAGGGGACTGATGGCCTCAGATGTTAAGTCCCATAGTGCTTAGAGCCATTTGAACCATTAGAAGAGACCCTCGCTGTGACCCTGTGTCATTGTTCGTAATATTGTTTTTTTTTTTCCTACTGTAACACGCTTTGTACACTACCATACATTTTGTTTTTTGCGTCATGATGACAGGTTCTAAACTGAAATTAAGATGTTATGATCCATTGCTTCTCACAGAAAACAAGACATTGCACGGTATGAGTCATGTTGTTACTGCTGCTACCATAACACACCACAAACACTGGATGATTCAAAAGACAATTACAACATGAAGAAACTGCAAGAGTTTGACGGCATAGTGGAGAGTTTCCAAACTGCTGTCCGAAGGTGATTGACGACCTCTACATTTCAATTCCTCTGTAACAGTGATGGAACAGCTGATGACCCTGCATTTCGTTACGACTGATTCCTCATATAGCAGTCGTGTACGTGATCACTGTTTCGGTGCTAGCCATCCTCAGAAGGTGTTGCCCCTCACACCAAAACTCTTTCTCCCTCTCAAACAAGCGATGTCAGTTAATCATTACGTGGTAACCAACAGCGTACCAGTAGATGGATGAGATGGAAAAGACACCATTGATGTACTGTAATAATAAGCATCACAGCTGATAGTGCGAACAATTTTAGCAATTTTACAGTAATTTCATCATTCACAAATGACGTGATAGCATGATTCCCAATTTCAGTATCATCGCTAAACCGCCTCTTCTCTACTTCGAGTGTATCACTGCGATTGTAGATAGATGACAGTGCAGTACGTCTATCCATTGTTAATTCTCGAACGCATACATCATTAAAGTATACCAGACAGCGCTCTACGTTTTTCTAAGACATCGAACATAGTGCGTAATTTACGATCTATCTATATGGGGATGGGAGTCGTAGAGCGTTCTCGCAGTCTTAGGATAAAATTAAGAGACTGAAAGACCCCCTCACACTGTCTTCGACCAACCCGCCCCGCAGCACCACTATAGATTTAATCTGTAGCTGACCAGAAGTAGACCGCTAAATTTCGCGTCTCGTGAATGAATGGAGCTTGCCGAGTCCTCGCCTATCCAAGTGCACAAGATTTCTCCAAATGCGCCCATGTCGAGGAGGTTAGCAGCCCTTATCGGTGTATAGTAACAGATTTGAGATTTGAAAGTTTTGTAGTAGCAGACAGTTAAGAAGAACAAGAAACGGTTTTTTTTTTTTTTTTTTTTTTTTTTTTTTTTTTTTTTTTTTTTTTTTTGCATGATGGAGCCCCAGATAGATGGAGTTCAACGGATTTTACGTAAATCAACTATGCTATAAATTTTTAAGTATTGTTCTACTCTCTTGGATCAGTAGCAGGAGGGTATTGGTAAGAGAGAACATAAACACACGCACTCCTAATGCTACAAGGTTCTGCACTTAAAACAAGCTATAATGTTAGATCACTTCAGTTTCCGACCTCTCAGTCGTGTGGAATGCAGCGCTGTTAATATTCCAAAGTAAGAAACATATTTCCAGCGCATGACATACGTCCTTCTTGCAGGTTTCTCTACGAGAAACTATGGTAAGAAACTGTGGAACGGAAAAACTACTTCCTCAAAACACCGGCTTTGTGTGATACATGCGCAATATAGCTTTCCAGAGATGTATAGCGTCCACTGCTCACATACGATCACGTTTCACAAATTATACTATGCCCGCATCAGTCCGGTATAAAATACCTCTTACAAGGAAACAAAGAAACACATAGCAGCGGCGTCCGACGCGTGAAATAACTCGTTATGTCACCACTAGCTCTGTAAACAGCACATCTGTCAAGCAGATGTATACACGGGGATTGCAGTGGCTCACAAACACCTGCCGCTAACTTAGAATCATCTTAGGTATGAAATTAAAGTTTCGATTTTATAACCAAGATGCGACACGGGAACGCAGTAAATCGCGTAAATCTTCGTTCGTTTAGAGGAATATATCGAAACATTAGGGTCAAATTTCATCGCACATGAGATGGAAGTCCTGTGATGACTGAGAGGTTTGCTGTTATCGATCGCAAGAAGACAGTGCTCTAAGTCACATACGGGACACGTGATTGTATACGAGTCGAACGCAGGCTATGTCATGCGACTGTTGCATCCTGACAGAACAGCGGAAGTTGGTAAAATGACCTACGGCAATCTTTCCCTCTCCAGAATGCATCACCAGTCTGCCATTAAATAGTACCTCATTACAGTTCCATCTCAATCGATCACCCCGTCGACTCTCTGTTATCTATAACGCAGATGCATGCAAGTTTAGAGGAAGATGGTTCTCTGTTTTCCAGAAAAGCGTCAAATACAGTAGTTCAAAATGGCTCTGAGCACTATGGGACTTAATATGTGAGGTCATCAGTCACCTAGACTAAGAACTACTTAAACTAACCTAAGGACATCACACACATCCATGCCCGAGCCAGGATTCGAACCTACGACCGTAGCAGCAGCGCGGTTCCGGACTGAAGCGCCCAGAACCGCTCGGTCACAGCGGCCGGCAGCAGGGAGAAGGAGACAAATAATCGCCCTCATGTGCATCCCTACCGCAGGTTACACATTTGTATGGGTGTCGACAAGACGTTCTAATGTGGTTGAAACGATGGCACTCGTACCAGCGCATCGGGTTCGGAATGTACGGCCGGACTGTGATAATTTCATAGGCTGCTTTGATCTTGGACAGCAGCATCACTCAGTCAAAGGTGAGCAAAAGAGTGCTGGTGGGCACTAAGGAGAAATCCACATTTTTCGTTACATAATGGACGGCAATGACACCCTGGTCAGAGAGGTAAGATTGGATTTCGGCTTCGGTTAGACCATCGGGCAGCCTGGTGTAAATTACACCACGGGAAGAATTCTAAAATCTGTGGGCCCCGACATGAACAGGGTAGCCGTGGAGAAGCGAGGCAGCAAGCAGTTGTTGTACTGGAGAGTCAGAAGTAGCCTCCAGAAGCAAAGTGCCATTCTGGAAACGAAAGCAGGATTTCACAGGGCCGGCAATTTCATCAACACCTTCCTGAATAATAAACGGATTGACGGCGATGAAGGACTGACCGTCTTCAGTAAGTGAAACCACGAAGAACTGTAGTGCAGCGGGAAGGGCCTTTGAATCATTAGCTCATTACGTTAACGTTTCGTAGTGGTTGATTTGGTAGATGATTGACTCATTGCGAGAAAGTGCCCCATGATTTCCAGCGTCTCCGATGGCGCGCTTCTTCCAGCTGGGGGATCCCTTCACAAGGGGGCGCAGCCGCCTTAGGTGATTGTTCACACCTCGGGTCACACCTCCCGGACACCTGACAGAGGTCTCACTGCGCCCCAGAGAAAGAAGTCTAATGGCGTGGAGTCGGGGGACCATGCTGGCCATCGCACAGTACCTCCCCGCCCCATCCACCTATTTGGAAATGTCGCATCTAGAATGTCTCTGGCAACTTTTGCATTGTTTGCGGGACATCCATCATGTTGGAACCACACTGACAGACGAGTTTCCAATCCTAGATCCTCCATGAGGAGCGCTAGTGTGTGTTGGAATGGAGCATATCACTGTCCATTCAACGTTCCATGGTAAAAATAGGGATCTACAATACAGTTAGCAATGATACCGCGCCAAACATTGACACTTCACTATCGTAACTGGCCGCGGTGGCCGAGCGGTTCTAGGAGCTTCAGTCCGGAACCGCGCGACTGCTACAGAAGCAGGTTCGAATCCTGGCTCGGGCATGGATGTGTGTGGTGTCCTTAGGTTAGTTAGGCTTAATTAGTTCTAAGTTCTAGGGGACTGATGACCTCAAATGTTAAATCCCACAGTGTTCAGAGCGATTTGAACCATTTTTGAACCACTATCGCTGATGAGCAACTTGGCGAATCCAGTGGGTATTCTGCACGGACCAGTAGTGGATGTTCCGCAGATTCACATTACCATGATTTGTAAATGAAGCCTAGTCCGTACACAATGTATCGCTTAGGAATACTGGATTACCTTACAAATCATACCCGTACAATTCTTGGTGCACTGAAATATGGAACGGATGAGACCAATGCCGATGCAAGATTCTGCACACACTACTGTGACTTATTCCTGCACCTCGTGCAATTTCTCGTACATCCACCTGAGGATCGTGTGCTACAGCAGCCAGAACAGCAATTTCGTTTCTATTGCAAGTTGCTGGCGTTTTACGTCGACGTTTTGTGGGAGCCCAGTTTCCTGTTTCCGTGAGTGTCTTGCGTAAGTTTCCAGTGGCTCGATCTGGGTAGCGTTCAGCATACAATGTCACAGCTGCGGTTGCATTTCTGTGACATTCACCATAAATTAATATAATATCCAGTTTTTCTTCATACTGAAGGCCGGCATATCGACTAGATGACTGCAAACGTAACAAGCCACAAGGAAACACATTTTAATGGGGCAACGTATGCGAATTGCATTATAGCATGAGAGCAGTTCAGCAGACCAGATTAGAAGACATTTGTACACTGAAAGTAGAGCGTGCCGTGGTGATACTGGTATGTTTACGGCAGGATACAGGCGCCAGTGCAGGCAACCCTGCTCTGAGCACAGTACTACATGCGATGCATTACGTCAGAAACTGTGAGGCAATTGCTATTCTTTACAAGCCACGTATTTCAGAGCTTATGAGGTTTAGAAACGTGAAACCAAGTGTGTTACCACTAATTGTACCTCTAGTTGTCATTTCGCAACAATAAACATTATGCACAAGACATCTGTCATAATGATACCGCATTATAAGAGGTGGACCGGTTCAAGTAAGGTACAGCTCAAGAAGAGCTTAAACTATTCCCCCTTAGGAGTGTCATCAATGAAATATGGGCCAATGATGTGTTGTCATAAAATACCACACCATACATTAACACTCCACTGACGTAATACGTCAATCACATCACGATTACCGGCAGCGTGAGGTGCACGCTTGAGTCTCAAGACGTGCACTAGCTGTGCACTTCATTTATGTAAAGCGTCAACTTCGCTTCGCAATTTCTTGGGATGGAACTGACGTATTGCGATGCAACCAACGCCAAAATTTTTGTGATTTTTCATGCTATTAATTGCATACGAAAAATACGGGGTGTTCATTCAAAAATACAGTTTGTGTTGAAAATAGTATTTGTTTACGTTTTAAAATTTTGCATGGGATTTGTTTCCTAAGCACCTGGCGAACGTTCGTGTTGGTTAAAACTGTTTTTGAATATCTATTGTTGTTCCAGAGATATTTGAGGTGCAGAATTAGGTGAGATACTATATATTATACATATCTGTGTGTGCGTTACAGAGGGTGGCATATATACCGGGTGATCAGAAAGTCAGTATAAATTTGAAAACTGAATAAATCACGGAATAATGTAGATAGAGAGGTACAAATTGACACACATGCTTGGAATGACATGGGGTTTTATTAGAACTAAAAAAAATACAAACGCTCAAAAAATGTCCTACAAATGGCGCTTCATCTGATCAGAATAGCAATAATTAGCATAACAAAGTAAGACAAAGCAAAGATGATGTTCTTTACAGGAAGTGCTCAACATGTCCACCATCGTTCGTCAACAATAGCTGTAGTCGAGGAATAATGTTGTGAACAGCACTGTAAAGAATGTCCGGAGTTATGGTGAGGCATTGGCGTCGGATGTTGTCTTTCAGCATCCCTAGAGACCGACAGGTCGATCACGATACACTTGCGACTTCAGGTAACCCCAAAGCCAATAATGGAACGGACTGAGTTCTGGGGACCTGGGAGGCCAAGCATGGCGAAAGTGGCGGCAGAGCACACGATCATCACCAAACGACGCGCGCAAGAGATCTTTCACGCGTCTAACAATATGGGGTGGAGCGCCACCCTGCATAAACATCGTACGTTCCAGCAGGTGTTTATCAGCCAGGCTGGGGATGATGCGATTCTGTAACATATCGGCGTACCTCTCACACGTCACAATAGCAGTTTTGCTGTCCAGCGTCATCTGTCGGACATTTTGTGAACTTTTTTTTGGTTCTAATAAAACCCCATGTCATTCCAAGCATGTGTGTCAATTTTTACCTCTCTATCTACATTATTCCGTGGTTTATTTAGTTTTCGAATTTATACTGACTTTTTGATCACCCTGTATATGCACGTTAAATATTACAATAAAGTAACAACGAAAACTAGTCGCTGTTAATAACGCCACTTACTAAGAACAAACAGCACCCTCATCGGTTTCTGACTGACAGTTGCAGCGTTAGACGACGATCACGTTTCGGATTACTTATAGCTTATGGTGCACTTGTACTGTTCGCTGTTTTTCGTTGTAGTGAAAAAATGGTTCAAATGGCTCTGAGCTCTATGGTTCTTAACATCTTAGGTCATCAGTCCCCTAGGACGTAGAACTACTTAAACCTAACTAATCTAAGGACATCACACACATCCATGCCAGAGGCAGGATTCGAACCTGTGACTGTGGCAGTCCCGCGGCTCCGGACTGCAGCGCCTAGAACCGCACGGCCACCGCTGCCGGCGTTGTAGTCAAAATTCTTTGCGGTGGTGCCTTCCTAACAGCAGTTCAGCACATGAAACTGTCCGAGAAAAACACATTGACATTGGTGTAAATTTCGGGCCCATCTTTACTTCTACATAAATAACGCAAAAGTCAACGTTCATACATTTACTGGTGCTGATAACCACAACTTAACACATCGCAGAAATCACATGTGATTTCTGTAATTCATTACAGGAGAGCTATTGAATTTTCATGCAATCAAAGCCGCTATTTGTAGCTAAGTTCTCTAATGAAGTCGACGTCGGCAGGACTTTCAACTTGGAGCTTCCTACACTCTTCCTTTCACTTTCAAACAATGGTGATATTCGTCTTAAGACTCGGTCGAGTCTGCTTTTAAATGAGGGGGCGGTGTAGTAACGTCGAAGTAGACAGAAGGGTACTTAAGATGCAAATATCGTGTACTTTACTCATCATCGTATATTGCAGTTATGAATGTGCAGGTTAATGAGTTACGGTTGCGATTAACATCGTGGGGCACAGGTCAAATTTGCTCTGCACTTGTGTTCTTAGCTTAGAACTTTATGTTAGTTAAAATTAGGTACAACTAATGAGACATGTGATCAACAGTAACTGCTTTCTGTTTATGGAAGCCATTCATAAAATCTTCTATGTACACGTCAGGAAGAGTCATAACCGTGCCGCCAAGTAGGAGGTAACAACCCTGGCTTGTATACTAAACGGGCGGATAATGAATTTCTAAATGAAAACAGTGTTAGTAATAATCTTTTGTTAATTATATACCAAATCTTAGTAATAGATAGCTTGAAACACAATTTCGAATATTCATTTCACAATATCTGTCATCCCCAAGTGATAACACGGCTATCTACGTAAAAAAAATTTGAAGACCTGCGCGGGAAAACGGGCTAACTCTCAAATGTAAAAACTTCCGCTAAGAGTTGCCATCTGTTACTGGGTACGAGAACTATCAAAACTGACATTAATTTCACGCCTAAGTGATATTTAGGGGTGAGTCCAATGTCAGTTGTGTTAGTTCCCGTACCCAACAACAGATGGCAACACTTAGAGATAAATTTTTACATTTGAGGGTTAGCCAATTTTTCTGTGCATGTCTTCAATTCTTTTTCGTGCTATACCACGCTACACTTATCCTTCTCCTCTTCCCTTCCTCCTTCCTCTCCCCTTCTCCTTTTCTTCCTCTTCCTCTTATTTCTTATAGAACTTCTATTCTCCCTGTGTCTCATCTTCACTCTAAATCATCACTCCTATTTTGGTAAGAGATGCCATATTTACTTGTGACTTTTCACTGCATTGTTTCTCTTATTTCGCCACTTCATTGAATTACAAATAAAACCCATCCCACAAGCAATTATAAATCATTTGGAAACTTGGAGAATTTCATCCCGGGACTTTACGAGTCATCTCGCTACGGGATGTCTATCTACAATAGATCTCTTGGCTGAATTAGTTCAATGTTCCATTGAGCTACCGAATGAGGTCATGCAGTGTTCACGACATTCGACTCACACTGGGGAAGGCTCAAGCGCGGTGGTCTAGCGATTCTGGCGCTGCAGTCCGGAACCGAGGGACTGCTATGGTCGCAGGTTCGAATCCTGCCTCGGGCATGGTTGTGTGTGATGTCCTTAGGTTAGTTAGGTTTAAGTATTTCTAAGTTCTAGGGGACTTATGACCTAAGATGTTGAGTCCCATAGTGCTCGGAGCCATTTGAACCATTTTGAAGGCTCAAGCCACTGTCAGGTCATATAGTTTGCGGCTTTCCATGGATGTTCTAAATTGATTCATGTTAAAGCCAGGGTTGTTCGTTTGGAAATGATACTGTTCTTACCGCATTCTTCCACAATTCCAACTAGCGCTCCGTCTCTGATGATCTCATAATGCGTGGGACGTTAAACCGAATCTTCCTTCCTAGTTCTTACTAGAGTAAGTGGATGTCGTAATTTTAAAGTCGCGCCTTTTTCCTAACTGAGCGCAAAGGAACCAGGTAACTAAATCGACAAATAATTCCCCTCAAGATACCAGAGCGCAAAGGAACCAGGTAATTAAATCGACAAATAATTCCCCTCAAGATACCAGGTAAATGAACAAAGTTTACTTAATATTTAGAATAATCGAGGAGGTTTACTGTTACTAATAGTGACACGGTGTAGACCAAGGATGGCCAACCGTTCGATCGTGATCGACCGGTCGATCGCAGCTATTAGTCCAGTCGACTGTGTCAAGGCACAAAACATGCAAGGTTAATGTACGTAACAATAATAGTTATATGTAAAAAAATATTTAGAACACACTGCACAACGTAATTACCAACTGTTGTGCGCATAATCTTGTATCGTTTTTCAATCGCCGTCCCATCTCCTTATTCATCCCCTCTTCCACGCGTTAGCTCTCTTTCGATTTCGGCACGCAATGGAAATAGTCGGGAAGCATGTGGGACGCGGGTTTGGGGCTGATGTCAATCCGAGAGGGACTAGCGGTGTTACGACGTCAACTACAACTGATGTTAAATCAGGATTAGACTCTACATCGCGCCTCAATATGGAATGATTCTGAAGGTTCATCAAATAAAGTAAGATAATATTTTCAATATTATTTTACACCAAGCGAAAAATGGAAATTTAGAGCGACATTTTAACAGACCAAGCGAATTCCCCCCCCCCCCCCCCCCCCCACATGCTAAGTCAAACTGTGTGATTCACGACGTTTTTGAGACTATTTTCAGCAGATTTTGTTGGATTGCATTGTTTGTTACAGAAGTAGTGGCGTAATTGTATAACTAAATCACAGCACACAGTACTCAACTTTGTAAAATCCTGTTTTTTTATAACTTATCATGAAAATCTTGGCAAACTTGTGCTTCAATTGTCACCATGCCGTTGGCTACTGATCTAGTTGACAACTGCAGCTTCAATAATTTCCCGCCGGTGGCAACAATAGAAAGTTTCCGCTTCACAATACTGCGTGAACTTTCAACGGTCAGCCAGTTCGTTAGATAATCAATCGAGCCAACGTACAAGTCATGGAACGTGGGAAATACAATCTCGTGCTTAATATAAGCAGCGCAAGAGGTGACAGCTAGCGATAATTCGTTGCTATGCTGCGGGAGAGAGAAGACAAACCATACTGTCTGAAATCCCTTGCTGTTTGAGCAAAAGCGTAAATAAATAAAAATATAGAAAGAATACTGACTGGTTAACTTTCTGCCACCGTCATGAAAATAAATTTAAAGCACATTTAGTGATAGGATATCTCTAATTTTACTATAATACGAATTATGTTATTGGCATTTTAATTCTAAGTTTGAAGGTCGTCGAAAAATGTGCAGGAAAGAAATCAGAAACTTATCACTTTCACCAAGAATGGGAACCGAACTACTTCATTACTATGGTGAAAGACAACTGCTGCTACTTAATATACAATACATCCTTGGCAATACCGAAAAAAGGAAATGTAGAGCGAAATTTTAACACAATTGGTAGTAAATATCAGACAGACTTTCCACTAAACAGCGAAATAAGAAAGAGCAAATTGCAAGCATTGAAATCGCTATTAACAGTCCAACGAAACATGTTTTCTTGGCCTATTGAGCGAAGTGAGGCTGCAACTACAGCGTCTTTCCAAATAAGCTACAGAATTATACTAAAGAGGAAATCTTTTTACGATGGAAAATACATCAAGGAAGCCGGTCATTGTGGCCGAGCGGTTCTCGGCGCTTCAGTCCGGAACCACGCTGCTGCTACGGTCGTAGGTTCGAATCCTGCCTCGGGCATGGATGTGTGTGATGTCCTTAGGTTAGTTAGGTTTAAGTAGTTCTAAGTCTAGGGGACTGATGACCTAAGACGTTAAGTCCCATAGTGCTCAGAACCATTCGAACCATTTGAACATCAGTGAAATTTTCGAAGAAATATCAGACTCACTGTCCATGAATTTCAAAAATCAAAATAAAATTCAAAAAGGTGTTCATGGTTTGCAGCTGTCTCGAAATACTGTGATGCGCCGTATCGAAACGATGAGCGAAAATATAAACGAACGCCTACAAAGAGATATCGTCCGCTGCGTTGCATTTTCGCTACAGCTTACCGAGTCAGCGGATATCACTGGTCTTTGAAGATTTGACGACGAAAGAAGAACTGCCAAGTTAGATTTTCTCAAAAGGAAAAACTCGTGGCCGTGATACATTCGCAGAATTCATAGCATATATTAGCAAGAGTCAGCTACCTTAGTACAAACGCGCGTCAGTGACAACTGAGGGGACTCCTGCAGTGACAGGCATTTATATTAGTTTTATTACTTTATTTAAAAAAGACCAAGACTTCGTTAGCTGCCACTGGATAATCCATCAACAAGTACTGGCTAGTAAGGGACTAAACACAAAACACGTAGTGGATGTTTGTTCCAAGATTGTAAATCTCTCCAAAAGCCTCTCTTTAAGCAGTAGTTAGATGGGAAAGAACCAGATTTGCCATTGCACACTGACGTGAGGTGACTGAGTCGAAGCAAGTTGTTGCAAAGATTTCGACATCTATTGGACGAAATAATGAAATTTCTTGAAGATAGAGGTGATGATTATAAACAGCTGCGTGACTTAGACTGATAACGTGATTTAGCATTTTAAGCAGATTTTACCGGCAATCTGAGGACATTAAATTTCGAATTACAAGGCAGGAATAAAACAGTAGCAGAAATGATGAGTTCTATTGCAGAATTTCAGTCAAACAACGCTTATGATAGATGACATAAAGAAGAAAAAATTTCAACAATTTGTAAACATCAAGCATCACATGGAAAAACATCCTACCTGCAGTTTCATTCCTGACAAGTACACGGTAGAAATTAATGCAATAGTATCAGACTTCTCAAATATTTTAGAATCAGTAAAGCGAATTTAGAGGTACAATTCAACAGTTATCCGATTAATAATTCCACTGCTCATAGTAACGTCTACGAAATCTCTATAAAGTTTACAGATACATTTCAGAAGAACCACATGATCTGCGCTGCGATATAATTCTAAAAGCAAGGACATACTTTGGTCAACAATTCTGGGCATTGATTCCGAACGACAAGTATCCAAATTTGAAGAAACGTGTTGATCAAACGTTCTCGCTTCAGAGACACTCATATACTGGATTCATTAATGTTGGCAATTTCCAACTACAGACCTGACTTTGCTAATGTAGCGGAAGAGGCTCAGACGCACTGCTCACGCTGATATGAGTAAATAGTAAGAATAATTTTCAATTTTATATTTCTCCTCTTAATCAAATAAAAAATACTACGTAACTGTGCTGAGCGGAGTCACTAGTCACTAGTCACTAGTCAGCGGCCTCTCCCGCCGGAGGTTCGAGTCCTCCCTCGGGCATGGGTGTGTGCGTTGTTCTTAGCGTAAGTTAGTTTAAGTAGTGTGTAAGTCTACGGACCGATGATCTTAACAGTTTGGTCCCACAGGAATTCACACACATTTCAACATTTTGAATGTACATAACTGTATACTGAACTATACTGTTTCATATAAAAGTTCAAGAAGTATGTAAAAGGTAGATGGCGTAGGGTTTCGTTAGTAAGCTGTAGATCATGGGTATAATCAAGTTGGCCACCTCTGCTTTAAAGTCTCCGTTATTTACATGCGTCTTATGGCCGTACTGCAGGAGCTCAATGTAAAAACAGGATTTTGTATGTACTCGAAATTCTGTGCTGACTAAACCACTTACGTGGCCATAAAAATTTCCATATGTTTAAGGTCGAACAGTGTGAACTCCACAGTAAAATTTACGGTTCATGTTGCGACTTAGAGAGTAGTTTTAACTTGATAAACTAAACGTTTGCAGTCCTGCTATAACGTAGCTTCGTATATCACATTGTACGCATTGTGTTACGGTGTGGAAACATTTCACGCTACTTAATTGATAACACTTGTTACGCGTTCTTCGGTCAGGGCCGGTCCTGTCAGCTAAAACACACAGCAGCCTCTTTAGTCGAAGGAAACCCGGCACACCCCGCCAAATGTCAGCAACGGCTCTGAATTATCCTGATATACATATGAATGCTAGCTTACCTCGCACCTCTAAGCTGTTTATACTGATGCGTCGCTCAAAAAAAGATCGTAGTGAATTCGTTCTGAAGTGGTACTGCCATTCGTCTACGCCGCAAAAAAGTTTCTTTCGTTCAGGATTATCTTCAATGACGATTGCCTTCACTGGGCAGATTTCTCACTGAGAAGATCATGGCACTACTGGTTTTGCTAATCCTTACCTTTACAAACTGCCAGTTGACAATCCTGGCATTGCCCGGATATTCATTTGGCAAGTTTTCTTTTCGAAACCTTACGTGTACGCCTGCAGTAGACTCGCTGTGGGATGATCCAGGACATTTTCTATACTCTGGGCCCAGCTTCTTCATTTGTTTGTAATACTATTTCGTAAACCTCTCTACGACAACGCCTCTTCACAACTCTGTAGACGGCTATTGTTTTCGCTTGCGGGCGTTTGCGCTTCGCATTTGAGAGCTGTCAAAAGCGCTACCAGCTGTCACGGAATTTTTTAAGTTGACCCGACTGTAGGACTGTCTCAGCAGTAAAGAAGGAATGTACTAAAATTTCATGCACGATGCGGACGTTTTTCAAGGATCTCAGTGTCTATGACGTCATATCTCTTGAACTCGGTGTTATACAATTAAATCTTGGTGTAGGTACATTCAGCAGCAAATGTGGCTCCTATTTGCGAAATGTGTTGTGAATAGAATTAGTAACAAAGAAGTAATAAATTTAAACGCCACGCAAAATGTGGCAGTTTTTCACGCATCTCAGTGTTTATGATGTCAGATCTCCTGAACTACGATAGATAATTGGTTCTTACACCCACAGCGACTGTTTCGTGGCCGGCCGGAGTGGCCGTGCGGTTCTAGGCGCTACAGTCTGGAACCGATCGACCGCTACGGTCGCAGGTTCGAATCCTGCCTCGGGCATGGATGTGTGTGATGTCCTTAGGTTAGTTAGGTTTAATTAGTTCTAAGTCCTAGGCGACTGATGACCTCAGAAGTTAAGTCCCATAATGCTCAGAGCCATTTGACTGTTTCGTGACAGTAAATGGTATGTGTACCAAGTCTGGTTGTAATCGGTCCGGTGGTTAAGGAGGAGATGTGAAACATAAAAAAAACACACACACACACACACACACATATATGTACATACTAAATATCAAATAAAAACAGTCTGTCTCATTTTCTGAATTTTTATTTGTTAGCAACCGGTTTCGGCGCTTCCCTCAGACCATTTTCAGGATTTTCAGCGTCATTATGGCTGCAAATGGTGGTAGATGGAGGAGATCCGTAGAAGTATGATTGTCTCTCTGCGGATCTCGCTCCGTCTGCCGCCACGCTACGGATTTCGCTCCGTCTGCCACCACTCTACGGATCTCGTTCCGTCTGCCGCCATCAACAGCCCTAATGGAGGTTAAAAGCCTAAATATGGTCTAAGGAAAGGGCCGAAACCGGTTGCTAACAAATGAAAAATCTGAAAACATGATCTAGAATGTTTTTATTTGATTTTTAGCATTTTATACCGATCGCTGTGCTCCAATCACAGAATGCTTTCTAAAATTTGAAATACATACATACATTTTTATATTATGTATGGATTAACCACAGAAAAGCTTCCGTACTCCCACCTTGCGCCACACGTACTAGCGTTTCTAATGGTACTTTTGTCACTATTATCTTACGACGGAGACCAGCCACACCGTGTGTTTTTATTGCCAGACCGATTTTGTTTCCGCGAACACCAAATTCCTTCACGATTATCTTCTTGTTAACGTGTGTTACATTCACAATTTTTATAGTAAACTGTTTATCTGTAATACAACATAAATTTGATACAACGTCAGCATCCATGCAGGGTCCCTAGAGCAAATATCTAAAGCGGGGACCACTCCCCCTCCATCCCACGACAGCACTTTTTCCACTCCCAACTCAACAAAATGTCGCCCACTTTTCATCTCGAACAGTCAGACTACCACACCCCACCTCCTGCCCTCACATACATACTAACACACTAAATCCTCATTCTGATGGCACTTCTATCTCTTGAGTTAAAAAGTGAGACAAATAATGAAAACAAGTAACAAAAGGTATATTTAAGTTCTTTTCATCCTTCGATCACTGCACGTAACAAATGCTGTACACTACTCAAACAAAATTTCAGTCAAATTAAAAACCAAACTGTTTGTTGTGATAATCTGTATTTAAAGAAGCTCAACGGACAAGGTACGAGTAGTAGTGACCATTCTAAAAGTACGATGGTCGCATTACAGCTCTGTATGTGGAGTAGGACAAGTACCACGGTGTCACCTGACACCCAGCCACTAATGTATGTCATGGCTGTGAAATGCCCCATTTGTGACAATCGGATTTACAAAATCACCGTAGTAATATATGATGACGGGACAGTATGGAACAAAATAGTTATTGTGTTAGGGTGCAACCTTCCCACCATCAATTGTAATCACGACTTCCATAAAAATAGCAAAGGTAATGTTAATCAGAACGTTGGGATGAATTGTGGTCCAAATAACAATATATTTATTCATTCTTAACATCACAAGACAAAAAAATATGGATAAAGAAACGGCACCCAAACATCTTCACTGTAACGGCGACTAAATTTTGGATTTTCATAATAATATTTAATGTTGACTTTTTGCACAGTCGATCACCCTTCACTTGTTGCTACGTTACCGAAGTCAACATAGTTAATAACGTGTTTGGATGTTAGTTATTATTTCAACATCCTATTTACGACGTTACTTCTTATCGACAGCGTTTCTGATTTTGTATTGTCTGTTCGATTAGAAACGAAATATTAAATAGCTTTTAAGTAACAATTTACGCTCCGTAATATTTCATAATCGAACGTTCCATCATCAAGAGATACAATTTGCAACTTGCCTATGATTATCGTGGACTAATACACACGCTATTGCGGAAATCACTTAAGTTTTTTGTTAACAACATTTAATAATAATATCTTATTTTAAATTGATCTAAAGTTGTAAATACTTTGACATGTCTTACATACTTTTAAAAAGAGATCTACGGATGAATAAAGCTACTACTACTACTACTACTAGGTATTCTTAGTCCGTGACCTTACGGCAAAGATTTACCTAGACCTCAATATGTTTCAACGTAAGTCTGTTCCGTATAATTAACTATAGTCACTTTTCTTGCAATTTAACAGAAGTTTCCCGATCCCTTTCGTAGCATATCTCGCAGAAATGTCAGCTATATCGCAAGCCGCAGCTACGTAGAATTATTCAGAACGCAGAAGAGAAGACAAGAGAACTAACAATACCCGCGCATGGTTTATACAGTAGAATTTAGAAACAAAAGTAGCCCCGTTGAACTCTTTGATTGAGGCACTACTTTGCTGTGGGCGATATTCTGATGAGAGATATTATATCGATAATTTTAATTAAAACTTTTCCAGTACTATTAATTACTTCCGGTATTATCGATCACCTCTCCTGTATTTGATAATAAGCCTGATAATATTGTTGAGTGTCAGGAAGTTATTTCTGAAAGTATTTTTATGGAGTGCAGCCATGTATGGAAGCGAAACATGGAGCCGGTCGTTGTGGCCGAGCGGTTCTGGGCGCTTCAGTCCGGAACCGCGCTGCTGCTACGGTCGCAGGTTGGAATCCTGCCTCGGGGATGGATGTGTGTGTGATGTCCTTAGGTTAGTTAGGTTTAAGTGGACTGATGACCTCCGATGTTAAGTCCCATAGTGCTCAGAACCATAGGAACCATTTGAAACATGGACGATAAATAGTATGGACAAGAAGAGAATAGAAGCTTTCGAAATGTATGCTACAGAAAAATGCTGAAGATCAGATGTGTAGATCACATAACTAATGAGGAGGTATTGAATAGGGGAGAAGAGAAATTTGTGGCACAACTGGACTAGAAGAAGGGATCGATTGGTAGGATATGTTCTGAGGCATCACGCGATCACCAATTTAGTATTGGAGGGCAGCGTATAGGGTAAAAATCGCAGGAGGAGACAAAGAGATGAATACACTAAGCAGATTCAGAAGCATGTAGGTTGCAGTAGGTACTAGGAGATGAAGAAGCTTGCACAGGATAGAGTAGTATGGAGAGCTGCATCAAACTAAGCGGTTATACCTGTCAGGGTGTACTTTCGGATATAGAGGGACTGCCGGTAGCAGGCTGTTTCGCAAGTTAAAAACGAAGGAGCTTCGGTGACTAATCTGCCAGCAGCGCACACAGGAATGAGTTCAAATGTTTTCGGGATGAAAATTCTTCGGGACGTTCGTTACGGCGGTAGAGTACGCAAATAAGTTGGCTGGCGTTGATTTTGTAGGAAACGGCGCCTGTGGAATGCGGGCCCAGGCATTAGTTTGTGCGCCGGCCGCCTGCTGGCGCGCTAATCGCGGCTCGGCTGTCAGGCGGGCAGCGCTGCGCGGTTCATTAGGCGCGATTTCACGCGACCCCGGGCGCCGGGTCGAGCCGCGTCGCGCGTCCCGTCTCCCGTCAGCGGCGGCAATTGTCAGCCTTTGTCGCGAGGGGCGGCGCGGCGTAAATCTACTCGTCGCGTCGCGTCGCTGTCGCCAGCAAACCTGTCTCGCCCGTGCTAATTGCGCCGCGTCCGACGACACGGCGCCAGCCTAGGCGCTAAGGCGCACCACACCTAGTCACCGACTCCGTGGGGTGCTCGCCTCGCGTTACACAACGCGCCGCTGCTTAGTGCGTACGTGCGGTAGGTGCGTACACACTGGGCAAGTACCACAGAGCAGCAGCACGCAAGCTTCCGAGGTTATTCCTACGTTGCTCAACACCTGAAATTTGGTGTCACTGAATTCGGTGTTTCGGAAACTGCCGCCTATACCAGCAATATCGCATTTTTGAAACCAGTCAGGAACCAACTACTAGTAATCGGCAGCGATGACTGAGCACTTCGTGGTTCTCGCAGCATGGTAAGATCTCCAGATAAGATACACGCTCCAGTCACATTTGTTGTGTACTACTTCACATACTACGGTAAGGAGAGGTAGACTAAAGAGTGGTGCTACGTGACGCTATGCAGACGCCGCCTGTTCACGGCTCTGACAAGATCGCTTGTGCTTATTTCGCTGTAATTGTTGGACTGCATTCCCTGCTTCATCATTTGTAATGAATCTTTAAACACTTGGAGAAATACATGTTAAGTAAATCTTCCGTTTACTATGTTAACATGTTCTCTAATCATTTCTGCTACTGTCCAGCTTTCCTGGGACGATAGTTGTGCTGATGTTGGCCTGTTGTAACAGCTAAACATTTCACGCGGTCGTTGCAAGTGGGTACGTACGATATGCGATTATCCGCTTTTGTTTGTTTTATAACCCTAAAGTAGTTTCGGCGAAATACTGCCATCTTCAGTTGGTTTCTTTATTAAAATAATGAAAATTGACATCATACATTACATTACAAAAATTTTTTTAAATGTTACGCTCTATGGCTTCAGATACATGAGCAAATTATCTTATGTATCTGGAACCTAACACTACAAGTAACAGCGTTTTTTCATAATGTAATGTGACAATGCTAATTTTAATGTATTAGAATGAAGAAACCCACGGAAGACGGCGATATTTCGCCGAAAATGGTTTAAAACTTAAAAACAAGAAGTGTTTACATTATGGCGTGTTGTTCTATGCAGACACGGACCTACAAAAGAATGGGCACATACATTTCAGGCGCACTAGGCAAAGTACTTTCACTCACGTAGCGTCTCCACCAGCTATCATAGGACTGGTAGGTGATCTGATTTGCAAGTGTCAACGGCTGCCACATAACATATCACTAAAAATTTTCAGTTTTCCATAATACCTGGATTTCCACCCACTAATTAATTATAGCCTTAGCGATGGACGTACTGTGTGTTATCGCCAGGATATTTCATCGACGGCACAAAGGTGCAAAGAAAATGGATTACCGTCGTATTAAGTGATTACTGCCGCACCGTGAATAGCACGTGTAGCGCCAGCACTATTTTTGGGCGTAGGCTGACTAAGCCCCCACTGCCACAGCTAATGCAAGAGGCCATGAAAGCGGTGAGATCGGAACCGGCTGGATGTAGTTACATCAGGGGCCACCTGCTGACATGCCGAGTACTGGCTCCAAGTCATCGGGACGATTTCTACATGCTGCAGCTGAGTGGAGACACTAGCGGCGTAATAGCCATGAGGAAGCAGAAAAGCAGAGCCACTGCAGCCAGGGCAAGTCGTTGTTTCACGTCCGTGCCCTAGTTTGCTGTAGCTTACGCGATGCAAACCGATGCTATAACAAAACAAGGACAAGCCAAGTCCGTATAAATACCAGTCATTTGTAGCCAAAAGTATTACAGTCTATCAGCCCCCAGGACTTACGATAGTGTATGAGTCTACGAGTCTATGTGGATCAACAGCACACCACCTCCAGAGTCTGGCGCTGCTACATGGCGCAATATTGCTTGCGCTATCTCAGTTTTTGTCGGACTTAGCGCCCTCCGACTTGCAGGCCACCTTGGGGCCTGCTTGTGCTGCTGCCAGGCCTACCCTGAGGTGATGCCTATGACCGGAGAGCCACTCAGCCGACATCACGTGTGTGGGATCACTTGCTGGCGGTCTCCACTAGTGTGGCGGGACATTGATGCTGCTGTGAACCTTTTCGTTCACGCTTGGACGTGGGCATTATCCTGTGCACCACAGTGCCGCCTGGCAGCCGAACATCTTCAAGTCTGTAATTTTTGGGAACATTTCTCTTGAAGAACAACGGTTTTTTATTACATTAAAATGAACATAAAGTCACAATCGCAAGAACTTTCTTTAAGATACCAGTTTCGGTGTGTTTTAGACCATCTTCAGACCTCAGATGCTGCAACTCCACAAACTTCAGTTAGCGCTCTTTGAGCTGCAGCGCCACAACCTAACATCATGGTACGAGGTCTGAAGATGATTTAAAATAGACCGAAACCCGTAATCTCCAGAAAAAGTTCCTTCGGTTCTGACTGTTTATATTCATTATCATGACATCTGCTGTAATTTATCGAGTAATAAATGATTGTACTAAGAATGATGTTTTCATGTTGATACGTCAGACGACTACAAAGCATCCACGCACCGCTCCACTGCTACACCGCCGAGGGTAGTGTACCACCGGCTTCCTGACAACTCGGTTCCACAACCCGCTGTTGTGTGGCCATGAATTCGTGGCCATTACAGACCCACAGTAATAGAATGGGACGAAAAGATGACTCTCTAAAGGTATTTGATATGTTTTTACTTTTTATACAATTTTTCACCTTTTCTTATACAGTGTATAAAAATATCATTATGTCAGAAATGAGAGCCAATAGAAAATTTCAAACTTAAATTTAGGGTTCTCTGACGCAAAAAATATAAATTAATTCTATTCATGATAAAATTCAACTTTTGAAAATATGTAGAACAGGGTTATTATTGAATTTTTAACTGATAGTTCAGCTGTATAAGCATCCATTTCGCTATTCGAAGTTACGGTTTTGGATGCCCAGTGGTTCTACGTTTCCATATACATCTACTTTCTGAAAGATAATTTTTGGTTTAAGATGGTGAACACTCACTTTCCTCCTCCAATCGCGAATACCGCTCGGGAAGAATTACTGTCGGTACCTCTCCACAGCGGCTCGAATTTCTCTTTCTTTCCTGTCACGACGATTTCGCAAGATGTGTTACTTGACTCTTCTTCGAGCATGCGACCGAACCGCCGAATCTTTCCATCAGTAAATGGGGTATGTTCTCCACTGACTCGGTTGTTTTAACCCCCTCCACTGACGGAACGACCCACTTCCCAATTCCGTATGTATAAAACCAATACGGACTTGTAGCTGTCACGCCTTTGCGCTTACTGCTACGTATTTTAACTGTAAATAGCTCAGTCCCAATGGTAAGAGGCAGTAGTGAATTCACGTAGTTAATATTTGAATCCAGCACAGCTGCCACAAGCTCAGCTCACTTTTACTCCACTCCTACCCTCGCCATTGCACCACATTAACTAGGTGCTACGTGGACCTTGCTAAATTCACTTGCGTATACATTTTTGACCGTTACTCGCCAGTATTTACCTAATGAATAGTACACTCCTAACCGGACTATTTCCCTAAGAGCTGTGATGATTGAACGGGTTCGATCCACGGCCTACAGTGCCCTACAGTTCACACGGTAACACTGCCTACCTGACCCACTTAACTTGGTAGTGAGCTTATGTATCCAATCACCACTGCTAGCAGCAGTGGATAATCCTATCAGCACGACGAGAGCAGCAGACTTACCGTCGAATCCTCCTGAAAATACTTATAACTACGGTCACCAGCTCTGAAGGAGCAAAAGAATAAATCAATTTTTGGGCTCGTTTCAAAGTGAAATGGCTTGAGTTGAATTTAAACTTAATTCTGAATATTACTATTTCTGATCATTCTAGATGATTCTACAAAGCAAATACTCTCTCAATTTCTGTGAGTTGGCTTGGTAATTACTACCAAGACAGGTTATGCAACTTCAGTTAACAAAATTCTATCCTTCAACTTATTTAATGATTTTGGATATTACTCTTTGGACCATTGATACAGAATTAGTTAAGTGACTTTACTTGAAAGGTTGCTCAGAAAAATTTAAGTAACTATAAATAGGCAACTCATTCTGGTGTGACCATTGCTCTTTTCAACATTCTTATACGCTAAAGTATTCTACAACCAAAAGAATTGTAAATGAAAGAGGCGATGGTGGCCTCAGTCTGATTTCACTATACTATGTTTGAGGTTACTACACTTTACAATGAACAACATGCGTCGTAATTTTACTCATTACTATATTCTGTCCTCTGCACTTGCATAAAAGAAAACTGGTATTCTCCTTTTCCATGTATACAAAGTTCGACTTAACAATTGCAAGCAGTCTTGCCTTGGCTAGACGTGTCGGTGCTGGTGGTGAGATGCCGGTGGCTAACGCAGCTCTTCACGCCTCATGCCCTTAATGGCGGCTGGAACTACGAGCTGTAGCACTCGTATAAGCTACTGCACGTCCGCCATAAAATCTGGGCGCAGGAACTCTTACAATCAGCCCCAGTGGCATAGAGGCGGCTTCAACAACCATTCGTTGCGTTTTACTCCAAAAACGGCGACGATATTCGCCTCTTCGCTGTTGCACAATCACTTTTGCATGAGCACAGTTACGCACGTCCGATCACGTCAACACTCCCCAGGCCATTCCATTGTTCAGTCCCTGTGTCTCCAGCTACCTCTAGCTACGCTCGTATCACCACGAGTGGGGGCGTTCCCCTACCACCTTTTTACCGAAATCATTTAGTATTTAAGAATATTTATATTTACTACCCTGGAATCCATACCAGTCATAATAATTACTACTAGCGCTTTACAACATTAAATTATACAGTAATAACTTATAATTACCAAGAAAAAGAATACATTTGACTCTGAGAGCTTAGTGCATTGTCTGACAGGCAGCGCTATTCCCAGTTTCGCCAATAGATGGCATCAGGGTGCACTCCCTGGCAGTCTCACACAAGCGCGCCCGTTTCAGACGCACGGGCTCCAAATTACTGTCAGCCCACCATCATTTCAGTTCCGTTACACATGCCCCACTTCTTATTGAAGTATCTTACAGTGATAATTGAATAAGAAGTCTGTCCTATAATGAATCTGAAATGTTCGATAAGCTTTTTACCAAGGGTTTTCCCTTTCTTACTGATACACCTCGATACTTATATTACATATTTAAATACTTATATTACATATTTAAAATGAAACACTAATTCTTTCTCTCTTTCCTGCTAAACATTACATAAATGATTTACATATATTCTTTCCAAGTTTCTTACTTCTAAACAGAGTACACTTTAAACATATTTTTTTTTCGAAGTTTTAAATACACTTCTTTTATTTCAGGCAAGTAAAACACACGTTATGCGCCTATTACTTTGTAGCCCATCCTTTTCACTTTACCTCCTCACTTTTCTACCTCTTCCACAACACTTATTTACACATCTATTAAGGCTTTCTTAGAAGCTCAGTCTTTCCCAGTCCGTTTAGTCTCTACTTAAAGTAGAAGTTTCATTAGAATACTGCAATATATTTTAGTGAGCATTTACCTTTCACATAGAACAAAAGAAACAAAACTATTTACATATTGGTTTACTTTAATATTTATTTATATATTTATTTTCAATCTGGTAGAATTCGTGGTTCATACCTTTTGAGATCCACTATGTTTCTTACTCCCAGGCGTTTGCCTTTTAATGGGTACTCTAAATAATAAGCATTCACATTGGGTATGGACACTATATTAAATGGTCCATTATATATATATTTAAATTTGCTGATCTCGTTATTAATTTCACTTGACTTTTCATGTGTTTTTACAAGAACGAAATCACCTATTTTGAATTTGGGATTCCTTACTTTTTCGTCGTGACGACGAATTCTCGCATCTGCTTGTTTTCTCATCTTGTCTTTTACTAAGTTCTTTTTACTATCATAATCTAATTCAACTCTATTTGGAAATTCTAGTAGGTCTTCTACTAGACTTTTACTTCTTGTCTTTTTCAGGATTTCTTCTGGAGTAAATCCAGTGCTCTCGTTTGTTAATGAATTTATGATTTCTTCGAATTCACTCACATACATGCCCCACTCCTTGTGGTTACTATGGCAGTACGTCCTAAATAACCGACCTATCTCACGCATATATCTTTCTGCTGGATTGCTTGATGGGTGATAAGCTGAGATATGTACCACTTCTACCTGTTTCTCAGTTATCCCATCCTTCCACATTTTTGAGCAAAACTGAACACCATTATCTGATAGTATTCTCTTTGGCTTCCCTACTTTCACAAAATAATCACACACCATTTTATCATACACAGCTCTGGCAGTAGCTTTTCTCAAGGGATAAAGCTTTATATACTTTGAGAAAAGTTCAACTGCTACAAATATGTACACAAAACCCCCCATGGTTTTCGGTAATGGTCCAAAGATATCTACTGCTACTATTTCTAATACTTCATCAGGTTTTATTGATTGCATGGGCCCTTGATTAGTTGCATTTGTTACTTTCGCCTTTTGGCATAGATCACAAGATCTTATCCTCTGTGCTACCCTTCGTGCCATGTTGTTAAAGGTAATGCATTCATCTAACTTATCGGTACACTTCCGTGCACCACAATGGCCATATGCCAAGTGAACATAATCTATCAGCACTTCAGTGTGTTGTTCCGGCCAACATACTCTCCACTTCCCTGGATTATTTAATCTTTGAAGATACAGTACACCTTTATGTATTTTATATGAAGCCCTTATGTTAGTTGCGTCCGGATTGTCAAACTTGACCTTTACCGACTTGAGTGCATCATCACCACTTTGATATCTTCGCATATTCCGACATATTTCCCTAATTTTTTCTCTTCCTTCCGCTTTTTTGAAGTAATTCACCTCAAAAACATCTTCCCTATTCTTTACACTTTCTAGTGTCTCACCTCCTTCCGGTAATCTCGACAAAGCATCCGGTACTGCATGTTCTTTCCCTTTAACATACTTGATCTCTATATCAAATTGTTGTAAAAACAGCGCCCATCTGGTCAACCTGTTATGTAACAATCTGCAGTCCTTCAAAAATATTAAAGCTTTGTGGTCTGTATGGACCACAGTCTTATGTCCCCATAAGAAAAGTTGAAATTTCCTAAAACCCCATACTATAGCTAAAGCCTCCTTCTCTGAAACTGTATAGTTTCTTTCGTACTTAGACATGGTTCTACTCGCAAATGCTATTTGTCTATGAGTTTTTTCCCCATCTATCATTACCTCCTGAAATATGGATACTCCCAATCCATAATCTGAACTATCTGTTGCCATGTGGAATGGTTCACACAGGTCAGGGTGCCATAACTTTATGTTTTTAGCCAAATTGTCTTTTAGCCGGTTGAATGCTGTTTCACATTCCTCAGTCCATATATACACACTGTTCTTCTTAAGTAGGTTGTTCAGATGTGGGCTACTGAACACCTGATCATCCACATACTTACGATAAAAGGAACAAAGTCCTATAAACGACTTTAGTTGTTTTTTATTCTTGGGAGCTGGACAATTTCTTATTGCTTTGACTTTGTTGGGATCCTTTTCAATTCCCTCTGGTGTTACTATGTGACCTAAAAACTTTATTTCTTTCTTCACAAACTCGCATTTTTTCAGGTTCAGGGTCATTCCTCCTTTAATTAAAGCTTTGAACACCCTGTCGCATAACTCCATGTGCTCTTCCCATGTCCTTGTAGCAATTAACAAATCATCTACATAAACCGTGATTAGCGAACTAAGTTCACTCCCTAAAATTTTGTCTAAAGCCCGAATGAACACTGAAACGGAAGTATTTAGGCCAAATGGTACCACTGTGTAGTGGTAGCATTTGCCATTGAATAAAAATGCCGTGTACTTCCTAGACTCCTCACTTAATGGGATTTGCCAGTATCCTGCCGTTAGGTCTAAACTAGTCATGTACTTTACACCATTAAACTTCTGCAATAAATTATCTATGTTCTCTGGACGATCCAACTCCCTCTTCACAACTTTATTCAGAGTACGAGCATCTATCACTATTCGTACACTTCCATCCTTCTTACCTACTATCACCAATGGGTTATTATATGGGCTAGAACTCCGTTCAATGACCCCACATGAAACCATTTTATCTATTTCTTTTTGAACTGCTTCTTTCTTAGACAAGGGTACATTATATGGTGGTTTAAAGAAAGGTTCATGCTCCTCTACCTCCATGCAGTACTCATAATTTATCACTCGTCCCGGTTTGTCCGAAAATACCTCCTGATTTTCTTTCAGAATTTGCCATAGATCCTCCCTTTGGGCATCAGATAGTCCTTCCGTTTTATCCACTACATTTCGAAGGAGTGTCTCCTTATTTCCATCTTCAACTATCTGCCTCACCAGAAACCAATCGAATTTTTGACCTATTCCTGAATCATGATCATCTCTAAATTCTACCCATTTCAGCTGGTTCTCTTCCATTACTCTAGATGATTCAAATGGTATTTCTAATACCGCACTATCAACTTTACAAACTATTATCCCTTTGTCACAATCTATAATTACTTTTTGTTTTATTAACCAGTCAATGCCTAAAATGATCTCGGCACTGAGCTCTGGAACTACTAAAAATGCATTAGAAAATAGCTTGTTTTTTATCTTAAACTCCATCATCACTTGATGTTTAACAGGTTTACTACATTTCCCTGTCGCCCCTATCACTTTAACACCTGTTACTGGCATCATGACTACTCCTCGTTGCTCTTTGATCATCTCAAAAAATGCGTGCGAAATAGCACTTATTTGAGCACCCGTATCCAACAATACATATAAATCGTACCCACATATATTAATGGGTAGGATTGTTTGCATCCTATTGTCCTCTTTCATACTTTCTTTATCTTCCCATAATAAATCCTTTTCCACCGCCAAGTCTTGCCATATTATTTTTCCGGTTTTTATACTGACCATTCCATCCGGAGGTTTCTTTCTCCTTTTCATCCTAAATTCTTTCACCACTTTTTCCAATAGTCCTTCGTCTAGGCTCTTTAATGCCATCGCGTTCTCATTCGAATCTGTCATGTCTGAACTCTCGGTTGCGGAATCGGAAACTTCCTCTATTTCTTTTCCTCCCTGGATGCTTTCTGATGATTCTGACGATAATTCCTCCTCCTTAGAAATATGACCTTCTTCGGGTTCAAATAATTCTCGCAAATTATAATCCATTTCAATACTTTCCCTTTGTTGGATAGTGCATTCGCCACTCTTACTTTCATTATTTTCCCCTACTAATGGAATTCCAGTCTCACTCAACTTATTTGCTTCAGTACTACAGGGATCACAACACTCTTTCTCTTGGTTAGATACACTTTCTCTAATTTCTTTAAAAGAATCTTCACCACAGTCATGTACTCTTGCTGTCACTAGGTACACATCATAATCGGTATGGCTCTCTAACACTGTCATATTCGGGTCCAAATTAATCACTTGAGTGGAAGATCTTTCTAATTGTGCTGGCTGGCTTTTGAGCTGATGTATATATTCTGCATACGAGGCAATTTCTGAATCGGCATGCGTCTCTGCACTATGCCCATTTTTCTTATCCACCCTTTCCTCTTTAATTACTTCTCGATGCGATTCGTCGACTATTCGTACGAACCTTTTACCATAAGTCACATCACTCCTCCCTTACCCCTGCCTCTCTGCACAGTTGCCATCCCTACCGACAAACAACGCCTTCTCTGACTCTTCCTTCATCAATTCGTCACTCTGACCGCGAATTGTACTTATTTCATTCACGTGAGCCTTCACATCCGACCGATATTCTTTTCCTACTTCATTTCCCTTAATAATTCCTCCCTGCTCTCTCTCCTCTGTTTGTATCCCTGCATTATACTTCGCAAAGTTTCGTTTATGTAACTGCTCTTCAGGCGAACGACGCACTATCCTACTATAGTACTGCCTACTCCGATCTTCCCTATATTTGGGCCATTTCTTTCTTTCCGCGCGCGTTAGGCCCTTGACCTGCGCGGTATTTAGTTTTCCTGATTTTGATAATGCATCCTGATTCCCTGATAGTGTCCTCTCCCTCGCTGAGAGTTACCTTCTTGACCTCTTCCTCTCATCATGTTAATTTGCGGTTCATTCCTACCACCTTTTACTATTCCATTCTGGTTTCTGAAACCTCGAAACTCTCTAGTTTCACGCCACCTATCTTCATTCTCGATTTTTTCTAAAAATTCATCGAATGTTCGATGAGTGCCTCCTACATAACGCTTTGAATCGTCATGTAGCTTTTTCCACAACTCCCACACTATCTCCGATTCTGATCTACGATCTTTAAGATACTCCAAACGCTTGAACCATCCTTCACAGTATTCTTTCATGAGCCCACGCCCATGTTCTGGCATTCTGGCGACAACGAATTCTCTCCACAACCTATCTCTCTGTTGTGTGCTCCAGAATTCCTCAAGGAACTTTTCTTTGAAGTCTGTAAACTTCAAATTGTCGATATCCAAATTCAATCCCCAACGTTTAGCATGACCTGCTAAAGCGTCTATTACTAAATTAATTTTTTCTTTATCCGACATGTCTGTTGGTAAGACACGTTCACAATTTTTTATAAAATCCATTGGATGCCATCCACCTTGTTTCTTTTGAGGATCGTATTTTTCCTCCCTACTCAGTATTTCCGATTTTTGCATTACCAATGGGATACCACTACAGTTAAGAAACGTCTGGTTCTGAACTTGCTGACTTAATAATTTTATCTCATTACGCAGTGTATTTTCCTGCTCCTGCACACATGCATCAAAACTCAACATGGTATTGCGCAGTGTTTCACTATCAGCTGCCGTTTCTTTAACAATCTCTTTCTTTAGAACTGGTGCTATCACCTGTAATTTACTTTCAATTATCGGTTCTAATTTTTCACTAACCAAAGGTTCCACTGATTTCTCTATTCTCTGAATTTCGGTATCAAATCTTTCCTCTATTTCTGTGACTTTTCTCTGAACATTTGTTATTTCAGCCCTAATGCTATTTACTGATTTGTTTACCTCTGTGATACGTTGGCTTTGCGTATTCAAAATATCTAAATTGGCTTTTATTTTACCAGATAGGTTTTCATCCAATTGGGATATATGACTAGCCATTTCTGCTTTCAAACTAGCATTCCCTTCTTGAATTTGCGCCATCATCCTATTTAACAAACTTGTTAATTCCTTATCCTCTCCCTTGTGACTTGCATCCACAGATACATTGGGTTCACTTTTCACTACCTTTGGTTTCACTTCCCGTTCCTCCTGTCTTATGGGTGTGGATTCATCTATAAGATTTTCCAACCCTACAACAGTATCTATGGTCCCTAATTCTGGGTCTGACCTTGTAATGTTTTCGTCTTGCTTGTTACTATTCGACTCCATCTTATGCTGCTGTATTTCGTGCCTAATAGAAATGTTTATTAAACCAAGTATTACTTGTTTAACTCCTACTATTGGACTTTCTTTTGCTGCTTTGCAGGTTGTCGTCTTGAACTTACCAATTGTGGTATATTTGTCTACAACAGAATTTTAAATTTAAAATTTACTTGAAACTACAAGTTTATATAAAACACTTTTATTGCAGCCATTATTCTACAAACTTGGTTAGTCCTGTCACGGTCGCCACATGCGACTGAACCGCCGAATCTTTCCATCAGTAAATGGGGTATGTTCTCCACTGACTCGGTTGTTTTAACCCCCTCCACTGACGGAATAACCCACTTCCCAATTCAGTATGTATAAAACCAATACGGACTTGTAGCTGTCACGCCTTTGCGCTTACTGCTACGTATTTTAACTGTAAATAGCTCAGTCCCAATGGTAAGAGGCAGTAGTGAATTCACGTAGTTAATATTTGAATCCAGCACAGCTGCCACAAGCTCAGCTCACTTTTACTCCACTCTTACCCTCGCCATTGCACCACATTAACTAGGTGCTACGTGGACCTTGCTAAATTCACTTGCGTATACATTTTTGACCGTTACTCGCCAGTATTTACCTAATGAATAGTACACTCCTAACCGGACTATTTCCCTAAGAGCTGTGATGATTGAACGGGTTCGATCCACGGCCTACAGTGCCCTACAGTTCACACGGTAACACTGCCTACCTGACCCACTTAACTTGGTAGTGAGCTTATGTATCCAATCACCACTGCTAGCAGCAGTGGATAATCCTATCAGCACGACGAGGGCAGCAGACTTACCGTCGAATCCTCCTGAAAATACTTATAACTACGGTCGCCAGCTCTGAAGGAGCAAAAGAATAAATCAATTTTTGGGCTCGTTTCAAAGTGAAATGGCTTGAGTTGAATTTAAACTTATTTCTGAATATTACTATTTCTGATCATTCTAGATGATTCTACAAAGCAAATACTCTCTCAATTTCTGTGAGTTGGCTTGGTAATTACTACCAAGACAGGTTATGCAACTTCAGTTAACAAAATTCTATCCTTCAACTTATTTAATGATTTTGGATATTACTCTTTGGACCATTGATACAGAATTAGTTAAGTGACTTTACTTGAAAGGTTGCTCAGAAAAATTTAAGTAACTATAAATAAGCAACTCATTCTGGTGTGACCATTGCTCTTTTCAACATTCTTATACGCTAAAGTATTCTACAACCAAAAGAATTGTAAATTAAAGAGGCGATGGTGGCCTCAGTCTGATTTCACTATACTATGTTTGAGGTTACTACACTTTACAATGAACAACATGCGTCGTAATTTTACTCATTACTATATTCTGTCCTCTGCACTTGCATAAAAGAAAACTGGTATTCTCCTTTTCCATGTATACAAAGTTCGGCTTAACAATTGCAAGCAGTCTTGCCTTGGCTAGACGTGTCGGTGCTGGTGGTGAGATGCCGGTGGCTAACGCAGCTCTTCACGCCTCATGCCCTTAATGGCGGCTGGAACTACGAGCTGTAGCACTCGTATAAGCTACTGCACGTCCGCCATAAAATCTGGGCGCAAGAACTCTTACAATTAGCCCCAGTGGCATAGAGGCGGCTTCAACAACCATTCGTTGCGTTTTACTCCAAAAACGGCGACGATATTCGCCTCTTTGCTGTTGCACAATCACTTTTGCGTGAGCACAGTTACGCACGTCCGATCACGTCAACACTCCCCAGGCCATTCCATTGTTCAGTCCCTGTGTCTCCAGCTACCTCTAGCTACACTCGTATCACCAAGAGGTGGGGCGTTCCCCTACCACCTATTTACCGAAATCATTTAGTATTTAAGAATATTTATATTTACTACCCTGGAGTCCATACCAGTCATAATAATTTACTACTAGCGCTTTACAACATTAAATTATACAGTAATAACTTATAATTACCAAGAAAAAGAATACATTTGACTCTGAGAGCTTAGTGCATTGTCTGACAGGCAGCGCTATTCCCAGTTTCGCCAATAGATGGCATCAGGGTGCACTCCCTGGCAGTCTCACACAAGCGCGCCCGTTTCAGACGCGCGGGCTCCAAATTACTGTCAGCCCACCATCATTTCAGTTCCGTTACAAGCATACGCTCTACAAATTACGAAAGTAAATCTCTCCGTAAAGGACAACACCTTCCTTGATGCGTCTGTGCCTCTATATACAGGGTGAGTCACTAACTCTTGCCACCAAGAATAACTCCGAAAGTATGATAAATAATGAAGAATTTGAAACCAGTCAAAAATTTTTTCTCTGCACCATTTGAGCAAAAATATATAAACAAGTATACTTTGTGCTAAGCAACTATCAGCAGCACAGTGATTTATACTCGTGGTCACTATACACGAGGTCATATACAACAAATATTCGAAGATTTTAAACCACATGCACACTCTTACTAACATTGTGCGACGAAGACTCATAACTGCAAATAGATTTTCATAATACTGAATACTGATAAGGTTCAGAGATTTCAGTAGGTCTGCACACATCAAGATACAGAAATGAAATATTCACACACACACACACACACACACACACACACACACATCATTATATATGTTTATGCAATTAAAGAAAAACGTAGCTATGTGCGTGTAGATGTCATGACCAAATATTTATGTCACTGAAGAGTTCGATGTTCACAGTTCAAACTGTTTTCACAGAATCATTTTACTTAATCCTAGATGATTCACAGCAAGTTAAAATGTTGAATCTACATGTTCTGGATGGTTTACTGAATTCATCTGGGGATTTGACTCAGGAGTAGTGAAATATTTCATGCACACTTTGCCAAAACACCTCAGGACACTGAACAATCAGTCAGCCAATACATTCATTACAAAAATCATTTAACACTATCACCACTTCGACACCCAGCATCATACTACTACATATTCAATAACAAGATTTATGTGATACCGAGAAACCACGAAATATTATAGATTAACTGTCTGATTATCACTAAAGCGAGTGCTCTTGTTATGAAAGTCATGCTTTGAAGGTCCTGAAACTATTACACCACAGATGCATTGAGAAAGTACACAATAGACTTGCTTATCTACAGTTTACATGAGAGAACTTTTATGTTCAATGGAGGATTGTACAGTCACGCTTATTACAAGGTGGGAAGTAGTCTATACAAACATGCTTTGTATATGTGATGGTGTAGTAGTAATGGATGATTTTATTTGGAAGGTAGATCTGTCTTGTTATTTTTGACCTTGCTGGCTGTTCCTATCTTTAAGCAAATAATGGTATATTGTTAGAAAGAAAAATTACCACTCTTGTCCTGTAAAGTACATTTAGTAAAAGAGTATAGACCGTCACTAATACATATCAGTTCTTACTGTCAAACTTGTTGCAGGATATGAAAAATGTCCAACTTGAAATGAAAAAGTCAATCTTGAGAAGGACAATCAATATATCAAAATGTAACACAGTGTGTGTAAAAGCCTTCTCTTACTAGTTCTCACCAAACCTAGGTAATTTCAATTCATTTAAAAGAAAGAACTGCGAAGTACGTTCAGTTTATGTACAACAGCTCTATTATATTTATAAGTTTGTGAGAAGCATAAGAAAATATACCATCACTGCTATAGAACAATACTTTTGTGAAAGCAATACTTAGTAAGTCACACTCACAGAAACAGATCTAATTTATACACCAATTTACAATTGAACATGCTTGACCATAGATATGAGATTGTTTGTATCATAAATGTCTAATTAGGATATGGTAAACTTTGGCTCCACATACACTACACTCACATCCTGTTTTAAAAGTATATATTGTAGTGATTAAGAACATGTATAAATATGAATAACTTTTTTATTTGAAACATGAATGATTTAACCATAAGAGTGTACTACTTCATAGCAGAATTACCTGGGACATTATAACTGTCAATTGTAATATAAAAAAATAATAAAGGTTAATCATGCATTGATTATTTAGAATTATCTCCTTCTTTCGGTAGTTGTGCTCTGACCGAACTGTTGGAAGTTGAGACTGTGTGAGCATTTTGTAGAAAATGTCAGTGTAATGCAACTGAGAGAATAGAGTTTTGGCACCACCTTGTTTCACAAACACAGATGCACATACCGTTGCCACATCACAATAAGAATGTCGGAAGGACAGATTCTGCTTATAAAGAAGTTAATAAAACTTTCGGTGAAATTAAAAGGAAATTAGTTATCTTTAAGAGTGCAAAAGTAATCGCACTGTGATCACAAACGAGAGAGCCGATACGTGGAAGAATTTCATTGAAGGCATTTACTATGGAGGAAGGAACTGTGTGCTGGCGTGATAGAAAAAGAAAGCCGCGCGGGATTAGCTGAGCGGTCTAGGGCACTTCAGTCATGGACTGTGCGGCTGGTCCCGGCGGAGGTTCGAGTCCTCCCTCGGGCATGGGTGTGTGTTTGTCCTTACGATAATTTAGGTTAAGTAGTGTGTAAGCTTAGGGACTGATGACGTTAGCAGTTAAGTCCCATAAGATTTCACACACATCTGCACGTTTTTGAGAAAAAGAAAAGTAAGTCGATTTAGAAGGTGTAGGGGACCCTGTATTAGATTTTAGAAGAGCTTTTGTAGACTTGCGAATAAATGAGGTGGAAGGGACAGACAGCACTCCTTCTCAAATTCTAAAATCGTTACGGGATGTGACAACCAAATTTCTAGTTAGTTTGTACAATCTATAAGGGTGAAGACATATCAGACTTTTGAAAAAAACAGCATACAATCACGAAGATAGAAAGAGCACAAAATGAGAGAATTGCAACATAGTTAGCTTATAATTCTTACGTCCGAGTTCCTGACAAGAGTAACATACATTTCCGTTTCACACGTCACTACTTCTCCCAGTGGCGCACACGCGCAGCAGACACGTGTTGCCATGTGGAAGGGTGACGTAGTGGAAGAGCCATTCGGTCAGTGATCAATTTCTGTGTAATGCTGCATGCAAGTTTACAATTAGGTGTAAAATGTCATTGCCGGACGTAGGAAAACCCGAGAAATATCCACGCAGACAATAAATCCAGATGTAAGTGTAAATCAAACAAAATTGATATAACTAAAAGTCAGACTTCAATAACACTCATAACTAACTGTTTTTAATTCTACAAGTTCTTAAGTCAAACTTATATTTTAAATACGTTTCATTCTAGATCAGCGATGATGTTTTTACTGAATAAACGAAAGTGGTGTGGTAAAATATAAGCGCGTTTTTAGCAGCTGCAAAGCTGGATTTCAAACCCCTTTGTTAATTAACTTAATTTCTTGGCTGGAAGGCATAGTTGTTCACAACATAAAGTTTCGTATCTCGGAATCAAACTAGATGCAGCTGCCGTCATTTTCTGTTCCGCGTCAAGTTTCGTACAATCTGAACTGTGTGGCACGAGTATTACGTGCCAGTTGATTTCTCTTCATCCCTTTCAGTTTAAATATCTCCGTATTGTCCTTAGATCAATTAGTTGTAATGATACATCTAATTAAAAGTGAAATATCATGAAAGTTTTGAATACCCAATGTCGATGAATTGAAAAGTGTAGGACTGAGGGCAACGGTATTCTCTTGAATGACTGCACAGTTCAGAGACTTCCTCCATTCAGATAATTAAAACTATTCATTGCTTGTAATGCTATTCCTTTAAGAAACACTAATTCCGACTTTAGGAAGAATTGTAGTCAATGCTTCCTTCATTTACAGTTGAACTGTTCCGACGAAGTCTTGTAGTTCATTCGGTGGTGTTTCTACAGTTTCGTTCAGAAACTGAACGTCATCTGTTCCTCCGATCTTCATAAGAAAGCCATCCGGAGTCAGAAAGTGAGCTTTTTCTTATTTATTTAGACGTCAAGCTTCGTAGCACCAAATTAAGGATCAAATATCCAATGTCGTAGAACATGTCAGCACATGAAATTAAAACATAAAAGTAATAACAATTGCCGGCCGGAGTGTCCGAGCTGTCGGCACTACTGTCGGGAACCGTGCGACCGCTACGTTCGCAGGTTCGAATTCTGCCTCGGCATGGATGTGTGTTATGTCCTTAGTTAGGTTTAAGTAGTTCTAAGTTCTAGGGGACTGATGACCTCAGAAGTTAAGTCCCATCGTGCTCAGAGCCATTTGAACGATTTTTTAATAACGATTAAAAATAAAATGTTTATGAACCCGAAAAAAGTCAATCCATAAGTTTAAGTAAAGTAATCAACAGTGAAATAAGAGTCAGCTTAATTTTTCAAGGAACGCCTCGACAGAATGGAAGGAGTGACCAGTGAGGAAACTCTTCAGTGTTGCCGTAAGTTAAAAAATCACAGAAATAAAATGTTTCTTAAAAGGTATACGGCCGTGTTTGTAGGCTCTAACTATTCGTCTGTTCTTAATCGATCTGTACGCTCTATGAGTCGACGAAATATTTAGAGTACGTTAAGTTTTGATCCAAGCAAGTAGTATATCAACATACATTGAGAAACAATTAACAAAATACATTCTTGAAGAAGCAGGACACTTTTGCCCTTTCCATTCCCTGCAATTTCGTTCATAAGTAGGTCGCAGTAGTTACATAAAGTGAACACGAATTGAAAATTAGGCTAAAAATACCTAAACATTACAAAGGAATCTTGTCAGTGTAACATCGGCCAACTAGTACAAGCTCCCAAACATACGTCATGTATATCTCGGATGCTTTTCTGGTGAGTTATACACTGAAGCGCCGAAGGAACTGGTAAAGGAATGCGTATTCAAATACAGAGATATTTAAACAGGCAGAATACCGCGCTGCAGTCAGCAACGCCTATATAAGACAAGTGTCTGGCGCAGTTGTTAGATCATTACTGGTGCTACAATGGCAAGTTATCAAGATTTAAGTGAGTTTGAATGTAGTGTTATAGTCGGCGCACGAGCGATGGGACACTGCATCTCCGAGGTAGCGATGAAGTGGGGATTTTCCCGTACGACCATTTCACGAGTGTACCGTGAACATCAAGAATCCGACAAAACATAAAATGAAACTTCCTGGCAGATTAAAACTGTGTGCCGGACCGAGACTCGAACTCAGGACCTTTGCCTTTTGCGGGCGAGTGCTCTACCATCTGAGCTACCCAAGCAAGACTCACGCCCTGTCCTCACAGCTTTACTGCTGCCAGTACCTAGTCTCCTACCTTCCAAACTTTGCAGATGCTCTCCTGCGAGCCTTGCAGTACTAACACTCCTGAAAGAGGATATTGCGGAGACATGGCTTAGCCACAGCCAGGGGGATGTTTCCTAAACTGCTGCAGCAGTAAAAAGATCCTGAAAGAATGGACCAACGACGACTGAAGACAATCGTTCAACGTTGCAGAAGTGCATCCCTTCCGCAAATTGCTGCGGATTTCAATGCTGGGCCATCAACAAGTGTCACTATACGAACCATTCAAAGAAACATCATCGATGTGGGCTTTCGGAGCCGAAGGCCATCTCGTGTACCCTTGATGACTGCAGGACGCAAAGCATTACGCCTTGCCTGGGCCCGCAGCTCCGACAATTGACTGTTGATGACTGGAAACATGTTGCCTGGTCGGACGAGTCTCGTTTCAAATTGTATCGAGGGACAGACGTGTACGGGTACGGAGACAGCCTCATGAATTCATGGACCCTGCATGTCAGCAGGGGACTGTTCGGTAAAGGTATGGGCGCTTGCCGTTGGAGTGATGTGGTACCCCTGATTCGTCTGTATACGACTCTGACAGGTCACACGTACGTAAGCATGCTGTCTGATCATCTGCATCCATTCATGTCCATTGTACATTCCGATGGACTTCGAGAATTCCAGCATGGCAATGCGACACATTACACGTCCAGAATTGCCACAGACAGCTTCCAGGAACACTCTTCTAATTTTAAACACATTTGCTGACCACCAAACTCTCCAGACATGAACATTATTGAGCACTGCGGGATGCTGAGGTCTCCACCCCTTCTTACGGATTTATGGTGAGCCCTGCAGGATTCATAGATTCATGGTGTCAGTTCCTCCAGCACTACTTCAAACATTACTCGAGACCATTCGACGTCGTGTTGCGGCACTTCTGCGTGCTTGCGGGGCGCTAAACAATATTAGGCAGGTGTACCAGTTTCTCTGGCTCTTCAGTGTATGTTTATGGAGTAAATGACGCACATCAAAGGGCGCTAAATTCTCTCGTAAGGGAATCGACAGTGTCCTTCACTTAACTCTGGCCCATAACTCGCGCGACATCGTAATAGTATTGTTCAGATTTCCCTCAGTAGAAGAAAAGAACGTTTAACAAATGCACCACAATATAGATATATTACATCTTACCCTTTAATGTAGCAGAAAGTGTCTAATATTGGAAAATTTCCGCAGCGTAACCGTGGTACAGTTTGGGTTCCACCACTCTACGATTTTGTAATCCCTGTGTTGTTAAGAAAAGTGATGCACCACTCCTTCCGACAGGTATGCAAGCCCGATGGAAGAGACATTGTGACGGCTACAGCCTTTACGAAATACGTGAAATGTATTCGCAGTTGCATATTCGAAAAACCGTCAGATTTATAAGGGAACGACAATAATGAAAATTATTGCCGGATCGGGACTCCAACCCGGCTTCCCCGCTTGAAGCGAGCGGTTGCCTTAACCGCTTTTTTTCCCTGCCCACTCTCTTTTTGGGGTCGAGCCCGAGACATTGTCGCAGTGCCCTCCTCACCTCCATCAGGCTTTTGGGTACAGGATGTAGGAGCAGCAGGAACCTTTATTATTCACAAAACCTTAGTATGTCCCGATAACCTTATAACTATCCTGGAGGGAACCCCGCTGACGTCCGAACATGCTGCAGGAAAATGACAAGATGGAACCATTTCTGGCACCCTTCAACAATTCGCTAACATAAAAAATAAAGTAAGATAACAAAATAAAAATGCAAAATAAAAAAAACCTCATACTGCGTGCCTCGCATCTGTTCTCTGTTCCCGGCTCGTTTACTCGCTTTGTTTTCCGCAGCCGATGGATTTAATTGATCTGTTGCACAAACGTCATCTAGCTTCTTATCTCTGCGCAACTATCTGGCGGATCCGAAAACTGTTGCTAACAAATTTGCATACAAATCTTTATATGCCAAGGCGTGAGAGTTTTTGGCGTCCACCTTGCAGGTATTGCCAATAATGAAGTACGTTCGTGTCTGTATCACGGTATGTGCAATGGACTGTCATACCCGTGATCCACGCCATCGCTTCCGTGTTATGACGCGGAAAATGCGTTTCCTCCGGAGGAAACACTTTGTCGGAAGAGTTTCTACGAGAGTCCAGGCCTCTAACGTCGCGCCGCATACCAACCGGTGCTTGCCCATTTCAAGTATGCCGCATCATTGACACATGGGCGAGTAGCCTAGTTTTTGTCATTTGTCGGGTACTTCCAGTTCACGAAAATGTGTCAGATCGACCTGACTGATGTAGGAAGGGGATGGGAGGGGTGAAGGGGGGCAGTGATGAACCCTGCGCCACACCACTCTCCAATTAACGACATGATGTTATGTTTCACCGTATTTCGGGCGATATGTGTAAGAAGCGGATTGTACACGTCCTTCGTTGTCGGCGGTCGGGCGTCGGTAAACGCTCCATAATGTGACTGTGTTCAACGGTGAATGCCAGCACATACGTTAAAGGATGCGGTATATGTCCGACACTGGCCGTAGGAAGAAGTGCTGACGGTAGTAGTAATTCGACGAGTGAAACTGTAAGGGTGTGATAACATGCTGATATTACATGACCCGCGTCTTCTCGAGGACCTTCACTCAGCCACTATCTGTGTATGTCTGTCAGACCCAAACTCGCACAGGTGGTCGTTACTGGGTTGCAACCTATACTCGTGTAATTCCCGGTTCAAATGGTTCAAATGGCTCTGAGCACTATTGGACTTAACATCTGAGGTTATCAGTCCCCTAGAACTTAGAACTACTTAAACCTAACTAATCTAAGGACATCACACACATCCATGCCCGAGGCAGGATTAGAAACTACGACCGTAGTGGTCGCGCGGTTCCAGACTGAAGCATCTACAACCGCTCGGCCACAGCGGCCGGCTGTAATTTCGGTACAGGCGATAAAATTTTAATTGAATATCGCTGCCTGGTTGGTTGGTTGTTTTGGGGAAGGAGACCAGACAGCGAGGTCATCGGTCTCATCGGATTAGGGAAGGACGGGGAAGGAAGTCGGCCGTGCCCTTTGAAAGGAAACATGCCGGCATTTGCCTGGAACGATTTAGGGAAATCGCGGAAACCTAAATCAGGATGGCCGGACGCGGGATTGAATCGTCGTCCTCCCGAATGCGAGTCCAGTGTCTAACTATCGCTGCCTGGAATCAGCGTATAAATACGATATTGCAGTGGCTGTGTTGCTAAGAAGGACGACGACATGTGGAAGTTTGGATCTGGCTGTGAGTCGTGCCGAAGTACACTTTTTTTTTTTTTTTTTTTTTGTCATCAGTCTACTGACTGGTTTAACACCGCCCGCCACAAATTCCTTTCCTGTGCTAACCTCTTCATCTCAGAGTAGCACTTGCAACCTACGTCCTACTGGCCTACGTCCTACTGGCCATTAAAATTGCTACACCAAGAAGAAATGCAGATGATAAACGGGATTTCATTGGACAAATATATTATACTAGAACTGACATGTGATAACATTTTCACGCAATTTGGGTGCATAGAGCCTGAGAAATCAGTACCCAGCACAACAACCGCTGGCCGTAATAACCGCCTTGACACGCCTGGGCATCATGCATCATGCGGTCACCATTATCCTGCTGAAATGTAGGGTTTCCCATACCACCACCCCGGGTGATACGCCAGTATGCCGATGACGAATACACGCTTCCGATGTGCGTTCACCACGATGTCGCCAAACACGGATGCGACCATCATGATGCTGTAAACCGAACTTGGATTCATGCAATAATGACGTTTTGACATTCGTGCACCCAGGTTCGTCGTTGAGTACACCATCGCAGGCGATCCTGTCTGTGATGCAGCGCCAAGGGTAGCCGCAGCCATGGTCTCCGAGCCAATAGTCCATACTGCTGCAAACGTCGTCGAAATGTTCATGCAGATGGTTGTTGTCTTGCAAACGTCCCCATCTGTTGATTGAGGGATCGAGACGTGGCTGCACGAACCGTTACAGCCATGCTGATAAGATGCCTGTCATCTCGAGTGCTAGTAATACGAGGCCGTTGGGATCAAGCACGGCCGCATTACCCTCCTGAACTCATCGATTCCATATTCTGCTAACAGTCATTGGATCTCGACCAACCCGAGCAGCAATGTCGCGATACGATAAACGGCAATCGCAAAGGCTACAATCCGACATTTATCAAAGTTGGAAATTGATGGTACGCATTTCCCCTCCTTATACGAGGCATCACAACAACGTTTCGCCAGGCAACGCCGGTCAACTGCTGTTTGTGTATGAGAAAAAAATGGCTCTGAGCACTATGCGACTTAACTTCTGAGGTCATCAGTCTCCTAGAACTTAGAACTAATTAAACCTAACTAACCTTAGGAAATCACACACATCCATGCCCGAGGCAGGATTCGAACCTGCGACCGTAGCGGTCGCTCGGCTCCAGACTGTAGCGCCTTGAACCGCACGGCCACTCTGGCCGGCTGTGTATGAGAAATCGGTTGGAATCTTTCCTTATGTCAGCACGTTGTAGGTGTCGCCACCGGTACCAACATTGTGTTAATACTCTGTAAAACTAATCACATATAGCAGCATCTTCTTGCTGTCGGTTAAATTTCACGTGTGTAGCACGTCATCTTCGTGGTGTAGCAATTTTATTGGCCAGTAGTGTACTTAAAGCGAGCGCTCGCGAAAAGCAAGAAATCCTGGTTGGAGTATCAGTGCTGCACAAATTTTCATTGTCGTCATTCCCTATATTGCCAATGGTAGTTCGTATTCACAACTGCTAGTACTTTACATGTAATTCTCCTCTCTGTCCTGAACATTCAAGGGTATATGTACGCCAGGCATACTCTGGCTCTTCGTGTGAGGTGTTGCTAGTGGAAAGATGCCTAAAGTGCGGTGTGATTTGTCGGACAGCTTGCGCAACTGCCCGAACACGAAGAAGCCGGCACCTGTGCGGGACGCATTGCTCCAGCGACCCTCGAGAACAATGAGGGGGAAACGAACCGCGCCGCCGCTGCCGAGGTGTCGGGGGGCGCGGCCGCGCGGCATTTAACATCGTGTCTCGCCCGCGTTCGCGTTCCCGTTCTTGTACTTAGCGATAATTACACGTCGTGAGAGCGTTTGCCTCTGAAGGAGGTGCGCCATATCTCTGGCTGTCGGTCGGCGGCCGCGCCGCACCGCGCCGCGCCAGGCCGGGCCAATTGTAAAATACGCCGCCTTGTACGGCAGTCCATTGTTTATGGAGGCGGCAGTATTTCACGCGCGCCTTTCCTGTGTTCGCCTCTTTTCCGCGCGAGAAGTAAATCACGCGCAGCACTGTACGCTTCGCCCGCCGGCTCTGTGGCCCAAAGCAATCTGCGGCCTAGAATCTTCATGGAAAATTCATCCGATATCGAAATAACTAAAGAGCATCTCCGCCAAAGCAAGATAAGTAACTATGTAACGAGACCAAGACATTCTTTTAGTTCGTAGTTTTGAGAAATTGCGTCCTGTGAATGTGATATAGGTAGAAAGAGAATACATGTTGTATGAATAACATTTTCTTTTCTTTTGTGGAAATATCATTTTTGTATGCCTGTTAATATCGAGTAGGCAGTTGAATGGAATAACTAGTTCGAGTAGGGATCTAGTCGTAAGACCAATTTTTGCAAACAACATTTTTAGCAGCACAGAGAGCAAGTAGAGCCGGCCGGAGTGGCCGTGCGGTTCTAGTCGCTACAATCTGGAGCCGAGCGACCGCTACGGTCGCAGGTTCGAATCCTGCCTCGGGCATGGATGTGTGTGATGTCCTTAGGTTAGTTAGGTTTAATTAGTTACAGATACTCTATACCGCTAACAAAGGCAAGAAAATGGACCACCAAGATGAACTAGAAATATTTATTCATCGTCATAGTTCAACTTAATATCTGTCAAGTGAGAAAATGGAGCGGGCTGACAAAAAATTTCTGGATTCAGCAGATTAGATGCAGAAGAGACCACAAGTAGTCTGAAATATAAAGAAAAATATACTATTTGCAACAGAAAAACACATAAAACAGATGCACTACGTGACATCCTAACAACTACTAGATGAACACTACAGAGTGCCCTAATAACAAACATTTTCAATTTTTAACATTACCTAAAACATATTATAGTTACAACTAGCGTATATTTTGAAAGGTATCTTTACTATTAAGATGTATCTTTACAATTAATCTCATTATGGGGGGTTAATTCTGGTTTCAATACGATTGTCGCGCAAACGGAATGCTGATGTACCGTACATGAGAGCTCGATGAAGCATGGAGTGGAATTTTAGCAGTGAGAGCGTAAACAAAAATTCTGGCAAAAGAAAATTTATTAGATCAGTAAATTTAATTATTGTGTGTAGTGAGTAATATGATGGTTGCTGTTCCCTGCAGTCTATTACGTCGCATATTAATTAACCCTAGATCTCTACTTCGGTGTCCCCTGCAAGGTCTATGATCTATGGAAGAGGAATGATCAAAGGACGGTTTTACCACGAACACTTACATTCACACGCACATGAGAGATTAAAAATAAGGAAAAGAAATAAAAAACCTTCACCACAGCACACATGGGTAGCAAGAGGACTGTTCCCTTCATTTTAACATGCGGGATAAACGAATAAAATTTCTGTTAAAGTGAATTGTTAGAAAAATGAAGCATAATATTCACAGCCGGCCGGTGTGGCCGTGCGGTTCTAGACGCTACAGTCTGGAACCGAGCGACCGCTACGGTCGCAGGTTCGAATCCTGCCTCGGCCATGGATGTGTGTGATGTCCTTAGGTTAGTTAGGTTTAATTAGTTCTAAGTTCTAGGCGACTGATGACCTCAGCAGTTAAGTCGCATAGTGCTCAGAGCCATTTGAACCATTTTGCTGTGGCCACCACAAAAACACTCAGCTGCTCAGTATTTCCCGTTTTCTTCTTTACATCTAGGGTAATAGACCATTTGCACCAACAATAGAGGTGCCAAAGGCAGACAGATGAAGCTGTGTGGTATGGCAAAATCATGAAGAGGCTCATGCAGAGCCCCTTCAATCTGTGTTTGCAACAACGTGTTTATGATGTCAGTGTTGCTCTCATCCTGCTCCCCCACCCCCTCCCCCGCAAATATTAAAATTTTTTAACCCTCAAATAAATTAGAAAACGTAATGATTATCAAAAGTTCTATGCATGCTGTACATACAGGGTGTTTAAAAAATGACCGGTATATTTGAAACGGCAATAAAAACTAAACGAGCAGCGATAGAAATACACCGTTTGTTGCAATATTCTTGGGACAACAGTACATTTTCAGGCGGACAAACTTTCGAAATTACAGTAGTTACAATTTTCAACAACAGATGGCGCTGCAAGTGATGTGAAAGATATAGAAGACAACGCAGTCTGTGGGTGCGCCATTCTGTACGTCGTCTTTCTGCTGTAAGCGTGTGCTGTTCACAAAGTGCAAGTGTGCTGTAGACAACATGGTTTATTCCTTAGAACAGAGGATTTTTCTGGTGTTGGAATTCCACCGCCTAGAACACAGTGGTGTTGCAACAAGACGAAGTTTTCAACGGAGGTTTAATGTAACCAAAGGACCGAAAAACGATACAATAAAGGATCTGTTTGAAAAATTTCAACGGACTGGGAACGTGACGGATGAACGTGCTGGAAAGGTAGGGCGACCGCGTACGGCAACCACAGAGGGCAACGCGCAGCTAGTGCAGCAGGTGATCCAACAGCGGCCTCGGGTTTCCGTTCGCCGTGTTGCAGCTGCGGTCCAAATGACGCCAACGTCCACGTATCGTCTCATGCGCCAGAGTTTACACCTCTATCCATACAAAATTCAAACGCGGCAACCCCTCAGCGCCGCTACCATTGCTGCACGAGAGACATTCGCTAACGATGTAGTGCACAGGATTGATGACGGCGATATGCATGTGGGCAGCATTTGGTTTACTGACGAAGCTTATTTTTACCTGGACGGCTTCGTCAATAAACAGAACTGGCGCATATGGGGAACCGAAAAGCCCCATGTTGCAGTCCCATCGTCCCTGCATCCTCAAAAAGTACTGGTCTGGGCCGCCATTTCTTCCAAAGGAATCATTGGCCCATTTTTCACATCCGAAACGATTACTGCATCACGTTATCTGGACATTCTTCGTGAATTTGTGGCGGTACAAACTGCCTTAGACGACACTGCGAACACCTCGTGGTTTATGCAAGATGGTGCCCGGCCACATCGCACGGCCGACGTCTTTAATTTCCTGAATGAATATTTCGATGATCGTGTGATTGCTTTGGGCTATCCGAAACATACAGGAGGCGGCGTGGATTGGCCTCCCTATTCGCCAGACATGAACCCCTGCGACTTCTTTCTGTGGGGACACTTGAAAGACCAGGTGTACCGCCAGAATCCAGAAACAATTGAACAGCTGAAGCAGTACATCTCATCTGCATGTGAAGCCATTCCGCCAGACACGTTGTCAAAGGTTTCGGGTAATTTCATTCAGAGACTACGCCATATTAAAGCTACGCATGGTGGATATGTGGAAAATATCGTACTATAGAGTTTCCCAGACCGCAGCGCCATCTGTTGTTGACAATTGTAACTACTGTAATTTCGAAAGTTTGTCTGCCTGAAAATGTACTGTTGTCCCTAGCATATTGCAACAAACGGTGTATTTCTATCGCTGCTCGTTTACTTTTTATTGCCGTTTCAAATATACCGGTCATTTTTGAAACACCCTGTATTTTATAGTATGTAGTCTGATAGCTTTATAATGTTTCAATTAAAGTTTCCGCTATCAGTTTGAAAAATAAAATCCTTTCTCAAACCAACTTGCCCTATGATCCATTAATAATAAGTTTATTCTTAGAGTACAAGCATTTCTCTATTGTTACATATTGCACCTCCAATGCATTTTCTTTGCTTAGTTGCCGGCCGTTGTGGCCGAGCGGTTCTAGGCGCTACAGTCTGGAACCGCACGACCGCTACGGTCGCAGGTTCGAATCCTGCCTCGGGCATGGATATGTGTGATGTCCTTAGCTTAGTTAGGTTTAAGTAGTTATAAGTTCTAGGGGACTGATGACCCCAGAAGTTAAGTCCCATAGTGCTCAGAGCCATTTGAACAATTTTTTCTTTTTCTTAGTTACATCTTCGCTCTGTAGGAAATGAATAATACCACTGTTTAGTGTAGGCTCGTTCCATCGTAAACAGAAACTCGTATGTAAGGCGTATGTGTGAAGCACAAACTGACGTGAGGAATAGTATCAAGTAAATATGTGCCACAAAGGTATATGTAGGTATGTATAGAATTTGCTCCGCAACAGCTTATACCTTGTCCTGGAATACTATAAGAACCATAGCGAGACCAATAACCATCCCTTGAAACATATGTAAGTCTATACAACTGTTTCCCCTTAGATCTAAATAAAAGCAGGCGCATTACGGTGTTTTTACTATGGAAAACATTTTTAAAACTATGCTAAATATTCGAACACTCTTGCTCGGCGCAGCAGTGGACGACATCCTGCTGACGAAAATTTGAGTGTAATCAGAAATGTTAGCCACCTGAATATGGGCGTTGTAGCCGGAAACCGGTTATGGTATTTAAATAAAACGTTTAAAAATTATTTGTGGTTGGTCACGTTGCTGACCCACAACAATCTTTTGGTTTCGTCAACATCACTGTACCAGTAGGACTTATCCAGTCCTCTCATATTTATATACAGGGTGAAAACTAAGGGTTTTATGCAACCCGCAACAACTTGAGTTACCACGCACGAGATATTCTTATTCTCTCGGTCGCTACACGTAAATTATTAGTTCTAAAGTACAACTATGAACAGGATCTTTTTGCAGGAAATTTAATGTAGTTAAATTTTGTACTGGGACACTGTCCACTGGAAGGCCACGGTTTTCGAGTTATTTAAGAAAAATGCTTTTGAAAGTCACTTCTGTGCGTTTCTCTTGAATAATTGTAAAATAATGACCTCTAGCAAAAACATATCCCAGTACAAAACTTAGCTACATCGAGTTTCCTACAAAAAGGCGCTGTTAACTTTTTCTGTACGACCAATAGTTGGCACGTAAAGACCGAGAGAAGAAAATCCTGCACATGGTATTTGATGGCGGTGCAGGCTGCAGCAAACCCATAAGTAGGAGCAGCTAAGTTGCCTGTTTACTTAAAAGGGTTAAAGATCAGTTCTGTAATTAATATATGAGCTTCGAAGCGAGGTGTGTCACCACCTCCTGTGATAGCACAATGGGTCAGGCCACCACATTAGGTCTACTGCACTCACTGATAGTGGCCAATAAAACCGCCGATGCACTACTAGGTGAACCAACACTATTATAATGTTTTGGTTCTTCAGTGCATATTCTCGTCCTTGAACATGGACTGCGTTTCACTTTCTTTTCAAGCGACACTACACCACAGAGTTTATATATCCGACAAGGCAGCGGATTTAGCTTCATTGCATCCCCCAGCGTTTTGTGTCCTGAAATCTGCGCACACTAAACGTCTTTCTCAGAGAGCAAAGACTCCAACATATCGTGAGTCCCGAAAGTCGTGGCTTTCGGCAGATATCAATGAAGGACTGATGAGTAAGATGATTTGGTAGCTGCCTTCTCGAAAGGTATATGGAAGGGATTTCCGACAGAAGCGGACAGTTATAGCCTTAGACAAATGTGTCAGATAGAGAACATTACGTCATGACAACTGCCTTGAAACAAATCGCGCCGTCTCTGGTAGATGTAAAAAATGTCATCAAGGCCATTGCAAAGGTCATAAAAACTGCTGGCAAGTCAGCCCTCAGCTGTAAAGTAGCACAAATCAGAGAACAAGTCAAGACTGTCTATGGACAGGATACAATACACAATGGGGAACTCACTACAGGGACTGGGAATTCCAGTGTCATTTAGTTGTAACAGTTTTAGCTCAGGAAATTCCTGCAGGGGGAAAATGTTGGGATCAGCATTGAGACTGAGAATCACCTTAAGCCTGCTCTCCGAACAAACACAGCAAATTACACGCGTCTGACGGACTGACGGCTGTTGGTGACACGGCGATTCATATCCGAAAATGAGTCCTCCATTTCGTAGAACTGGTGCCAAAACTCCTCACCATGATAACAACATCCATTGCTATCGTAACTACTGTCCACCCCTGGTAGCTGATTGGTCAGCTCGACGGAATGTCATACCTAACGCCCCGGGTTCGATCCCCAGTCTGCCGCCGGCAGTGCTGCGAGGCGGTCACGCGCCAGAGCGCTGCGGGCGAGGCGCGCACGGTGTGTTTGTGTTTACTTCGGCCGCTGTAAGTGCCGTTTTCCCTTCTAGACCACCATGGCGCACAACTACCGGAAGAAGACATTACGTTTCAACTTTTGTTCCGACTTCGCCCGACCCAAGGCCCTGGAGGTAGAGCGATTTATTCGCGATGAAGTTAAAATACCACCAACGGATCTAATTGGTATCCACTTGTCCATAGTTATCAGTACCGTCTACGTCAAAATGATCAACGATGCGGCGTGCGACAAGGTGCTTCAAGAGGCAAAACGTGGACTGCGCTTCTGTCATTCCGACGGCAACGTCGGACCCGTTACCGTCGATCACGCAGGTCTCGGCACACGGACGATAAGGATCTTCGAACTGACGTTCGAACTACCTGCAGACGTCGTCATCGAGGCGCTCCGTCCCTATGGCAACGTTCTGGAACATGTTGCCGAACGATGGGTACAATTTCAAACCTATCCTGTTTTAAACGGTGTTCGACAGGTCCGCTTCGAGTTGCAGAAACACGTGCCTTCCTATCTACGTATCGGAGGCTGCCGTGCCATTATAATGTACGACGGCCAACCTCGGACCTGTTCCGGTTGCGGGAAAGAAGGTCACCTACGGTCTGAATGCATTCAACGACGTGTCGCGCAGCTCCCGTTGTCGGAAGCGTCCGTCACACCCACGATGACCGCCCTACCGGTCGCTTACGCAGCGGCTCTCGCCACGTCTACAGTTTCGTCCAGTCCGTCGCCCGGTCCTTCCGATCGGCACGTCCCACCGTCCCAGTCACCTATGGACGGTGCGGACGTTCCACCTGACAACCTTGCCGCCGAACAGGCTCCCGCACCGGACGCTGAGGAGAACAGTACTTCTTCACAACACCTGTTTTGACAATTTCATTGTAGCCACCGACGCCTTCGAACCAGGTCGACGCTCCTCCTTGCCGTCGTCCGACACTGAGGAACACTTGCGCAAACAACGCTCGCCACGTAGGCGCAAACGCCGTCGCCGTTCCCCCACGGGCTCTCAAAGCGTCGCCACCCGCGACGACGACGACGACACCCAACCAGCCGACATTTCCACACAGAGGTCGGCGGACAACTTTCACGATGAACAAGACGTTTCGCAGGACGGGACCACTATGGAAGTCGCCACGCACAATGTAACGATCGGTGCGCCGGTTGAGACGCCTGTCTCCCCGCCGACACTTCCAGATCTCTCTCACCACGACGCAATTCCCATGGACATTGGACAGACCCACGGCACAGGAGCATGGGCCGACGACATTGACGAAGATACGCCCCCTCCTCCGGATGAGTTGCCTGCGCCGGACAAGGCTGCCTGTTAACATCAAAAGCGAGGCACTGCAGCTGATGGGACGGGACTTCCTGTCGGTGCCCTTCTCTTACTTCCCTTGGTGATGGTAGATGCGCGTCCACCACCACTGAAACAAACGTACCGGTTTGCCACACTGAACATCAACATGATCGGTACTGCACCCAAGCTGCAACTCCTATGTGATATGCTTCGGGCGTCTGACGTCGACGTACGCGTTGCCACACTACCACCAGTCTACGGCTACGACTCATACACGTCCACATGTGATCAATCAGGGCGTGGAGTGGCTTTCTACATACGCGAAGGAATCCCACTCAAGGACACGACAATCCTTCCCTGTGGAAGAGGCATGGCTGTTACCATCTTCGACACGCGCGTCATCAATATCTACGCTCCGTCTGGCTCCACGAACCATCGGCAGCGGTCCACTTTCTTCGGACATGACGTGGCGCCCCTGTTTTCTGGACGCTATGATCGCCTTATCATGGGAGGTGATTTCAACTGTGTCCTCCACCCGCAGGACCAAATGCCTGGTTATTCGCCATGCCTGGCGCTGCTCACCTTAATCGAAGATTTTCATCTAGTGGATGTTTGGGAGAAAATTCATGGCAATACCCCCGGTTTTACCCATTATACAGCACATTCTGCGAGCAGACTGGACCGGTTTTATGTCTTTGCCCACCTTAGCAATGAAGTCGCCAAAGCAGAACGATGGCCCCTTGCATTTTCGGACCTCTGCGCCGTCATTTGCTCCCTGGCTCTGCCACCTCAGTCAGTGTGGCGTAGCAGAGGTTACTGGAAGCTTAATACCTCCCTCCTTAATGATCCACACTGCCGACAATGTATTGCCACTACATGGTCGTCTTGCGAAAGACGCCTTCCGCAGTACACATCCACGTTCCATTGGTGGCTCAAATGTGCCAAACCTGCAATCAGAAAGGCCTTCATACAATGTGGCAAGGAAGCAGCAGCATGGCATCTAGACACCACAAAATTTCACTACGCCGTCCTCCGTGAGCTCGATGCACTCCCTCCATCACCTGACACCCATAGGGAACGACAACGTACTAAAGCTCGTCTCCTCTCTCTTCAACGTGCACGACTGCATGGTGTCGTGGTGCGTTCCCGACGACAAGACCTCCTCCACGACGAAACCCCATCCACAATCCATGCCGCATCCGACCATAGTCGTCGACGTCGACTTTTCGTCCCCAACATCACGACCTCCGATGGTGTTCACCACACAACACAAGCGGCAGTGGTGTCTGCCTTTGCTGCACATTATCGCCAATTTTATGATGATGAACCGATGGCGACGCCCATTCCTGATGATCTCCGTCCTTCCCCTGATCGGACTCTCACCGTAGCGGAGTCAACGTCCATGATGTCTGCAATCACCGCAGAAGAGGTGGTAGATGCGATCAACAAAGGGGCCAAGAACAAATCACCCGGACCAGATGGTCTCCCGGTGTAGTTTTACCGGGCGTTCACCACGTTAATGCTTCCTCGCTGGACGGAAATGATTCAGGAACTCTTTACTCCGTCCTTCCCAGTTCCACCTGAATTCGTCACTGGCATTCTTCTACCTGTGCCTAAACCGAAGGGAGGGTCTCATGTCTCTGCATATCGCCCCCTTACACTACTGAATGCAGACTATAAAATCTACGCACGCCTCTCAGCAGCTCGCATACGCACCGTCTTACCTACGGTCCTTTCACCTGAGCAGACTGCACGTGGTTGTGGAGCCACCTTACAAACAGCCCTAGGAGAATGCCGTGACCTCATTGCACTGGCGTCGGTTTGTCGCCTTCGTGCAGCACTGGTATCCGTTGATTTCACGAGTGCCTTTGATCGCGTTCGACACCCATTCCTCCTCATGGTGGCGACACGTATGGGGTTCCCATTACTTTTTGTCGATGCCATTCGCCGGTTACTCCTTCCCGCGGTCTCGATGGTACAAGTCAATGGGAGGCTTGTAGGACCGATTCCTATACGCCGCTCTGTGCGTCAAGGATGCCCTATGTCTACCTTACTATATGCCATTGCACTTGAGCCCCTCATCACTGGACTTACCTCTACACTGCAGGGCCTCACTTTGCGTGACTACACCTTTCACTGTAGGGCTTATGCGGACGATCTCCTCTTTCTCACCTGCTCCTCCACGGAACTCAATGACGCCATCCAATGGATCCACCAGTATGGACGTCTTTCTGGTAGCATTCTTAATGTCCGTAAATCGACTATGATGCACATTGGGCGCGGCCTCCCGGCTATGGTGCCGACCCCACTCCCAGTCAGTGCCACCCTTCGTTACTTGGGTATCTAATTTACGAGCTCCACACACCGCACAGTGGCCCTGGCTTACCGGCGGCTTTTGCAGTCGATTCGGCACCATGTCCGCACCGTAACTTAAACCAACTCCAACGTGTGTCCTACGTCAACATGTATGTCGCCCCTAAACTGGTACACGTCGCCCAGATCCTCCCAATGCCGTTACTCCTTGGCCGCCGCATCCAATCAGCCTTTGGATATTTCGTGTCAGCAGGGGCACTTTTCAAAGTCCGCTACAACACTCTAACACTGCCTCCTGCAAAAGGTGGCCTCGGACTCGTCAACGTGCGGGCACGATCTTCTGCACTCTTTGTCCACACTCTGTTGCGCCACTGGCAGGGGCCGGTCCCGTCCTTAACACGCAGTCTCTTAGATATCCTCCAACCAGCTTCTCTCGATCCACCGATCAATGTGGCACCTATTTCTCCATTATTGTACCACGTCGCCAATTGTTTCATAGAACTCAGCTACGTTCGGGCCGATCTTCCAGTCACCCGTCCTCCCCGTACGAAAGATTATTATCGTCTGTTTATGCTCTCCAACCCTTGCGACCCCTTGGTGCTACAGCATCCTGACATTCACTGGCGCACGGTTTGGGGGTGTGTGCATGCACCCTTTTTACCGTCGTCTGTGTCTGCACTCTGGTATATTTTAGTCTATGGAAAATTCCCGACTAATAGTCGACTTTATCGCATAGGACTGGCCACCTCCCCACTCTGCCCTGACTGTCAGCTCGAAGACACTGACGAGCACCGTCTTACGTGCCCCCTGAAACAAATCGTATGGCTCCTCATCCAACGCGTCGTGGGCTTTTACCTCCGTGCCCCGCCAACGACGGTAACCCCGGATTTCCTGTTGTTGCCCCAGACATTTCATTACCCTCTTGCTAAGCACCATGCCCTCATCTGGTTTCGAGGACAGGCTTTAGAATACCTCTTTCAGAGTGGTCCGCATACAGTCCTTGACTTCTGGTACAAAGTTGTGACCGCGCATAGCACCCTCACCCGAAAGCCATTTACCGACAAACTTTTGCCGGTTATCTCCGCAGCGTCTTCCTTGATCCCCCTCAAAGTTGGGGTGTACCATGCCTACCTGTCACATGATGCAACACCCTTATCCACGTTCTCATGCATCGACCAAAAAAGAAGGAAGAAGACAGAATATGTTATATTTTGTTGTATTTAATGGTTTTCTTTTTAATTTTTTTTAACTAACAGTCATTTGTATATGTTTTAAATGGTACCTTGAAGAACTCTTGCATAGTGAATATATATGTACTTTTAGTTTGTTCAATACAAATTATTAAAAAAACAAAGAAAACAGGATGTGTTATATTTTGTTGTATTTAATGTTATTCTAATAATTTGTTTACCTAACTCTCATTTGTATATGTTTAACTGGTACCTTGAAGAACTGTTGCAAAAAAAAAAAAAAAAAAAAAAAAAGTGGTCAGCTCGACGGAATGTCATACCTAACGCCCCGGGTTCGATTCCCGGCTGGGTCGGAGATTTTCTCCGCTCAGGGACTAGGTGTTGTGTTGTCCTTATCATCATCATTTCATCCACATCGACACGCAAGTTACCGATGTGGCGTCAACTCGAAAGACTTGCACCGGCGAACGGTCTACCCGACGGGAAACCCTAACGACACGGCATTTCCATTTATTATCGGAACTACTCGGGAGGGGAGGGAGTGTTTTTGACTTTCATAGCAGTATATCGATCACCGAAGAGATATCGTCGAAGACGCACAAGACTTACTACGCTGAAGTAGTTGCTGCTTGTGCAAAGTACAGGGAGTGGACATCATCTCCTCAAGGGTTACACAAAAGATTACGTCCCTGAAGAGTCAGTCATATATCCGAACAACAGAGGCAGTGTTCTCGACGTCGCCACTTGCAAAGGCTTCGGAAACTTCTTGATGCAGAAGATGTCTATGGATTGTCAGACGATCTCCCACTAATCTTCGGACTGGCAGAGGAATCGGCGCGAGGGATACAACACTTCAAAACAAAGAAGACAGGCTGTAATAAGCTAAGCAGAGATATCGGAGATTCATCGAGTCAGTAACCTCATATGTGAACGACGCTATGGAGAGACTTAAGAACACCATTATGGTTAGCTGCCTGGTCGGCACCACCAAGAAGAAGCTATGACCTGCCACATCATTTCCACAAGAGATCTTAGTAATCATCAGATAGGGAAAGCGAGTCAACAAAGACCTCAGGCTGACAAAGGACGCTTCTAGCGAAGCGGTGATTCACCCTTCTGTGAAGCCAGATAAAGGCAGCGCTCGTCGAATATCGCAGCAGATGGTGCGACAATGTGAGATTTACTGGGAGATTTTACTAGAACACCTCTCGGAGTACCACTTCTGCAGACCCAGATGGGATAATATAAACCGTACAGGACAGTGCAAACGCCATATCTGACGTCTCCGAGACCAACTGTCCAGACAATAGCGGAGCCTCAGCACGACCGGCACATAGAAGGTGTGCAAGAGAGACTGGTCATTTGTCACTGTAGACCAAGAAGAAGCTGATCCAAAAGTGCCAGTCAGTCATCAGAAAATATCCCAACAATAATGCCCCCGGCCGTGGTAAAATTTCGACCCAAATGTGCACGTAGCTGCCTCGAGGGGTGAACAACGCCATGTCAGACATATTCAACTCTTCCTACGCAAGCGGCACTGTACACGACAAATGGAAGAATGTAGTCATCGCGACATTCTCAAAATCTCAAAATCGGGAGAGACCGTGCAGAGCTCATGAGTTACAGGCCAATATGTCTTGTTCCGATTATAAGCAAAGCCTTTGAGACAATTGTCATCAACAGGCGACAAGAACGATTCCGAGAGAACAAATTCATTCCTGGAGAAGAGCTTGGATTTCGAGAAGGTTACTGTACAACACAACAACTTCTATTCGCTGTAGAAGAAGCAACTGCGACCTTCAATAATAGGGAATTCGGTAGTCCAGTCTTCCTCGAGGTGTCACGTGCCTTGCACGATGGGTCCAATTCTTCGTATTGGGCCTCTCTACATAATACATTAAGTTATAAAAAACTTTCCTCCGAGAAGTGACTTCCGTCGTTCGAGTTGGCGACGGCACGTCGACGCTGCGAGCGATTAAGGCCAAGATACTGCAGGAGTCAGAAGCTTTGACGAGTACTGTATTGTGTGTACACCTCAGACTTCCCCAGATACCATGAGTGATGCGAGCTGTGTACGCTGATGACAAAGCGATTATCAAAAGATAAAGGAGGCCCCAAGCACTACTTCAAAGACTTCAAACATCAGTAGCCTGGGCATCACAGTGGCTCACTTGCTTCAAAGCCACCAACATCTAGGCCATGATCATCACTAAATGTCACACAGAAGCCGTCTCACAAGTCCAACTTCTAGGAGAATCGGTCTATTGGACTGACACAGTGGAATATCTATCTGTCTGTCGTCCTCGACAAGCAACTTACATGGCAGCAACATATCCAAGAAGTAAAGAAGTGAGAATCAGGCCATCCCAACAGCTTGTAGCGCTGTATCCAGTCCTTAATGCAAATTCTGAGCTTTCTTTCTACTAGTCACAGAGTCACTGTCTAGAGGACATTTCTCCTCCCACTTACGGACTACACCAGCGTTTTTTTGTGGCTGTGCCGCTAAGACGAACATGCAGAGGCTCCTGACCCTGCAAAACAAGGGCTCTGCGGAGGATATTTCACACGCCAGCCAACTTCTCAGCATGCTGCTGAAATGAAGCCGCCGTGGAGCTGGAATCCCTGGAAAGATTTAAGATGACAGCTGTAAAACTCTACAAGCAGACGAGAGGGTCAACGAACCTACTCATCTGAAAGGCGGAAGACGCCCGTGACGACTGCAAGTGACCGATGAGCCTACTGAGCAGACAGTCGAGAAAAATCTAAAGTAATTTACCAAATAACAGTTCCCACTAGCCACATGATTACCAAATAAAGAGATGTCTTTTAACCTCACACCTAATCTACCTAGTAGTAAGCCCTGTACAGGCAAACACTGCAACTTACTCCTTTTAATGAAAGAAGAAGGCAATAGTGTGGGAGGGATATATGACTGGCCATCTAAAATTAGGCCTCAAACAGTAGAACAGCTATAAAAGAATCAGAAGTTTTGTCAGGATGTAGCTAAATGCCTGCATAGAGGCCTTCTGCCTCCACGACGCGACAACGCATTTTCAGCAGAGGAATGCCTACGAACTTCACCTAGTAGCTCAACAGGGGACACATTAAGTTAATCTTTCGGGATTGTTGGTTTCGACGTCAGTTCTGTTGTGAACGCCTTTACTGGGACTCTTCTGTTTTTCACCTCACCCTCACATAATGCAAAGTTGTTTCCACGTAAGTTGCACTCTGAAAGTTGGATGGTAACTCGTCCTTTTGACTACCTGCTTCATTCTAGAAATAAACTCTCTTTTTCCAGATCTTTTAATTTTTATTTTGAACTTTGATAATTTATTTTTAAAATTTAGATTTATATCATGTACATAGTTTCCCAGTGAAATGCATTCATAATGTCTGAAGTAAAGAAGATTAACTTATCTGAAAGCTCTGCAACACCAAGATCCATATTGCCTTCAGGGACCAATGAATCTGAAGTAGAATAACAACTGCCTTAGAGTTGAAGTCAACAACAAGCCTAGCAGCGTCTTCAGAAACACCAGGGAAGAGCTTAGCTCGATAAGAGGATAACAGAGATCGGCATTGTAGCTGTGGTGTGCGTACTGTAAGACCTTCAGTACACACACCATCAGATAGTTGACTTGTCGCTCTAACGAAGTAGGCGAGTGTCAGCAATATGTCTCGTGGTCTTATCGTGGCGTGTTTATCTTCTGCCGTTAGGTCAGACGATAGAAATGCCACTTGCATGCTTAGAGTAGCAGATTGACGGTGACCAACTTTAAACAGAACTTGATCAATTTTCACAGACATTTATTAAAATAATAACAAGCATAAAAATTACTTAACTTGGTTCTGGATGCTGTTACAATTGACAATCTGAAGTTCCTTTGGTTCAAAAAATGGTTCAAATGGCTCTAAGCACTATGGGACTGTTCCTTTGGTATTGGTACATTAATCTTATTCTCACATACATCTCTGATACTTGACAAAAGTGTCTATACATTTATCTTCATGGCTATGTACAGGAATATGGTAATCTTACTGGGCACAGACTGAAACTTGACTATAGACTGGTACAGACAAATGTAGAACTCAAACAGACTGTTGCAGACAAATGCAGACTGACTAATTGGAGGTCTGTACACTCATTACAATGCCTCACACGTTCATGTATCACTGCGCGAGTGTGATCAGCGAGGAGAAAAGGTTCTACGTTATCAGCAATCTCATTGGCTGCATTACATATTAATACGCGGATCGGCAGAAGCAGAATTTGGTCCGTCTCTATGGCAGTGCCATCTCGTAGTGCGGAGACGAACGAACGCTGCGCCTGCGCTGTTGTGCTTAGTGGGGCGTGCTCTAGTGGGAAAGTTGTGTACGCGCTGACTACGCGGAACTGTGTACACAACACTAACTTTCTTATAAAGTTCTAGAGGAAGATCATGCGTAATAATAAGCTGTATCCAATAACGTGGCATCCCAGCGTCCACTACAAACCGTAGAACAGTCAGAAGTCCATTTACAAGAACATGCTGTCTAACATGCGAATCACTGACGGCCACAAATTACTTAGGAAAACTACGCCATTTTTCGTAACAGAAAGACACAAGGTAAAAATTCGTCAGAATAGCCTGTGGTTATATTGAGAGTATTGGATTTACGTCTGGGCTTACCATAAACGTTTTTACATGGGAATTAAACTGTAACACCCTAGAAAAAGCCTCAGAACAACAATAACAACAACAACAAATGCACTTCAAGGAGCTCTCTTCGTCAGGAGCCAGTGTTCACCTGAGTCGAACAGACTCACCATTTTAAATTATTTAATCGATTTTACCATACATGATGTTACTAGTACTTACATTCCACTGTATGATTAAAAAGCAGTAATGTAGCCGACACTAATACCCCGATGAGATACGGAATGAGATAATCAATACATGTAAACGACAAAAAGTAAAGCAGATGTGTTAGAGCATTAGCAACTTAGAAAGTCATGAATATACTTCGTTTACTGCCGGAAGCACGGACGTTCTTCACAAAGACAGGGAAAAAAATTCAAGCCCTTTGTACCTTGTTTATTTCTTGTTATTTCACCCAAGGAGTAAGCACCACGCATGATCCATAAAGCGCTCACAATAACTGAATGGCAGATAGTAATAAGCATATTACTTCGACAACTTAAAGGATGGACCGACGAAATGCTGAAATTTGAATGGAGGAGGGGAAAGGGGTGCGTTTTACTAGGATGTATACAGTACATTACGACAATAGAACGGTTCAATATCGAGCCCCATCCTGCACAGTAATATATAGTTAAGAACATGATGCTTAGATTGAAATTACAAGGGACGCCAAGAGCGAGTTCTTATTGCCACATAAATTGGATGGCCGAAAGAGCTGCGATGCTAATGAAAAGCAATTATTGCTCTCCTTATGGGGTCCCAGCGATTAGCTCTCACGAAGTAATAAGATGCGAACAAACGGCAGATCAGTTCTGGCGAAGGCTATGAGCAGGCTACCGCGAGTTACCGAATGCAAATTAGCGATACTGTGCGGGTCCGCCATTAACTCGTTTGGCAAGCGATCTATTGGCCAGAGAGACACTAATTCGGTCCTCTTAGAGGAGTAATCAGCGCCATCAGGAGAGAGAAATAGCATCGCTTAGATTCTAAGACCATGTTATGCAGACAGGTGGCCCGGTTTCCTGTCTATTAAACAAAGTTTATTCACAATAAAGGATGACAGCCAAAAACAGTTGCAGGATAAAATTTATTAAAATTCTTGACCAAGGTTTCGGTACATATAAATATACCTTCATCAGAAGTAAAACTACTAAAATTACATCATGTAATGGAGAATAATAAAAACAATTATGCCAAAGGCGTCGTCAGTAATTAAAACGGAGATGGAGATGACGTTTTAATTACTGACGACGCCTTTGGCATAATTGTTTTTATTATTCTCCATTACATGATGTAATTTTAGTAGTTTTACTTCTGATGAAGGTATATTTATATGTACCGAAACCTTGGTCAAGAATTTTAATAAATTTTATCCTGCAACTGTTTTTGGCTGTCATCCTTTATTGTGAAGAATTTTAACAGTTGCTGCCACAGCCATGTTTAAAATCATGAAAACAAAGTTTAATTTCCCGTATTTGCTAGTCGCTTGAGGCTCCTGCTTCTATAATGAAGCTCACCACAGGTGCTTTCGTCTTCGCTTGATTCTACTGCGTATAGCTTCTCCATCGGCTTTTATTTTGTGTATGAGTTGAGCACAAGATCCTCAGTTCGAACGCTGTCAATTCCGCGGAGGCTCCGTCTCCCGTAAGTAGATAGAAGAACTCATAATCGATTAAAGTTATCACGTAAAACCGTCCGCTGTTTCATTTCAATGCATCTATCTACTGCAGGAACACGCTCTAGACTTCCTAAACACTATTCTGTTCTACAAATCGGCCACAGGGCGGTGGAAGTGATGATAAATCGCACATGTCGAAACCCTAAAGAGAAAAAAATAGTGGATTTCATTTCTTTCAAAGGTCGTTGGTTAGCATGGGAATATACGGAGCAGAATTTCGTGCACTTTCAGAAAAATGCGTCCAGTAGCATTTGCATTTTTTGTGGAAATTCTTTCCCTGAAAATAAAAATTCGATAGCATGAAATACGTTTGTATGGGGAATCAAATTAGAACAATACTTAGGTAGAATATCTTTTGTAGAATTGACCAAAGTTTCTGGGGCAAAGCGATCCAGGTACTGACATCAAAATGTGTTTAGAACTTTTGTGTGCTGAGTGGGGATGGTAAGCACTAAAGATAGAAGTTGACGATCAGCAGAATGAAAGTGGAATGTTTATAAACATGGTATAAAAGAGGTAAAACATTCCTGATGAACGAGGATAGTTTAAAAGGAGCAGATCAGTTTAGTACCTCTGGCCAACTGCAGAAACTATTGAAAACTAACGAAAGGACTTGTATAACACCCGTGAGCTAGAATTACTGTAGGGATCGACGACGTGAGTAGACAATAAAAATCAGTACAAGGGGCAAGAAGTAGGTGAGGAGATGGATGTGCAGAGGCACATGAGCAGTCAATATTCCGAATCGGACATTCCGAGAAAGTTTAAAATTTATTAAGATGACGAAGAAGTTCCAGGACAAAATACTTCGCTAGTTGAGCGTATCGTTAGAAGACGTGAGACTTAGATAGCAAGAAGGACGATGGAAATGGAAGTAGAAGACTACAGGAAACGATGAAGATCAAAGAAGAGGTGGATCGATAGTACTCGAAACGGCCGGGGAGAGGAACAACCGATGAGTGGGTAAATCTGTCGCACCGGACAGGGTTAAATGTACAAAAATTGCCGAAAACGTTGAGCCTGCTTAAGACAAAGTGAGACGCAGTAGAAAAACTGTATTGTAATTGAGACAAACGAAACAACCCAGTCGCCGAACCCTAGTTGCTTCTTCCTCCACGCTCGAACTTTCTTATTTCGCGCAAATACTGTCGACTAGAGTTGCGCAGTTCACAACTAATTGGCGGAAGTTGGCCAGATCTTCTGTGACGCCTCCCGTTGCCTGCCATTGCTGTTAATGTAAGTGGGGGCGTACATTGTCTGTGAAATCTCGTAGTTTTAGTAAACCTGGGAGCTCCTTTTTGTTAAACTACACCCCACTCCAAGGTCAGAAATGGAAAGCAAGGCTGCTTATCACGTAAATGAATGTCCCACACAAATAAAAAAAAGAACATTTCATTCCTGTTTTCTCGTATCCTAGTCCTGTCGCGATGCCACTCCCATAGTTGGCTGCTTTTTGCATCTACTGGGATTAGTAAGTACGTTAACCTTTTATTGCTGTATCATTTCCAAACACCTTTGACGTTTGACTGATTACTTTCATTTCTTTGTTGAAAAGCTGTGTGGAGTTTGGGAGCGGCATGGAGTATTTCACCCCCTCCCTCCATCGCCCCTCACGGCAATCTTCCGACGAGACAAAAATTTTTACACTTTCACAACCCGCTGAAGTAGGCACCGTGTGACAAATGTTCGATTAGAAATTACGTTTATGGTATTTGTTTGCAGTTTGATACGAGTTACAGCTGATATGGATGATTCAGTGATGGTTGAGGGCTGAGTAATGTAGATTTGGATGAATCCATTAGTCTGATAAATACTTACAACTATAATCGTATTATTACTGCACTATTAGATAAACTTTAGCTGTTCTTGTAACGTGTTACTCCTCATAGTATTAGGTTGGTGCATAAGTTCGTAGAGTTTTTGTTTTTCATCTTGATATTCCGGTTGCTAAGGGTTTATTTTTCGACTGTCGTTTTTATTTGTAGTTCACTGTTGCCGTTTCAGTTTATATATTGTCATTTTATAATTTTAAAATAGTGAACGGAGCTGTGGACGCTAGAAAATGGAGTGAAAAGTGGAGAAATTGGAACACTTCCGACATATTCTTCTGTTTGAGTAGAGTAGAGGGATGGCAGCGGTTGAGGCGGCCAGAAACATTTGCGCCGCGTGTGGGAATAATGTCACTGGACAGAGCACGGCAAGAAAATGCTTTTCTCGTTTTAAGAAAGCTCGTTTTAACATTAATAAACCTAAGCTTTCAGAAAGACCTACGGGGTTTGCTGAAGAATGTTTGAACACATTAATCCATAATGATCCATGTCAAAACTCGGAAACTGGCAAATGTGATAAATTGTGGTCATTCCACCATCTTGCGACATTTGCACGCCATGAGGAAGGTTCTCGTGTATGGGTACCACATACTCTAAGCTAAAACCACAAAAATCAGCATGTGGTCATATGTGTATTCTGCTCTCTCGCCATCAGTCAGCTCGTGAACAACGCCGACCATGACGAGAAACGGTGTCTTTATGGTAACAGAAGGAAAAGAAAGGAAAGGGTGGGTCCAAACGAAGCAAAACTCCCTGTACAAAGACCTGTGCACACTCAAAAAGTAACGTTATGCATCTGGTGGAACAGCGCCCATGTGCTGTATCAGGAACAGCTTCCCCGATCTGTAACCATGACTGCTGGCATTGTTGTCAACAACCGAGACGTCTTGCAGACGCAATCTTAAGGCGCGTTTACACCTGTGCGCCAGGCAGCTAGTCGCCGTGCAACTCTGCTTGTTCCGCACGCGTGTAGCTTGCATGCCTCTTCCTCAACGCGTGCTTGTAAGAGATTCTGTTCACACCCGTCATCACTCTGGGTGCCTCAGCTTCCGTGTGGGGCACGCTACAGCCGCACGGCGACTAGCCGCAAGGCGCGCAGGTGTAAACGCACCTTAAGAACAACGACCAGAAAGGCTGGTCGAAGTGATGCTACTCCAGCGTCCGCCAGCATTCTGACCGACCGACGAAAGACACTTACAGGAGTTGGGTTGGGTAATCATTCTGCACCCACCTTATTCATCTGATCTAGTGCCCTCAGATTTTCAACTTCTTCATTCTCTTATCGAACAACCGTCAAGGAATTTCCCTTCCGGATGAAAATGCACTCCAGACATGTCTCGACGAGTTCTTCACCTCGAATCCACTTTATATTTATAGTAACTGAATCGAGAAGTTACCCAGCGTTGGCAGCCCTGTTTTAAATACTGAAGGAGAATACATTATTCATGACTAAAGTCTCTGTTATGTGAATCGTGTTTATTAAATCTATGAAATAACGCTACGGACTCGTGTACCAACATAATTTTTATGTAGCTCGGACTTGGCCTACTACGCAACATACAGAAGTATATATTGTATCCACGTATCAATTCAAAAATAAAAAACCATTACGGTAGAATATACACTACAGACAATTACCTACTTCGTATAGTATATTCCCTGTATATACTCTACAGTAACGATTTTTTAGTTTTTATTTTTTTATTTTTAATTTTTAATTGATTTAGGGATAAATACACTTTTTCAGTTTGTCCATCTCGTCTGGATATTATCTTTTGGCGTATTTATAATTCTGGGTTCGTTACGCTTACCTACATATGATTCTCTGACACATTTTTTGGATACATGCGACGTACCTGTTTCCTACCAGTCTTGATGTTTCCTACCTTAACATTTTGTATTTACTATGCAACACATAGCGATGCATATTTTCGTTCTGACTGCTTTGCCTATATCGGATTCTCCGACGATAGATGATACCAACCTCTGACTTGTCCCTCGTAAGTCTATTTATCATATAACAGTTGCACATTTGTTTGGTTTTCTTGCTTTCTGATTTATTATTTTAGTTGTAGTTTCGATACAGTTTGCCTAGTAGTAATCCGTTAGGGCGTGTTGTATTGGTTTTACAATTTTGTTTTTTATTAAGTATGAGACATCTTAGGTGTCTGAGGCTGACATATGTTTCTTACTTCCGAAACATAAATTAATTATTACTGTTATATGACTTACACATATTTTTCAACGGTTCTCTTTTTACTTTTGAATGGTTCATTAACATTGATGTAACAACTTGCACAATTTGGCTTCTGGCAAACATTTACTGTAAATTTCCTTTGATATTATTATGCTCTCAATATGTATACAGTACTTTTACTAGTATGTTTGTTAACTTGAGTATGTTGTCATCGTTTTCTCCGTAGGGGCATGAAGGTGGTGTGGGGGAACACCGAAACTGGTTGCGTAAACAAATCTCTTGCTAAAGTGACAGCTGCAGATATTTTAATTTTTTAATTCTCATTTCATATTAAACAGCCGAAGTTGTTGTAACCATCCATTACAAGGATGGACATAAAAAAAAAGTTGACCAAAGTGTGGGGAAGAAAGACAGTATCAAACGACGGAATCCGAATATACGAAGAAGGAGTCGCAGTTGCATATTTTCGGCGCTACAAGAACGCAATTGAAATCTGACATATGAAGTCTTTACTCAGAATGAAAAGTAATTCACAGAAAATGTATATGTAAACAGAATGTTCGGACTAACTAATCGGCACTATGGGAATAAGTAAAACTTAAAGCAACACATACAATAGTATCGCACGTCACTGACATACCATATAGCACATGGCTATTTCTCAAGTTACAACACGTTCTAAAAATGAAAAATGAGTATGCTTCTGTTCACCGATCACTTAATTAACGTGAATATGCCGTAGCAAATGTTCAAACTGACCGCCACTTTCAGGCTGACAGAGTGAAACGCCTAAGAAACTGGTGTAGGCATGAGTTTTCAAATACAGAGATATGTAAACAGGCAGACTAGGGACCTGCAGACGCCTACATAAGACAAGAGTCTGGCTCAGTTGTTAGAACAGTTGCTGGTGCTACAAGGGCAGGTTATCAAGATTTAAGTGAGTTTGAATGTTGTGCTATAGTCGGTGCACGAGCGATGGGACACAGCGTCTCCGAGGTAGAGATGAAGTGGCGATTTTCCAGGAAGACCATTTCACGAATGTACCATGAATATCAGAAATCCGATAAAACATCAAATCCCCCACATCACTACTGCCAGAAAAATATCCTGCAAGAACGGACAAACGAAGACTGAAGAGAATCGTTCAACGTGAAAGAAGTGCACCCCGTCCTCAAATTGCGGCAGATTTCAATGCCGGGCCATCAACAAGTATCAGCGTGCGAACCATTCAACGAAACATCATCGATATGGGCTTTCGAAGCTGAGGGCCCTCTCGCGTACCCTTGATGACTGCACGACACAAAGCTTTACGCCTCACCTGGGCCCGTAAAGTACCGACAAGGTACTGTTGACGACTGGAAACATGTTGCCTGGTCAGACGAGTCTTGTTTGAAATTGTATTGAGCGGACAGACCTGTGCGGGGACGAAGACAACCTCGTGAATCCATGTACCCTACATGTCAGCAGGGAACTGTTGTGTAATTGTGTGGGTGGTTGCAGTTGGAGTGATATGGTATCCCTGATATGTCTAGATACGACTCTGACAGGTGGCTCGTACGTAATCTTCATGTCTGATCATCAGCATCCATTCATGTCCCTTGTGCATTCTGACGGACTTGGGCAACTCCAGCAGGACAATACGACACCCCACACGTCCAGAATTGCCACAGACTGGCTCCAGGAACACTGGAGTTTAAAAACTTCCGCTGGCCACCAAACTCTCCAGACACAAACATTTTTGAGCATATCTGGGATGCCTTGCAACGTGCTGTTCAGAAGAGATCTCCACCCCCTCGTACTATTACGGATTTATGGACAGCCAAGCAGAATTCATGGTGTCTGTTCCCTCCAACACTACATCAGATATTAGTCGAGTCCATGCCATGTCGTGTTGTGGCACTTCTGCGTGCTCGCGGGGGCCCTACACGATATTAGGCATAACCTGTATGTGTCAAAAAAAATGTTCAAATGTGTGTGAAATCTTATGGGACTTAACTGCTGCCGTCCGAAGTGGTCGTGCGGTTCTAGGTGCTGCAGTCTGGAACCGCGAGACCGCTACGGTCGCAGGTTCGAATCCTGCCTCGGGCATGGATGTGTGTGATGTCCTTAGGTTAGTTAGGTTTAAGTAGTTCTACGTTCTAGGGGACTAATGACCTCAGAAGTTGAGTCCCATAGTGCTCAGAGCCATTTGAACCATTTTTGAACTTAACTGCTAAGGTCATCAGTCCCTAAGCTTACACACTACTTAACCAAAACTATCCTAAGGACAAACACACACACACATGCCCGAGGGAGGACTCGAACCTCCGCCGGGACCAGCCGCACAGTCCATGACTGCAGCGCCTTGACCGCTCGGCTAATACCGCCCGGCCCTGTATGTGTCCTAAGATCCGATGATGGCGGCTTTAGTTTCGCCGTAACCGGTAATCAAGGAATAAAAAGAATTCCTGCTATCTTGGCTACCAGTTTGTTGTTTTACAACCATCTATATCGATCCTACATGAGCACAATGTGCTCCCTACAAAACGATATTAGGCAGGTGTACCAGTTTCTTTGGTTCTTCAGTGTATAATATAGCGGCGGTACAGGGATTGGCGTGTTATGTGAAATACCTTGTAAGTAGTCCGAAATACTTCTGCTGCTGCTATAATGCGAACCATCAAGTCCGTTCCATGCTCGTGATGCACAAGAACTGTCTTTCACGGTACCTCAAAGGAAAAAAAAAAAACAAACATAGCAGGTTAAAGTCTGCCGAACGTGGAGGCCACGGCGTTGGTCCACCGCGGCCGATCCGTTTGTCAGCAAATATCTTATCTAGGTGATCTCAGATAGCACGTGCAAAAGGTGGAGTTGCGCCGACATCCCCCAAGAATTCAGACAATACTTGTTGCAAAAATACAAGGTAAGGGGGAGCATTCAACCTTTGAGGCAACTTGTAGGGGCCAATGAGCGAATTGATCTCGGTGGCAATGAACGCACTTTGCATGAACATTCTGCAGTGTCCAGGCGCGGCTGTTTTGTGAACCGAAAAAGTTTCTCGAGTGATGCAAGCCTCTTCCGTAAACATCACACATTCAAGGAAGTGCGGCTGTCGTGTTAGACATCGTAGTAACCCATCAACAAATTCCAGACGCCTAGAGAAGTCGTCCGGACCCACAGCTTGTGCCTTTTGTCGCTGGAAAGGATTTAGATCAATCTCATGAACGGCAGCTCGAGGTGTGACGCCGGTTCACGCCAAGTTCACGAGCGATTCGTCTGTTGTTCGCCGTTGGATCTTGCTCTATGAAATGTGAGACATCTTCGTCAATCTCAGCTGTACGTTCAGTGTGTCTTATAACTGTATAATGCTTACTAGTCTAGCAAGGTCCAATCTCTCTCTCATACACCTGTCAAGTGACACAAAAGTATTTTTTTGGGGGAAGCTTGCAGTGTGGGTAACACTACTGGTAAAGCCTATCAGCCGCCCTTGCATTGCCATGAGCAGCGCCATAGGCCAAGTACATAGCACTTAATTCATTCCACGTGAAAGTATATTCCATGTTGCTACTTCACAACACTCACACACTCGTTAACTACTGTGGTCGAACCATTGCACCTACTCATTACGATGAAAGGATACTTGAAACCAACGCTCTGCATTGCACATTAGTCCCACCTAACGTCAGTGAGTTGCAGTCTGTTAACATCACACAAACACAATCAAGCTTCAGCCGAGCGCCGTAAATATTCAACTGCGACCCCTAGTTGCTATACTCAAATTCCTTCGTTTGGTGCTGTGTTTCTGCCCTACACCAGTGGTCAAATTGTTTTTCTGCAGCCTGTATATACTCCTTCCACCTTTTGGCTTTCTCTACTTGCGTTGTACTGGTTTTCCGTCCGAGCTATTGATATTATTACAGCTGCTTTTCCGTTCTCCAAACGTCTCTTTTATTTTCCTGTAGGTGGCATGTCTCTTTCTCCGTTACGGTATGTGCTTCTGTATTCTTACATTTGTCTTCTAGCCTTTCCTGCTTAGCCATTTTTCATTTCCTGTAAGTCTCATCTTTTTACTCCATTTTATTCACTTTCTCTTGCTTCATTTTCTCTTTTCGTCAACTGAATTCAATTTCTTCTGCAATATCCTAGAATTTCCATTACACCATGGCTTTTAACTATTTGATTGTCTGCTGCCTTCACTATTTCATCTCTCAAATCTAGCCATTCGTCTTCTGTTGTATTCCTTTTCCTTTTATCAGTCAATTGTTGCTTATTGATCCCTCTGCAACGCTCGACTACCTCTAGATCTTTCAAATTACCCAGGTCCTATCTCCGTAATTTTCTACCGTTTTGCAATATCTTCAGTTTTGATCTACAGTACATAACAAATACATTGTGGTCAGGCTCCACATGTGCCCCTGGAAATGTCTTATGGGTTAAAATCTGGTACTGAAAGCTCTGTCTTAGCATTATAAAACCAGTCTGAAATCTTCGGTGTCTCCAGGTCTCTTCCATATCTGCAACATTCTTTTATGATAAAATTACAGTGAAATCCTGACCACTAGCTGCTTACAACGTTGATAAATATCAGCGGGGACAGTCTAAAATGTGTGCCCCCACAGGGACTCGAACCAGTGATCTCCTGCTTACATTGCATTTTGTTCGGTAATATTCGTTTCGTTTGGGCTGGCCGGATGTCATAGGACATCCGTTCAAGTTGATTGTTGATTCCTATACTCAGTCGTTTTTATTACAGAGGGCCAGCGACTCTCTGAGCGAACACGCTGAGCTACCGTCCCGGCATCCGACTGAGACATCGAGGACACAGAGGATGGTGCGACTGCAGGGACTTATCTCTGTCATGCTGCCCTTGAGACCCACATTTCCAACTTACTGTCCACACACTACATTTGTAGTGCCCTGCCCACTATGCTCATTACTCGCGGCAGTCAATATACCGATTCCCGTGAGAGTTTGAGCAATGTGAGAGCATCTGCATTGAAGAAGATCATTGGGCGGTAAGATCTGTATGAGTATGGTCTGTTCCTTCGGACATGTCGCGATCGGGGCACACATTTCCAACTGTCTCCGTTGATATTTATCTACGCCTTTAAGCAGCTAATAGTCTGGATTTCATTGTAATATCATTCTGCGAGAGCTACAAGATCGCTGATGGCATCTGTTCTTTCGGACAGGTCATATAGATAAGGCTTGTATTGTATGTTAACCGGGGACCTAGAAATGACGTAGAGGCTCCGTCCCCGCCGCAGCAGCAGTGGTCCACAACCCCACGACGACTACGCGGTCCACTTCACCCCTCCAACGCCCCACACCGAACCCAGGGTTATTGTGCGGTTCGGCCCCCTCTGCCCCCCAGGGAAAGTCTCACACCAGACGAGTTTAACCCCTATATTTGCGTGGTAGAGTAATGGTGGTGTACGCGTACGTGGAGAACTTGTTTGCGCATCAATCGCCGACATAGTGTAGATAAGGAGGAATAAGGGGAACCAGCCCGCATACGCCGAGATAGATGGAAAACCGCCTAAAAACCATCCACAGACTGGCCAGCTCAGCGGACCTCGACACAAGTCCGCCGGGCGGATTCGTGACGGGGACCAGGCGCTCCTTCCCACTCCGGAAAGCCGTGCGCTAGACTTCTCGGCTAACCGGTGTAACCTCCCCACAAAAATGTACAAGACAATATTATATAGAAATAGGAGCCAAGTGTAACCTCCCGCAATGAAATTTACTGACAAAGGCAACAAAAATGTGAAATTCGCAATCTGACTCTGCTGTAAGCTCCCGCAAAAATAATGAAAAACAATTCAGTACTAATGAAATCTCAGTGATAATGATAATTCAATTAAACCGAAATATCGGTCTTTGGCCCTGTACAAAAATCAGAATTAAATTCTTACCTCATTGTAACTGCTGATCAAATTTCTGCTCTTATTGTTGCACACAGCTTGGAGGAACTGCATTGCAAATAATATTCCTTTTTTTTTGTAATTTAACTGAAATTTGTCTTTAAGGGAAGTGGAATGAAATCGTTAATTCAATTAAATAAATTTTTTTTGTAAAGTTGCTTTTGACATCAAAATTATTATTGGGGCACTTGTTGGAAATTAATTACAATAAATAAACTTTACATTATCTGATGATTACCTTAATTAACAATATACCTCATTCAGCATCTTGACCAGAATGCCATGTCGGCGCTCCCCGACTGCGTCCCGCTCGCGACCGTGACAGGACCAGACCACTACTGAACTGAACTACATGACAACTACAACCGAACTGCTTGCAACACTCGCGCGGTCAAGCGCAGACTAACCACGAAAATAGGCTCTCTGGTCAAAGATTTTAACGTGCCTCACCATCGCTGCTATGTTACATACGTGTTTCATAACCCTCCACTGGGGGGGCAAAAATTTGGCAGCGATGGTGAGTCATTTGGACTTGCCATTGCAAGAAATTTTTACAATTTACAGAATATTCAAATTTAGTACATAAATTAAATGTTGTGCACATGCACCGAGTACAAAATATATCAGACAAAGACAGGATGTGAGTACAAAACATAGTAGTAAATCAGAAAACTGTATATACAAATTATTTGACAGATAGCAAAGTGCACACGCACTGAAAAAATTCTTTAGCATTTTCAGAACAAATAAACAGAATGGCAGAAAATCGTGTTGATAAGTGACATGAGTGTACTCGCACTGGAGTTGAGAACATATTAGCAATTTACGAAATGTATATACAATTAGTAACAAATGACATAAGTGCATACGTACTGAAGTATTGAATATACAGAATGAGTACAAATCATATTGAAAAATGAGAAAAGTGCACAGGCACTGAAGTTCAGTAGAAAACATATTAACACACAACATAAGTGCACATGCACTGTAGTTCAGAACATATCATTAAAATAAAATAATAAATAAAAAAAATGTATATACAATATAAAAGACAAGAGTGCACATACTGTACTTGAGAACAAATCGAAAAAATGTCTTAGGCATTTTTGCAATAAATAAACATAATGGCAAAAAATCATATCGACAAGTGACATAAGTGTACTCGCACTGGAGTTCAGCGAATCAAAAAAAAAAAAAAAAATGTATAACCCATGAACATAAATAATGTTAGCAAAAAAAATGATTTTCACTATGTGACAAGAATTAGGATAGGAAAGGGAAGGATTGCATCATGGTTGTAGCACTTTAGATTGCACACAGCTGTTCTGAAAGTCCATATCTTTCCACAGAAGTACAACACCAAGTGACACAATTTGAAGTTCTTTTCCCATCAGAATTTACCAATGTAGCCAAGACACTGAACTCTCGTAGTAACATTTCATGTTCTCATTTTGGCAGTACATTAGGTACACCAAACAGTGGGACCATAATAACGTCTTCATCGCTCACGGTGGTGGACAGCATGTCGTGTCAACACCACGCTCTTACAAGGCACACCAACGTAGAATTAGTGCAAAACCAAAGATAGTGCTCCATGATCACTAGGATAGACAGGACAAATGGACATTGCAGTAATTCAGGGTAGTTAGCTCATGAGGTGAAGGACATTAAGTCACATAATATTGACAATTACAGTCTTCATTAGTAGTTTGCGGCATTCATAGCCCAGTGATTGAACATTTCTGTACCAAGTATGTAGTATTACAGAAAAATGTTCATTAATTGTTTTACATAGAAACAGTAACCTTCTTTTCCTAGTTACAAAGCATTATTAAATAATCGCATTCTTTTCCAAAGTATACCATAGTTAATTAATCATTGGTCATTCCAATAGTATTAATCACTAGCCTTCTCCTAATTACAAAGCATTATGAAGCAATCGCATTCTTTTCCAGTTACAAAGTATGGCATCGTTAATTAATTATTTGTCATTTCAATAGTAATAATCATTAGCCTTCTCCTAATTACAAAGCATTATGAAGCAATCGCATTCTTTTCCAGTTACAAAGTATGGCATCGTTAATTAATTATTTGTTATTTCAATAGTAATAATCATTAGCCTTCTCCTAATTACAAAGCATTATTAAACAATCACATTCTTTCCCAATTATAAAGCATAGTTAATCATTTGTCATTTCAATATAGTAAGAATCATATTCTTTTCCAGTTACAAAGTATCAACATTGAAAACAAGAGCTAATTAATGGCATAATTAATAACATAATTCATTGAGTGACATTAATTATTGGCACTCAGTGGCCATCAAGTATCGAATAGTATAAAACATTGTTCCTCATTCAGTATTATTCAGATCACTAAGAAGTAATAACAATTCATTGAGTGACATTCAGATCATTACGAAGTCATTATTAAAAATCAGCTAATTACAGTCATAGCATTAATAATTATGGGCATTATAAGTAGTCTCATTACAATAAACAGTGGCAGTTATTAGCCAGTTACAAAGCATTATTTTATATATATATTTTTTTTTGTATCATTACGAAGTCATTACTGAAGTGACATACTATTCAGAGTTGATCAGTATTATTCAGAACTTTCTCAAACTGGTATCACTATTTGGGACTGGTAATACATTTTTTGTTAGCAATGCATTGCGTTTGGTAGTTATAAGAGAAAGCAAGAAGAGAAAAAAGAAAAAAAAATTGGTAGTGGGTTGTTCCTGTAAATCAAAAATGTGTAACGTCATTCGTCATGAGTCAGCTGGAGCAAGGTTATGAAACAAGGCAGTATATGTGATCACATTTATAAATGATAAACACAAATGGGTAAAAAATAAAAATGCAAGTACTAGAACAGTTATAATAAGTAACAGGTTTAGTAAGTATCATGAAAAACTTCTCCAAGGAAAAAATACAAAATGGATTATTGACCTGAAAGAAGAAACGCACACTATGCTGAAAAGTAGTGAACTTCGAATTAACAGGTAGTGAAATGTGTATAAAATGTGTTCCATAGCTGTCCTTTCCATAACTTTCTGTCATCCTACTATGCAATATAACACCTGCTGTCAAAACAAACTGCAACAAATACTTAAACAACTACGTAGCATAAATACATAACTTCAACATTATCCTCATCTGTAAAGAAAAAACTTCATTATCAATCACTTCATTATCCATATTATCATAACTTTATTATTATCATCACCTGTAAAGAAAAATTTCATTATTCATAATAGCATATTCTTCATCATTATTCATCAGTATTCATTATCATCTGCAAAAATATCACTTCATTACTCATTATACAACTATTCCTTATCTCTAGCATATTTCATCACTAAAACTAAGATGTGTAGTTCTGTCCGACAGCCTGCATCAATCACCTTGTATTCTGAAAGAAAAAATTAGTTAAGACTGCTATTCTGCGATGAGTATAGTATATTCTTGTTAATGCTTGTTAATCCTGATCCATTTACTCTTCCTCATAAAGTTATTGCATCTTCTATCGTTTATTTCGTAGGTGAAATTCCCATTTCTGTTGAATTTATTTCTTTTACACGTTATTTCTTTCTGAAAATGATGAACAGAGATTAACGTCTTGCATTTAAATCATATACCCACTAAATAATGACTGGTTTATGGTGACACAATTAACCATACAGCATAACAGTACAGACAACGTAATATGTCAAAGACATTGACAGTGTTCAAAGCCAAAATGTACAGAGAATATCACAATGCAGCAGCAAAAAAAATGTAAAAGTCACGATGTTGAGATGTCATAAGGCCAAAAAAAATTTTTTAGTCGACTGGTGTGTGTTATATCTTAACTATTTCACAGTGCATATAGACAAAACTGGAATATAATCGTACATAAAAGTGGAAAATGTGCACGGTCTGATGTGTAACGACAAGAAAAGCGACCTGCTAACCTTACCTTGCCGGGCACTTGCCAAGAAAAAATACGATAATCATCAGTAATTAGTCAGGTGAAATAATTGCAGTAGTAAATGGCATCATAGCATGTTACATCATAAAGTGATTTCATTCAATAAACGGTTTAATGTTTGAGACATGGTAATTGCCTTTCGATTTTCTGGTTCTCAAAGTTTCGACGTGTATAACATTGGGGTGAGGGATGCTGCGAATCCGATATGGACCTGCGTATAGAAGTTCAAATTTACTGCACTTACCTTTTAATTTGCTGGATAAATAGTGTGTACGTACTAATATTTTCTGTCCAACGTGAAAGTCGCGGCGTGTACAAACCTGTTTTTGCTGTCTTCTCCGGCGCTCTGCGGCACGTTTGATGTTGTTCAGCGCAATGTCGATTATTTCGTGGTGTCGTAAGCGACGAGATGTAGGAAAATTTATAAATTCTTTAATTTTGTTTGGTGGTTCAACGTTTTTCAGTATAACAGACGGAGATAGCATAGTGGATTCATTTGGAATGGAATTAATTACATCTTGGAATGAGAGTATGTGTGTATCCCAATCAATATGTCTTTTGTGGCAGTATATTCGGCACAGCTTACCAATTTCTTTCATTAACCGTTCACAGGGGTTCGAAGAAGCGTGGTACTTGGATATATAGATCGGAGAAATGTTTCTGGCTCGTAACATGCGTGTCCATATGCTACTACGAAATTGAGATCCATTGTCAGAAATTACTTTCATCACATGCCCTACATGAAATAGAAAATGTTTTACAAATGCTTTCGAAACAGTTTTAGCAGTAGCTTTGCGTAACGGAGTGAAAGTAACAAATTTTGAAGTGAGCTCAACAGCGACAAAGATGTAGCAAAAACCTCTGTTAGTTCTCGGAATCGGACCAAAAATATCTACTGCGGCCATATGTCTTAATTTAACAGGTACAATGGGATATAAAGGAGGAATATGTGAAGTGGTGTCTGATTTAGCTTTCTGGCAAATTTTACATGACGCTAAAACTCGTCGAATACGTTTCTCCATGTTGGTAAAATAACAGTTCTGTCTCAGTATAAGAAAACATTTTCGTGCTCCGTAATGTGCGTAACTTAAATGAGTGTACCAGATTAGTTTGTTAACAAGTTCGTCAGGAATGCATAATAACCAATTGTTGCTGTCAGGATGAGAGCGGCGAAACAGAATATCATTACGTACAGTGTAATGGTTTCTAATCGTAACATTATTCTTATCTTGCCAAAGGTGTTTAATTTCTTTCCACACATTGTCTTTATTTTGTTCTTGTGCTATGTCCTGTAATGACGATGAAATAAAATTTTCAAATGCTACTTGCTGAATGTACATGACACTGAAATTTGTTTTGCAGAAGTTGGTTGCTACGTCTTGCTGATTGTTGCCGAGAGAACGCGATAGTGCGTCTGCTATAACATTTTGCGTACCGGGAATGTAAACTATTGTAAAATTAAATTCCTGTAAATAAAGTTTCCATCTGCTTAATCTGTCGTGCGTGAATTTGGCCGAAAGTAAAAATTGTATCGCTCTGTGGTCTGTGTACACGGTGGTATGTCTGCCATAAAGGAAGTGCCTAAATCTCGTGAAAGCCCATACAACACATAATGTTTCCAATTCTGTAACGGAATAATTTCGTTCAGCAGGTGACAAAATGCGGCTTGCAAATGCGATGTTTTTAATTACTGTAGAACCATCTTCTTCAATTTCCTGAAAAATATGTACGCCTAAAGCTGTGTTGGAACTGTCGGTGGCAATGGAAAAATTTCTGGTAAGATCTGGGTGCGATAAAAGTGGAGCATTCAACAAAGCATGTTTCAGGTTCACAAATTCAGAATGTGCTTGCTTATCCCAAGACCAAATAGTGTTTTTACCTGTTAATTGGCATAGTCTGGGTGTGTCTAAAGCGGAGTGATGAATAAATTTACGAAAAAAGTTAATTAAGCCCAAAAAACTGCGTAGTTGCTTTTTTGTCGTAGGAACAGTAATGTCACGTAGAGCTTGAAGTTTTTCCGGATCAGGTGCAATGCCTTCCGCTGAAATTACGTGTCCAAGAAATTTTATAGAAGTTTTGCCAAAGTGCGATTTACTAAGATTAACTGTAAGTCCTTGTGCATGAAAAGTTTGTAACAGTTGTTCAAGAATCAGATTGTGATCAGACCAGTTAGCTTCTGCGATAAGAATATCATCGACGTACGTCGTAATTCTGTCCTTAAGTTCTGTCGGAAGTATTGTGTTCAAACCGCGAATAAAAGCTGCAGAAGAAATAGTTAAGCCGAATGGTAATTTGCAAAATTGATAACAGTCGCCGAAACAGAGAAAGGCTGTATATTTTCTGCACTTTGGATGAAGTTGAATTTGCCAAAATCCCGATTTCAAATCTAATGTAGAATAAATAGCAGTACCATGAAATTTCTGTAAAAGTTCCTCTAGTGTCTGTGGTCGATCTGTTTCATTAATAATAATGTCATTAATGTGGCGTGAATCAAGTACGAGGCGAAGGGAGCCATCTTTTTTCTTAACAATATGTAGCGGGTTTATGTACGGACTAACTGCTGGTTCTATAATTCCTTGATCAAGCATATCCTGCAATTCTTTTTTAACTTGTTCTCTGTGAATATATGGAATGGGATAATGCTTTGCTTTAAATGTGTCGTGCTGTTTCACTTGAAATTCATACATAAAACCGGACATAGTACCAGGAATGTTGTCAAAAACTGGAGCTTGCTGTAAAAGAATTTTGTATAGCTGCGTGCGTTCGTCGTCTGTAGTTGCACTGCTTTGTCTAACTTTATCGGAAATCATTTGCATTACGTCGTAATCAGCTTCGTCTGGAGTATTATCGTTGTGTACGTACGTATCCGTGAACAATGTGGGATTACAGTCTATGCTACGTGACACGGAAATGACCTCTGTGCGGTTAATTGTTTGTTCTTCAGCAGATAATGAGTGCTGAAATTCTAAAGCAAGTTGTACGTTTTCATCCTTTAGCATTAAATAAGAATTCTGAAAATCAATAACTGCGTCGTGTTGTACCAGAAAATTCGTACCTAAAATTACGTCTGTTGTCAATAAAGGAACAATCCAAAAATTAGAGTGGAAAGTATGACCTCCAATACAAAATGATAAATGTGTCTGCAATTTAACGTCTACTCCTTTACTCGATACTGCTCCTTTCACTTTTGTTTTGCCTAAAGGTAATGTCGGATAGGTATTCTCTTTGTTGCACTCGTTAAAAGTCTCCTCATTTATTACTGATATAGGTGATCCGAACAAATGGTCTTTCCTGCAAGAGTGTGTCTCTGATATCGTCAAAAGTAATTACATTTTCGTGAACAACATTTTGCGTGTCAAACGTAGTGCTTGTGTTATTGGAAGATGCGTCCTGTACAGTATCTAGTCAGATTCTGTCTGTCGTGTTATTATTATTAGGAGGATTCTGTGGCATTTCGACGATTTGAACCGTTCTATTACTTCTTCCAGACAGGTTACGCTCTGGATGATACATACTGTCGGGTTCATTCATGAGAATAGGTTCTTGTGTAAAATTTTGCTGTTGGTATTTCCGACTGTTGTTAGATGTAAGCTGAAAATTGTTCTCATTATTTTTACGTCTGTCGTAATAGTCGTTCCTATACGGTGTATTGCGATGGGAATTGAAATACTGTCTTCTTTGTACATAGTTGTTTCCTTGCTGTCGTGCGTTACTATTTGTTGTATCAGGGACTATACGTGCTCGCGGCGTAACATTAAAGCCTGGTTGACCTTGTGCATTCCATTGTTGGTTAGGTATGCTAACCGGCTGGTTTTGATGTTGTTGTTGTGAAATACCTCTATTGTTACTAAAGTGTGGTTCCTGTTGCTGAAAATTTTGACGATATTGACAATCTGAATTTTGTCTGTGATTTAAGTTCTGGTAATTGTCGTTCCTAAAGCGTCTGTTACTTTTCCTATTGAAGTTACGTCCCTGATCATAATTACTGTAAGTTTGTTGACCTTGGTTATTATACGAAAAGTTTTTGTTCACAAATGAATAATCAGATTGCTGTACTTCTAAAAGCTGCAAAAGATCTCTGAATGCTGAAATGTTTTCTTTTTGCTGACCAGTTAAAAGTGACACTCGTAATGACCGTGGTAATTTAGAGGTGCATAATTGTATAAGTGCGGATTCACTGTACGGTTCACTTAGGTACTGGTTTTGTTGTACCATGTGCTCAAAAAATTGCGTTACACTGGGAAAATTTGAGTTTTCATAGTTTGGCAAACTAATTAGTTGGTCTTTAATTCCGCGCTGTGTCGTCTTCGACCAGTACGCTGATAGAAAAGCATTCTGAAATTCCTCTACTGAATAGCACTGTCTCGCGATCGGTCTCATACGAGTTGCCGGTTCCCCTTCCAAAAAACTGCAAATAAATTCAAGTTTGTGTGTTACAGGCCAAGTCGGTGGAAGAGCAAAGCTAAATTGTTGAATCCAATCCAGTGGGTGAATCTGCGTTCTATCGTTTTTAAAAACTTTAAACTTTCTCACTGACAGAAAATGTTTGTAATCGAAATTATCATCTCTGTGTGATGGAACAGGTTCAGGATCGTAAGAGAATCTATTGAACTGTGGTTGTTCGGAATCTAAGTCCCGTACTCTCTGTAGATTACTCAAATTATACGCGTTGCGTGAGTCTGGCAAATGTTCGAAAAGTGGCGCCTGCTGTGATGTGTTATTAACTGAAATATTTTTAATCTCTGTTACTTCTTGCTGTAAACTCAACAGTTTTCTACGCAACGTGTTGTTAGACGAGTCGATCTCATTAATTGTCTGCTGCAAATTTTGAAATTCAGGTGTTTGGTTAAATGAAATCGGTGCAGTACCGTCTGATTTATTATCATTACTACTTTCAATAGCATCAATACGACTGGCCAATTCATCATATTTTTCAGTCAGTATTTTTGCCTGATCATCGGTTTTAGAATCGGACGCATTAATCTGTTTTTGCAACTTACGCGTAGTTTCGCTCAGTTTTTTAACATCAGCTTTGATGACATCGCAATCCTGTGTTAGTTCTAATTGTTCGAATCTGTCTGTCACTGTTTGAATATTTACTGTGTGTGTATCTGTTTTTGATTTAAGATCGGAAATTTCATCCCGTAATTCCGCGTTCAACTGTTCTATGGTATTAATTTTGTCGGACACTGTAGTAATATTATTGTCTACATACGTCTTCGCTTTCGCGAACATTTTACGTTTGTCTTCCTGTCTCTGTGCAGTGATTGTTTCCATGACTTGACGTTTGACTTTATTTTGATCTTGAATAAATTTGCGGAAACGTGTATTACTGTTTTCTATGTGGTGATTAAAGCGTTCGTCAATCTGAGTATTTTGTTGTTCGAATTTCGCGTCGATCTTTTCATCCATTGTGCGCGAAAGTTCTGCTGTCATTGCTTTAAACTCGTCGCGTAATTGTGTAGCTTTTTCAGAGCATTGTTTAGCGACTCCGCTAATTTCGTCTCTGAGTGTTTCTGTTGCGGCTGTTTGCATTTCCCTTAATTCTTGCGCAACAGACTTAATTTCTTCGCTATTTTTACGTGAACAAGCCTCAATTTCCGCGCGCAACTGTTCCTTAGTGTCATGACACTGCGCGGCAACAGCTCTAATTTGTTCACAAAGCTGTCTGGAATTGTCGTCTAATTTTTCATTTAACTGTCTGGAATTGTCGTCTAATTTTTTATTTAGCTGTTCGTTCTGTTCCCTAAGTTGTTTAAAATCTTCACTTTGTTTGTCTAATTTTTCATTCTGTTGTTTGGCATCTTCCCTATTTTCATTAAGTTGTTTACTCATTTGTCGCAACAATGCCATAATTGGATTCGACTCAAAGTCAGCATTTCTATTCTCTGTGCTGTTTAATGGTGGATCTGGAATTGTTTCGCTTTCTGTAACCATTTGGTTATTTTGAGATTCACAAAAAGGTTTGTCAGTCGAATGTCCACTGTCGGTCATTATTTCGGAATTAAATAGATCCGTCGTACTTTGAGTATCCTGTTCATTTTCATTAGACAAATTTGTCTGTACGTTACTTAAATTTTCCAAATCGGGTGTGTTAAGCTGGGCAGCGCTCATTACAATAGGGCGCTCCGCATCATCGATTGTCGTCAAATCAACAGAAGACACAATCGAGTTCGTTCGTTCATCATTAAGACAAAAGCCATCATTAGTGGTTGGAATACACTGATTGTTAGTGAACGCAGGATTGTCACAAGTCCTATCGGTAACGTTGTTTGAGTCGGTAATTTCATTCATAATACTTCGCGATACACTATTCATAGTCTTTCGTGGCATTTTTACAGTAGTCACAATTATTCACAAAACAATAAACATAAATGCAAAAACAACACACAAATACAACAGAGCAACGAATTGCCGTTGACCTGTAGAAAGAAAGTCACAAGATTAGTAAAAGCGTTGCGCCAAATCCTAATTATATCTAAGCAAATAAGAGCAGAAATCTGACTGTTGTTCAAAAGATTCTCAACGAAATACGATCCTGGACTGGGTGTCGCCAAGTGTAACCTCCCCACAAAATTTCGTAAGACAATTATTTAATATAAATGGAGCCAAGTGTAACCTCCCGCAATGAAATTTACTGACAAAGGCAACAAAAATGTGAAATTCGCAATCTGACTCTGCTGTAAGCTCCCGCAAAAATAATGAAAAACAATTCAGTACTAATGAAATCTCAGTGATAATGATAATTCAATTAAACCGAAATATCGGTCTTTGGCCCTGTACAAAAATCAGAATTAAATTCTTACCTCATTGTAACTGCTGGTCAAATTTCTGCTCTTATTGTTGCGCACAGCTTGGAGGAACTGCATTGCAAATAATATTCCTTTTTTTTGTAATTTAACTGAAATTTGTCTTTAAGGGAAGTGGAATGAAATCGTTAATTCAATTAAATAAATTTTTTTTGTAAAGTTGCTTTTGACATCAAAATTATTATTGGGGCACTTGTTGGAAATTAATTACAATAAATAAACTTTACATTATCTGATGATTACCTTAATTAACAATATACCTCATTCAGCATCTTGACCAGAATGCCATGTCGGCGCTCCCCGACTGCGTCCCGCTCGCGACCGTGACAGGACCAGACCACTACTGAACTGAACTACATGACAACTACAACCGAACTGCTTGCAACACTCGCGCGGTCAAGCGCAGACTAACCACGAAAATAGGCTCTCTGGTCAAAGGTTTTAACGTGCCTCACCATCGCTGCTATGTTACATACGTGTTTCACCGGGCTGACATTAGATAAGGCTTACCGGCCAATGATCTTCATCAGTGCGGATGCACTCACATTACTCAAACTCTTACGGCAAAAGGTAGATTGACTGCCGCGAGAAATGAGTATGGTGAGCAGGGGCACTACAAATGTAGTGTGTGGACAGTAAGTCGGAAATGTGGGTCTCACGGGGAGCGTGCAAAAGGTAAGTCCCTGCAGTTGCACTGTCCTCTGTGTCCTGGATGGCAGTGCTGGCCTAGCCGCCGCCGTATGCGGAGCTCGCCGCGAGTGGGGCGCGTCGTCGGCCCGGTGTCGCAGTAGCTTGTGAGTACTACATAGCCATCCAGCAATGGAAGCTCAGGTTAAGACGTCTGCGTTGAAATTTTTGTTCCCGTTCGGATATGACAGACCGAAAGTTTATGAAATCGACGACTGGTTGTTGGAAATCATAGGTTTACAAGATGATGACGTTCACGGATTATCATATGATTTCCTTGGTAACGCAGTGTATGTTTAAGTGCGAGACGCTGAAACATTTTCCCGGTTTATGACAAAAACAGTCGGTTTGGCGAACTTCCATCATTCTAATAGTGAATCTAGTTCAACTGCGATCAGCTACGCTGGTTTATGATTGCGATCTGTGCGCATATTCAATCTCCCATTTGAACTGAAGTTCGATCTCATCAAACGAGCGTTAATGCCTTTCGGAACGGTTTTGCAGGTTACTGGTGAGAAATGATCGGGCAACAAACATTTCAAAGTTGACAATGGTGTGCGAAATGTTACAACTGATCTTCATAAGCATATCTCAACGTACAATATAGTTCAAGGCTTCAAAGCCTTAGTTGTTTATGATGAGCAACCAAGGACCAGCGTCGTATGTGGTTCCACGAATCATCTTAACGCAACCTGTCCCCGAGTCAAATCTTTACGGAGGGAAAACCAGGCACTCACCACCGCGGGAGACGTGCAACATCAACAGAAACTGTCGCACGTGGAGACCTTGTCAGCCCCATTACAGGAAACCGGGAATGGGCAGGGCCCTGACATACCACGTCAGGGAGAAAATGAAGGAAATCAGGATTCAACTGCACGTAGCTTATTGACAAATGAACAGAGTTCAACGGTTACTCTGCCAAAATGCTCGAATAAGGTCTCTCTAGGAGAGACTAGTCTCCAGACCCTAGGCGGCAGCAAGACATCTGGAAAAGAAATTAAAAATGGCTTTAAGCACTATGGGATTTAACATCTGAGGTCATCAGTCCCGTAGACTTAGAACTACTTAAACGTGACCAGCCTAAGGACATCATACACATCCATGCCCGAGGCAGGATTCGAACCTGCGGCCGAGCAGCCGCGTAGTTCCGGACTGAAGCGCCTAGAACCGCTCGTCCACAGCGGGCGGTGAAAAGAAATTGTTAAGGCTTTCGTGACCACTTGTTGACGAACTGCCTATTGGCTTCTGTCTCGGGTTTTTCGGCCGACGTTCATCTAATGATTTTTCTGACGTTTCGCCAGCACGAGTGACTGACATTCTCAAAGCTTCACCCTCCATTGCCGGTGGTGAACTGGAGGCGAGCTCGCGGCCGCAGACTGTATGTACCTGGCGCGCCAACGTCCGAGGGCTTCTCCGCGGTCATTTCCGGTGCGGTTCTCCTCTTGCTACCTGCGACGGTCTTTTGCTGCAGTAAGGGAAGCCAGGATCCGTTTACCTTAAGGCTTTCCTCTTTCTTGTTGACTGTTCGCGTGTTTTTGGATTTCTACAGCTTCTCTGAACAAGCGCGTGTGATAGTGCTTCTCTACAGCCAGAACTTCCGTGTCGGCGAATTTTATTACGTGGTCGGTCTCATTCAGTGCGTGCTCTGCCACGGCCGATTTCTCCACCTGCCCCAACCTGCAATGTCGCTTATGCTCTTTAATCCTGGTGTTAATTGATCGTCCAGTCATTCCGACATAAGCTTTTCCGCATGTGCATCGTATACGGTATATTCCCGACATTGCAAGTGGGTCTCTTTTCTCCTTCGCCGATCTAAGACACTCTTTGATCATCCTTGTCGGTTTGAAAATCGTCTTTACGCCGTGTTTGCGCAATATACGGCCGATTCTGTCCGTCACTCTGGGAATGTATGGCAGAAAGGCCGTACCCGACATTTCTTTTTCTGGTTGCTTACTTCACCTAGTGTTTGGCTCTGTTACACTTCTAATGTGATTTGTGGAGTACCCATTGCTCCTCAGAACAGTTTCCAGGTGTTGCATTTCTCGTTTGAGGTGTTGAGGCTCACATATTCGTCCTGCTCTCGTTACGAGCGTACTAATCATTCTCTTTTCTGGCTCGGGTGGTGGTTTGACAGTTTGTGCAGGTATCGATCCGTGTGTGTCGGTTTTCCATACACGCTGTGTCCCAAAAAAAGAGATGGGGCCCCTCCACGCCCGCACCAACGTGGTGACCAAACCAAAAGTTCTACTGTCACCTCCGTAAACATGTTAGTTATCTAGTAGGTGGATCACAGGATACTGGGCTGTGATGTTGTCCGTGCGTCTGGGTAAGGCTACGCATTAACACGGTCCATCAGGTGATAGATAGTGGACGAAACGCGAGTGAGGGTAGCGATTTGAAAAGCAGAGGGAAAAAAGTGCCATGGCTCGTGCCGTGGGAAAAAAAACCTCTGCGACAGTGGGATGGGTAGTAAGAGCAGTAGTGGCTTACTAGCTGCGATAACTCATGCAAGGTTGGATTTGTTAGTATAGGTATCATGCATCATTACCGTGACAGGCGATGGCGATGTGTCCCAGTTGCTGCGGCTGCTACTTTCCTGGAACAATCAAGATCGTTATACAGTAGTGGGAGATCGGCCATAGATCATCTCACTGTGTGGGGGATGTGTGGAGCTTGTTTGCATGCAGTGGACGGTACTGCTTCCCTGTGTGGTGGCAGTTATTCGGCAGTGTATTTCAGCTAGATATCCAGTAAATGCGTCTGATTAACAGGGGCTCGCCTGTGCCGTTATGTTTGCGTAAGCTTGGCCATAGATGTTATGTCCTTGCAAGTATGTCTTTTGGTCTTTTATGTTTCCATCTATGGTTGTGGTCGTAGTTCCCCAGATTCAGAATAAACGGGTTCTGCGAATGTCTGGAGTTTCTGTATAGTCTTGTGGTGAGTTTGTGGATTACCTCCGTGAGAGTCTCAAGTCGGTATTCCCGGTGTAGGTCCGCGATGCGTGTGTATCGTGGAGCATTGCTTATGATTTTGAGTACCTTGTTTTATATGAGCTGCAGACGGCGCAGGCGTGTAGGCGCAGCGTATCCCCAGACGGGAGCTGCGTACGTCATCAGGGGTCGGATAAGTGTCATGTACATGGACCTTGACACCCTTCTGTTCAGTGTGCTACGCCTGTTGAGCATAGGATAGAGCTGTTTGAGCCTCGCGCTAGCCCGGTTGGTCATGTGTTGTACGTGGTCCCCCCCAGAGTAATTTCCGGTCCAGCCACACACCGAGGTACACTCCTGGAAATGGAAAAAAGAACACATTGACACCGGTGTGTCAGACCCACCATACTTGCTCCGAGAGGGCTGTACAAGCAATGATCACACGCACGGCACAGCGGACACACCAGGAACCGCGGTGTTGGCCGTCGAATGGCGCTAGCTGCGCAGCATTTGTGCACCGCCGCCGTCAGTGTCAGCCAGTTTGCCGTGGCATACGGAGTTCCATCGCAGTCTTTAACACTGGTAGCATGCCGCGACAGCGTGGACGTGAACCGTATGTGCAGTTGACGGACTTTGAGCGAGGGCGTATAGTGGGCATGCGGGAGGCCGGATGGACGTACGGCCGAATTGCTCAACACGTGGGGCGTGAGGTCTCCACAGTACATCGATGTTGTCGCCAGTGGTCGGCGGAAGGTGCACGTGCCCGTCGACCTGGGACCGGACTGCAGCGACGCACGGATGCACGACAAGACCGTAGGATCCTACGCAGTGCCGTAGGGGACCGCACCGCCACTTCCCAGCAAATTCGGGACACTGTTGCTCCTGGGGTATCGGCGAGGACCATTCGCAACCGTCTCCATGAAGCTGGGCTACGGTCCCGCACACTGTTAGGCCATCTTCCGCTCACGCCCCAACATCGTGCAGCCCGCCTCCAGTGGTGTCGCGACAGGCGTGAATGGAGGGACGAATGGAGACGTGTCGTCTTCAGCGATGAGAGTCGCTTCTGCCTTGGTGCCAATGATGGTCGTATGCGTGTTTGGCGCCGTGCAGGTGAGCGCCACAATCAGGACTGCATACGACCGAGGCACAAAGGGCCAACACCCGGCTCAATGGTGTGGGGAGCGATCTCCTACACTGGCCGTACACCACTGGTGATCGTCGAGGGGACACTGAATAGTGCACGGTACATCCAAACCGTCATCGAACCCATCTTTCTACCATTCCTAGACCGGCAAGGGAACTTGCTGTTCCAACAGGACAATGCTCGTCCGCATGTATCCCGTGCCACCCAACGTGCTCTAGAAGGTGTAAGTCAACTACCCTGGCCAGCAAGATCTCCGGATCTGTCCCCCATTGAGCATGTTTGGGACTGGATGAAGCGTCGTCTCACGCGGTCTGCAAGTCCAGCATGAATGCTGGTCCAACTGAGGCGCCAGGTGGAAATGGCATGGCAAGCCGTTCCACAGGACTACATCCAGCATCTCTACGATCGTCTCCATTGCTGCGAAAGGTGGATATACACTGTACTAGTGCCGACATTGTGCATGCTCTGTTGCCTGCGTCTATGTGCCTGTGGTTCTGTCAGTGTGATCATGTGATGTATCTGACCCCAGGAACGTGTCAATAAAGTTTCCCCTTCCTGGGACAATGAATTCACGGTGTTCTTATTTCAATTTCCAGGAGTGTATTTGACTTTCTCGCAGAAACGTATTGGACGTGCATGTAGAGTGATTGGTCTGCAGTAGCGGTGTTTGCGCAGTTGCTTCGGTCTTCTCGTGAACAGAACGGCTTCGCACTTGTCGACGTTTACTCTAACACGCCATTTCTCCAACCAAGGCTCGGCCACTCTGAGTGCAGTCTGTAGGCGTGACGTAATGTTTGATGGTTTCCAATATTGCGCAAGGATGGCTGTGTCATCCGCGTAGATTGCCATCATTGTGTTGTGTGTGGTTGGGGGATCGTTTATGTAGAGGTTAAACAGTAGGGGCCCTAGGATGCTTCCCTGGGGTACTCCCGCGTGTATACCGTGTCGTGTTGACTGTTTTCCCTGCACGTCAGTGTTGAAACTCCTGTCTGTGAGGTATGAGTGTATTAGACGCAGCAGCCCGTCGGGGAATCCCGCGTCGCTGAGTTTGCGGATGAGGCCGTTGTGCCATAGACGGTCGAAAGCCTTTTCGATGTCCAGGAACACTGCCCCTGTAGCTTTGTTTATGTTGAAGCCATGTGTTATGTGTTCAACGACCCGTAGGAGTTGTTGTGTTGTGGAGTGGTGATTTCTGAAGCCGAATTGCTCCGGTCTCAGGATGTCATTTGTTATGCAGTGCCTAGTGATGCGTTTGAGAATCACCTTCTCAACAATCTTACTGAGCGAGCTCAGAAGGCTGATGGGTCGGTAATTTTGTGGGAGGCTGTGGTCTTTCCCCGGCTTCCTGAACATCAGGACCTTGGCCGTCTTCCAAAAGGCGGGTAAGTGTTGGTGTTTTAGTATGGCATTCGTTATGTGTGTTAGGTTCTCAGTTGCTTTATCCGTGAACTCCTGGAGGACACGGTTTTGAATGCCATCATGACCAGGGGCTTTCCTAGCAGCGGAATGCATTATAGCCCAGGAGACTTCGGCTGTGCTAGCATGTCGAATGTCGTCGCGCGATGGTTGGGCTAGAATGCGTGTAACCTCTTGGTCAGTAGCAAGTGTGAACGCTGGATCTGATGGTACCAGGTTCGGTGTGAATGACGCTGCGAGTGTTCGGGCCATTAGTTCTGCTTTCTCTTCCGCTGAGTATGCAGGTCCGTCGGGCCCTTGAAGCGTTGGGGTGTATATTTTCTCCCTGGTGAAGTGTCGGGCTAGTTGCCACACGCCAGGTCGTGTGGTGTCCAGCCCTTCGAGTTTGTGGTTCCACTGTTGTGTTCTGTGTGTTTGTATTTTATCGTGTATGATGCCCTGTAGTCTGTTAATGTGCCGTTTGAAGTACGGGCGCCTGGTGCGCTGCCATTGTCTCCTGAGGCGATTCCTCATTGAGATTAGGCCCAGGATTTCCTGGCGCAGGGCCGCACTGCGTTGTTGTGAGGTGCGATCAGGTATGGTGCCTGCCATTGCGTCCTGGACGGCGTTAGTGAGGGTTTCTACTGCCTCGTCAATTTGTGCTGTTTCATTAATTTCGTGTATAGGTGGGATGTGGCTATCGAGCGTTTGCTTGAACCTTGTCCAATCCGCACGCCCGTAGTCCAACATCTTACGTTGTTCCATGTGCTGCAGTGTTTCCTCAATGTATAGTATTACAGGTTGGTGGTTTGAGGGCAGATCGTTTTCAACGGCAACGTTGAGTGTCGATGTAATGCCCTTGATGAGGGCCATGTCTATCACGTCTGGCCTGTGTCCCCTCTGATAGGGAATGTGCGTCGGTTCAGTCGGCGCTAGTATAATGTAGTTTCTGCCAAGTGAATGTTCGTACAGTTTTTTGCCGGTTTTCGCCGTCCCTTGTGACCAGCACATCTAGAAATGGCAGTTTCTTGTCCTTTTCTACTTCCATGGTAAATGTTATGTTGGCATGGAGGCTGTTCAAGTGTCTCAGGAATTCACCGAGCTGTTCTTCACCATGGCTCCACACCACGAAAGTATCATCGACGTACCTGTACCACACCTTAGGTTTGCAAGTCGCCGAGTCCAGTGCCTGTGCTTCGAATTGTTCCATGAAGAAGTTGGCCACCACTGGACTGAGAGGACTACCCATGGCGACGCCTTCTAGCTGTTCGTAGAAATCGCCCTTCCACGTGAAATAGCTCGTGGTGAGACATGCATGGAAGAGCTTTTTGATGTCTTGCGGGAACATGGAACCGATGTGCTCCAGAGCATCACTGAGTGGCACTTTCGTAAATAACGAAACAACATCAAAACTGACCAGGATGTCGTTTGGCGCAAGTTTCAGTTTCTTCAGCTTCTCAATGAAATGTCCTGAGTCCTTAATGTATGTGTCGGCCTTCCCCACCCGTGGCTGGAGCAGAGAGGCCAAGTGTTTCGCCAGTTTATACGTTGGTGAGCCAGGAGCGGTAACGATCGGTCTCAGTGGAACGTTGTTCTTATGGATCTTGGGTAATCCATACAGCCGATGTGGTAGGGCTTCTGTGTTGCGCAGGTTTCTCTGTATGTCCGTCGGCAGAGAAGACGCCTTGATTAATCGATTCGTATTCCGAGTGATACGCTACGTCGGATCTGCGCTTAGTTTTCGGTACGTCGTCGGATCTAATAGGTCTCGGATCTTTTGCTCATAATCTTCGGTCTTCATTACGACTGTCGCATTCCCCCTATCGGCAGGCAGTATCAATATATTCTTGTCGGCGTTGAGATTCTTAATGGCTTGTAACTGTTCTTTCTTCAGGTTGCAAGCTGGTGGTTTTGCTCGGCGCAGTATCCTGGCTGTTTCAGTGCGTATTTCCTCTGCCCTTTCACAATGAAGGGTCCGAATGGCTGCTTCGGTGTTGGCAATGATGTCCTCCATAGGTATAGTTCTCGGGATGATAGCCAAATTCCCTCCTTTTTGAAGAAAGACACTTCCTCTTCGGTCAATTGTCGTTCAGTGAGGTTGACCACTGTGTGTGACATGTCGGGAATCGCCTTATCGGTCTGCTTCCGGCATATTTCAAACTTTTTCTTTTGCCGCTCGGTGCAGCGCTCGAGTTCGTTCTGCATGCTCCTGTGAGTGATGCTGTCGATCTTGTCCCAGTCGTCTCGATGCATTCTGCTACTTAGTTGATAGAAAATGTCCAGAAGTTCCTGATCCGTTCTTGCTAAGTCTCTCCGTGTTGTATGTATTCGCTCACGAAGAAAAGCTCGTTCCATTCTGTCGTAGATACGATGTGCATGGGCGGTGGTGAATAGGCGCCTGCATCTCAAGAACTTCGGTGTGGCACATTCATCTCGGCACCGTGACAGAAAGGCGAGAGAGGACATCAGTCGCGCTTTCTTCTTCCGTCGTTGGTCAAGGCGTCGGTACAATCTGCAAATCACCTCCCCGTAGAGGCGTAATACAAAATTGTTAAGGCTTTCGTGGCCACTTGTTGACGAACTGCCTATTGGCCTCTGTCTCGGGTTCTTCGGCCAACGTTCATCTAATGATTTTTCTGACGTTTCGCCAGCACGAGTGGCTGACATTCTCAAAGCTTCACCCTCCATTGCCGGTGGTGAACTGGAGGCGAGCTCGCGGCCGCAGACTATATGTACCTGGCGCGCCAACGTCCGAGGGCTTCTCCGCGGTCATTTCCGGTGCGGTTCTCCTCTTGCTACCTGCGACGGTCGTTCGCTGCAGTACGGGAAGCCAGGATCCGTTTACCTTAAGGCTTTCCTCTTTCTTGTTGACTGTTCGCGTGTTTTTGGATTTCTACAGCTTCTCTGAACAAGCGCGTGTGATAGCGCTTCTCTACAGCCAGAACTTCCGTGTCGGCGAATTTTATTACGTGGTCGGTCTCATTCAGTGCGTGCTCTGCCACGGCCGATTTCTCCACCTGCCCCATCCTACAAAGTCGTTTATGCTCTTTGATCCTGGTGTTAATTGATCGTCCAGTCATTCCGACATAAACTTTTCCGCGTGTGCATGGTATACGGTATATTCCCGACATTGCAAGTGGGTCTCTTTTCTCCTTCGCCGATCTAAGACACTCTTTGATCTTCCTTGTCGGTTTGAAAATCGTCATTACGCCGTGTTTGCGCAATATACGGCCGATTCTGTCCGTCACTCTGGGAATGTATGGCAGAAAGGCCGTACCCAACATTTCTTTTTCAGGTTGCTTACTTCGCCTAGTGTTTGGCTCTGTTACACTTCTAATGTAATTTGTGGAGTACCCATTGCTCCTCAGAACAGTTTCCAGGTGTTGCATTTCTCGTTTGAGGTGTTGAGGCTCACATATTCGTCCTGCTCTCGTTACGAGCGTACTAATCATGCCTCTTTTCTGGCTTGGGTGGTGGTTTGACAGTTTGTGCAGGTATCGGTATTATGAGCAAAAGATCCGAGACCTATTAGATCCGACGACGTACCGAAAACTAAGCGCAGATCCGACGCAGCGTATCACTCGGAATACGAATCGATTAATCAAGGCGCCTTCTCTGCCGGCGGACATACAGAGAAACCTGCGCAACACAGAAGCCCTACCACCTCGGCTGTGTGGATTACCCAAGATCCATAAGAACAACGTTCTACTGAGACCGATCGTTACCGCTCCTGGCTCACCAACGTATAAACTGGCGAAACACTTGGCCTCTCTGCTCCAGCCACGCGTGGGGAAGACCGACACATACATTAAGGACTCAGGACATTTCATTGAGAAGCTGAAGAAACTGAAACTTGCGCCAAACGACATCCTGGTCAGTTTTAATGTGCTCTGGAGCACATCGGTTCCATGTTCCCGCAAGACATCAAAAAGCTCTTCCATGCATGTCTCACCACAAGCTATTTCACGTGGAAGGGCGATTTCTACGAACAGCTGGAAGGCGTCGCCATGGGTAGTCCTCTCAGTCCAGTGGTGGCCAACTTCTTCATGGAACAATGCGAAGCACAGGCACTGGACTCGGCGACTTGCAAACCTAAGGTGTGGTACAGGTACGTCGATGATACTTTCGTGGTGTGGAGCCATGGTGAAGAACAGCTCGGTGAATTCCTGAGACACTTGAACAGCCTCCATGCCAACATAACATTTACCATGGAAGTAGAAAAGGACAAGAAACTGCCGTTTCTAGATGTGCTGGTCACAAGGGACGGCGAAAACCTGGGACACAGCGTGTATCGAAAACCGACACACACGGACCGATACCTGCACGCGCTTGTTCAGAGAAGCTGTAGAAATCCAAAAACACGCGAACAGTTTCAACAAGAAAGAGGAAAGCCTTAAGGTAAACGGATCCTGGCTTCCCGTACTGCAGCAAACGACCGTCGCAGGTAGCAAGAGGAGAACCGCACTGGAAATGACCGCGGAGAAGCCCTCGGACGTTGGCGCGCCAGGTACATATAGTCTGCGGCCGCGAGCTCGCCTCCAGTTCACCACCGGCAATGGAGGGTGAAGCTTCGACAATGTCAGCCACTCGTGCTGGCGAAACGTCAGAAAAATCATTAGATGAACATCGGCCGAAGAACCCGAGACAGAAGCCAATAGGCAGTTCGTCGAAAAGAAATTACTATGCCCGTGAAGCATCCCGAGGTACCAGTAGGTTTAATTCTCGATGATGTTAGAGTATCATCAGTAGGTAGTGATATGTTAGTTGACGAGGACCCAAACCCAAACAACACAACGTTAAGCGACCAGTCTGATCAATCAGTATCATGTATGGCTAATACAAAAAAGTCGTCTAAACAAGCGAAACGGCCCCCTAGAATAAAAAGGCAGGAAGTGACACAGGAAGTAGAAAGGAAAAGAACACGCACAAGAGAGATCCTTAAGAAATTTCAGACAGGGGACACGGCGGTGGTTGATGAAATAATGGTAATGGCTCCCATTCGGAATGAGGGCGCTGAGATGGTGTTAGACAATCACGAGAATACAAACGCGTTAGCATTTTCCGGTTATCTTCCGGTTGCGAGCACGCTTTGGTCGGAAGATACTGAGCCGTAGTAAACAGTTATATGCGGACTTACAAACTGGCTACAGTTAATTTCTCTCTGATACGTTTGGCGGTAAACCTACAATGTTTGAAAGATCATATTTGTGCCGCTGGCGTAGATGTCGCCATGTTACAAGAGGTTGTAACAACTAAAGTAGCGCCAGACAGAGTGGCCGAGCGCTTCTAGGCGCTTCAGTCTGGAACCGCGTGACCGCTACGGTCGCAGGTTCGAATCCTGCCTCGGGCATAGATGCGTGTGATGTCCTTAGGTTAGTTACGTTTAAGTAGTTCTAGGGGACTGATGACCTCAGAAGTTAAGTCCCATAGTGCTCAGAGCCATTTGAAACATTTGAACGAAAGTAGCTGACATAACAGATTATGAAGCCATCGTAAACATCGGAAATAAAATTTTTGAAAACATTATCAGCGATCTGACATTAATATGATAATTAAGAAACAGTCTAGATCGCTAATTTCTTTTAATCGGAGTGACCGGTTTCAATCCTTAAGGATCATCTTCAGACTCAGTTCAGCGTCATGGATCGGCACAGCCTGCTTCATGGAAGTCCACGTGCCGTTCTGGAGTTTGAAGGTGATACTTAAGGATTGAAACTGGTCACTCCTATTAAAAGAAATTTGCTATCAAGACTGTTTTTTAATTAACAACATCGGAAATGAAGGAGGAAAGGCGGTTTTATTCAAAGAGAGTATCGCGTGTCGAATTCAAGCTATTTTAGAGACTGGTCGGGGTATAACTGTCCAACTTCATGACCTCATTTTAATTAATGTATATGCAGCATCTGGGACTAATGAATGACGGCACAGAAGTAACTTTTCTCGGAATGGGATAGTTGAGCAATGGGATGGTTGAATTGTTAAAGAACGTGGGGCCGCCGCCATGCTTGCCGGAGATTTTAACTGTGTTTTGCGCCGTGAAGACCAGAAACCCAGTTTTAACACTTGTCAAGAGTCCCAAATATTGGTGACTGAATTAGAACTGCAAAACACCTGGACTTACTTGAATTCCTACCATACCGCATATACTTACGTCAGTAGTACGTCAGCAAGCAGTATTAGATAGATTCCATTTTACTAAAGAATTCGTGTGCAATGTTGATGATTGTGAGGTGTGGCCTATAAACTTCTCCAACCATTGTGCATACCATATTTCTTTCAGATATATCCGACAAAAAACTTTTCGTGGCCGTGGAGTATGGTACCTTAACGTCTCACTATTGCAGGATGTCTAACTGAGGCAACAGATTAGACAGACTTGGCACAAATGCTTACGCTCCCAAACGAGGTACCGGGAGCGGATCATTTGGTGGACCGAATATGCAAAACCCGCATTTCGTAAATGCATTATACATTATGCAAAAACCCAAGCATATTGGCGTAAAGAAGCGGCGAAATATTACTTCTCCTGTTTATGAGACCTTTATCAACAACCAGATAGCCATACTGCTACCATAAAGAAACTGAAACGCTTTAAGTCGAAAATAACCGCCGTAGCCCGGCTGCGTCTGACCGAGTTGCGTGGGCGAGCTCGAGGCAAGGACTATCTTATGGAGGAACGTACGTCGTTATACCATGTAATAAGGGGACACGTAGTGGGAAACAGAGAATAACAACCGCGCTAGCGGACGACGACGGAGGAGAGTTTACTACTCAGACTGCCATAAAACAATGTGTAGCGAAGTATTACAGGGATCCCTACGCGGGAACGGAAGTCTAATCGATCATATAACTCAGAACGAAAGGAAAACCATAATTAACGACGCTCCAAGAAACAAGTCATCTGGTCCCGATGGGCACCCGTCGAATTTTATTTACGCATGTAGGACATAATTGGGAATGAGCTCACAGGTATGTTCAATGAATTATTAACTAATCAGACGTTCCCTCCTATATTTACGGAGGGAATTATTGTGCTGATTTCGAAAAAACCAAGCAGCAAGATGATTGACAATTTACGACCACTTACCTTACTCAACGCTGACTTTAAAATTCTCACTCGCGTCCTGAACAGAAGGATGAAGCCACTCCTGCAAAATGCCATAAGACTTTACCAGACGAGAGCAATAAAGGGAAGATCAATGTTTATTGCATCTAGACTTTGATAAATCCTTCTGATAGGATCAAGCATGGCTTCTTATTCAGCACCATGCAGAAAATGGGTTTCAAGGACCACTTTTTAACCGTCATACGTAAATGTATCAGTGGGGTTTTTTCAAGGATTAAAATCAATTGACAACTGACTGAAGCATTTCCAGTTCAACAATCAGTACGTCAAGGATGTCCACTGTCTATGTCTACGGCTTTATATGCGATCGCTGTGGAACCTTTGCTTTCGACAACGCGCCAGAAATTGAGATGACTACTGAACTTCTATATTAAGCCGGCCTTGGTGGCCGAGCGGTTCTAGGCGCTGCAGTCTGGAACCACGCGACCGCTACGGTCGGAAGTTCGAATCCTGCCTCGGGCATGGATGTGTGTGATGTCCTTAGGTTAGTTAGGTTTAAGTAGTTCTAAGTTCTAGGGAACTGATGACCTCAGAAGTCCCATAGTGCTCAGAGCCATTTGAACCATTCTGTATTAAGACAATTTATCACGGTTATGCTGACGACATAAGCGTTATTGTGAATTCGAATAGTGAGGTCGATGAAGTCCGACGTTTGGTACACCAGTATTCACGATCGTCTGGCGCGAAACTTAATCTTCAAAAATCCAAAATAATGCATCTCGTTTCTTAAAATAGTGCAATTGGTGCTCACTGGTTAGATGTAACTAAACAGACAATCCAACTCGGATTGTGGTTAAGGGCCAATACCAAGCCCATGGCTACAAACAATTGGGAGCGGAAATTTAATGTCATCTGACCCTTGGCGAAGGAACATAACAGGTGATCGTTAGATCGATTGCAGAAAGTTCAGTTTATAAATACATACATACTTAGCAAAATGTATCATGTCGCAACAGTCTTACCGATACCGCACGTCACCGCACCCAAATTACTAGCTGCTGCGTTTTGGTATTGGTGGAAACAAAATATCTTCAAAGTATCCTTCCACACGGCGACTTTGCAGAGGCACAACGTTAAATCTAGATGTGACTCACTGTTTCTAACTCCTGTTTTTAAACAAATACATGCAACTAAGACAGGCATTGCGAAACTTCTGTTCCTCTCGTTAGATACTGAGCACAGGAACGCTTCTGTTAAAGTAGTACATATAGACGTTAGCCTGGATTACGTCCGAAAGTACTATGTCGATTGGAGCTATATAAGACTTTCACCAGCACAAACCCACTCTAGAACGGTCTATGATTATATTACCAGAAATCGTCATCACAACCCAATTCAGGTAAAACACCGTGCTAAAATCTGGACGAACATTTGGAAAAATATCAACAACATAATTCTACCAACTGGAGTCAGTGCTGTATGGTATGACGTCGTAAACGGAACCTTACCCACAGTGGAACTATTATGGAGAATCAAACTGAGACCATCTCCATACTGCGACAAATGTCAGCTTGCAGTAACTGTTGTGCACATGTTCTTATGTGAAAATAAAATTAGAATTTGGAACTGGAGTAGGAAGAAATTAGCCCTTATCAACAGAACCACAGAAAGTCATATGGCGATAACTAAAGCTTTACAAGCGGCCTGGAAACGTTACCTGTCCGCAAAGAATAACAGTTATTCGTGGCTTCTGGGACAGTTTATGTTTTACGTGTTAACGAACGAAACTTCGAACTTAGGAGAGTACATGTTTTACATTGCAAAAGAACATTTTAAGTTGAAGAAGAAAAACAAAATAAGGAATGTTTTCAATTTTTTTATCTGTTTCTTTATGTGGGCTACCAAGAGGAGGGCAGTTTATTGATTAGAAGCAGAATACTTATTCTTTCTTCTGTTATTCCTGGAATATTTTTGTTGATTCTAAAATGAGACATGTTTTAATTTGGCAAAACTCCTCCCGCTCCAAATTTGGTTTCATTTGATGAAAATTATATGGCTTCCTTACAAACATCGTATGGATCCAGTGCACAATAACTTAATTGTGAAAATGTTTTTGAATGAAAATTTGTTACGGATTTTTCTGTCACCATTGGCTGTTATGAGTTATATCCTGTAAGGACCTCACGCCATTGGAAGAGGCAATCATTTATTTATTTTACCTTAATTACTACTTCAGTGATGTTCTAAAATTTAAGGTAAATATGGTAATAAACAGGAGAATATATTGGAATAAGAGAGCAATTCAGTGACAGGTATGAGGAAGGCATTGTGGCCAGGCCTCAGAATTCTTGACCCCTTCCCTCTTTGCCGCCACCTGCCCGGCACTCACTGAAAAAAACAAGCTCTTTTAGTAGGGCACTTGCCCGCGAAAGGCAAGCTCTTAAAAAAAGATGGCGCAGTAGTTAACGCACCTGCATAGTAAGCAGGAGATCCTGGGGTCGGAAGGAAATTGCACAGTGATTAATGCAGCATTCTATTAAACAGGAGATTCCAAGTTCGAATCCTGGTCCGGTGCACATTTAAAAAAAAGTAAAAAATAAAAAAAATGGCTCAGTCGGATAGAGCGTCTACCATGTAAGCAAGAGATCATTGCATTTCTTTTAAGAAAATACTCGTGTAGTTAAGGGAGAAGAAAAGTGTTCGGGGACTAGAATTCTATTGTAGGAAAAGGAAGAGAGGAAGAAATTGTAGCTGAATATGGACTCAGGGAAGGGAAGAGAGGAAGAAATAGTATGTTAATAAGGACTCAGGGAAAGCAGTCTAACAGGAAGTCGCCTGGTAGAATTTTGCACAGTGTTATCATTCGGTTTAACAATCATGAAAGAATATGAAGATGGTATTGGTGATCTTGCAGCTCTCGAAGAATGAAATTTCGACGAAATCCTGACCATTAGCTGCTTACAGATGTAGGTTAACGTCAACGGGGACAATTGAAAATGTGTGCGCCGACAGGAACTCGAACCTGGGGAATTCTAGTCCCTGAAGACTTTTCTTTTCTCTTAACTACACGAATATTTTCTTAAAAGAAATTCAGTGATCCTGTCATTCTTTTGCGTGAATCACTAGAACTTGGAGTAGTTGTACATATATATCAGAACAAATCTTTGCTGTGAAAGACTTCTCTTTCGTAAAGCAAGCTGAAACGTCGGAACTAATTCTCTTTGTACGAGGGGCGTTCAGTAACTAACGCAACATGTTTATTTTCTGAAAGAAGGTTTGTTATATTCAGAATTCCAATACACCGTATTATTCCCAACTATTTGTCTACAAAATCGAGTTTTTCAACATAATTTCCCTTCAATGCGATGCCTTTCGCCACTTTATGGCAGGCCGAGTGTGCTCGCAGGTATAACTCTACTTGTTGACGCCGGAGCCAACGTGTTGCTGTATCAATAACCTCTCCATTTTCCACCTACTGTTTCCCCCGGAGTTCATCCTTCATTGGGTCAATGGATGTCGTAAGGTGCGAGAACCGGGCTGTAGGAAGGATGAGGAAGAACAGTCCAGTGAAGTTATGACAACTTTTCTCAGGTGCGCAGACTTGTGTGAGGCTTGCGTTGTCACCGAGAGGGAAAAAATAGTATGCATTTTTGTGGCGACGAACACGCTGAAGTCGTTTCTCACTTTCACAATGGAAACAGAGTACAAAATTGATCCTTGCACCATGAGGGAAGACGTCAAACAGGATAATCTCTTCAGAATTCCAGAAGACGGACAAGGTGACTTTACAGGCTGGGAGTACGGCTCCGAAGTTTTTGTTCGAAGGAGAGTTGGTGTGGCGCTTTTCCATGGATTGCCGTTTTGTTTCCGGTTCGTAGTGTGAACCCATGATTCATCGCCTCGTAACGCGCAAGTACACTCCTGGAAATGGAAAAAAGAACACATTGACACCGGTGTGTCAGACCCACCATACTTGCTCCGGACACGGCGAGAGGGCTGTACAAGCAATGATCACACGCACGGCACAGCGGACACACCAGGAACCGCGGTGTTGGCCGTCGAATGGCGCTAGCTGCGCAGCATTTGTGCACCGCCGCCGTCAGTGTCAGCCAGTTTGCCGTGGCATACGGAGCTCCATCGCAGTCTTTAACACTGGTAGCATGCCGCGACAGCGTGGACGTGAACCGTATGTGCAGTTGACGGACTTTGAGCGAGGGCGTATAGTGGGCATGCGGGAGGCCGGGTGGACGTACCGCCGAATTGCTCAACACGTGGGGCGTGAGGTCTCCACAGTACATCGATGTTGTCGCCAGTGGTCGGCGGAAGGTGCGCGTGCCCGTCGACCTGGGACCGGACCGCAGCGACGCACGGATGCACGCCAAGACCGTAGGATCCTACGCAGTGCCGTAGGGGACCGCACCGCCACTTGCCAGCAAATTAGGGACACTGTTGCTCCTGGGGTATCGGCGAGGACCATTCGCAACCGTCTCCATGAAGCTGGGCTACGGTCCCGCACACCGTTAGGCCGTCTTCCGCTCACGCCCCAACATCGTGCAGCCCGCCTCCAGTGGTGTCGCGACAGGCGTGAATGGAGGGACGAATGGAGACGTGTCGTCTTCAGCGATGAGAGTCGCTTCTGCCTTGGTGCCAATGATGGTCGTATGCGTGTTTGGCGCCGTGCAGGTGAGCGCCACAATCAGGACTGCATACGACCGAGGCACACAGGGCCAACACCCGGCATCATGGTGTGGGGAGCGATCTCCTACACTGGCCGTACACCACTGGTGATCGTCGAGGGGACACTGAATAGTGCACGGTACATCCAAACCGTCATCGAACCCATCGTTCTACCATTCCTAGACCGGCAAGGGAACTTGCTGTTCCAACAGGACAATGCACGTCCGCATGTATCCCGTGCCACCCAACGTGCTCTAGAAGGTGTAAGTCAACTACCCTGGCCAGCAAGATCTCCGGATCTGTACCCCATTGAGCATGTTTGGGACTGGATGAAGCGTCGTCTCACGCGGTCTGCACGTCCAGCACGAACGCTGGTCCAACTGAGGCGCCAGGTGGAAATGGCATGGCAAGCCGTTCCACAGGACTACATCCAGCATCTCTACGATCGTCTCCATGGGAGAATAGCAGCCTGCATTGCTGCGAAAGGTGGATATACACTGTACTAGTGCCGACATTGTGCATGCTCTGTTGCCTGTGTCTATGTGCCTGTGGTTCTGTCAGTGTGATCATGTGATGTATCTGACCCCAGGAATGTGTCAATAAAGTTTCCCCTTCCTGGGACAATGAATTCACGGTGTTCTTATTTCAATTTCCAGGAGTGTATTTCCGCACAGATGATCCTCCGTTGCTCACTATGGCCTTCTGCTAGACGGAGGCGAACCCAGCGGTCCTACACCTTTGGTGGACGAGTATGTAAGCACTGCCAACAGAGGGGTCCAGTGGAGCAGCGTGGTGTTTGATGGTGACCCGTCGGTCACCTCGAATGAGAGTGTCTTCAGGTTCCAACACTGCAGGGGCCTCAGCGGTGTGCGGCCGGCCGGCACAAGGGAGATCGGACAGGATTGCACGACCTTCCTGCGAAGTTGACAGACGCCTCGCCCAAAGGTTCAGCGTGCTTTGGTTCACTGCCAGATCTCCGTAGACGTTCTGCAACCGTCTGTAAATATACGCAATGCTCTGGTTTTCCACCAACTCAATTCCGTTACAGACGTCATTTTGAAGGCTACGTATAGTGCCACCACCTATCGGAACTTTATGAGTTCATGAAACTGTAGGGGCTGAAACGGGAATATTCCACGATGTCCCTCAACAAATTCCGTATTTTTTCAACCGAAATTGACCCAGAAAGAGAATGTGTTGCATTAGTTATTGAACGCCCATAGTAGTTAGCAGCGCGGTCGTCAATGATGAGCATTATTTTTAATTAGAACGTACTTTCCTCGAACCTGTGGATCATCTACCTCATTCCTCATAGAAGCTACAGGCAACGATATGAAGAATCTGAACTTGTTAGACCCGACAACATATTTATTTATTTATTTAACCTGGCAAGATTAGGGCCATCAGGCCTTCTCTTACATCTAACCAGGCATTCTACTTATTTTACATTCATATGTTTTAGTATGCTTGTTAAACTACATCTAGTACAAAAAGTGAAATAAACAATTACAAAAGCACACTTGGAAAAATACTTACATATAGAGTTTATATTCATAGATGATAAGCACTGTTATAATTAGACATTATGAAAGAGACTGATTTAGATTGGAATGCTAGCAGCAGCAGTATAAGAGAGACTGATGGTGAAGGGAGGAGAAGAATAGAGACATGATGTAACATAATTAAGGAAATATAAAAGAAAAGAAGATTGAGTAGTTAATAGAGATAGATGAAGAGGAAGAAGAGAAAGGAGCAAGATAGGAGACACTAGCTTTGCTATTTGACAGAGGAGAGGATTGGCCTTGTACATTAACTTTGTGGAAAACGTTATCAGGATGATAGTAGGGAATGCTTCAACTTCTTCTTAAAAACAGTAGGGGATTGAATTTTGCGCATGATAAGGGGCAGTTTGTTCCAGAGGCGGACAGCGGCAACTGAGAAGTAGTTTGCGAAAGTTTTTGTTTTGTGAGTGGGCACAGTTAGGATACCAAATAAGAGTGACCTCGTGTTTCGATTATGATGGCATGAAAGGTGTTTAATCTCTGAAACAAGATACTAGCGTGCTTGCGCGACGAGGAGTCGGTGAAGTAGACATAGAGTGTGGTAGTCACGCAATTTGTCCGGCCGCAGCCACCCTAGCTGGGAGTAAGACGGAGAATAAGTTCCTGTAGGGTAAAGCGAGTGAGGTAGCGCAATGATTAACACAGTGGAGAGGTGTTCGGGAAAACAGTATTTTATAGCAAATTTAAAAAGGAATAGAGTCGAAATTTCTTACCGTATCCGTCCTCAGTTGGAGCTCATGCTCCTTGACTAACGCCCTCGCTGTCACTCACAATTGTGGGCCTCTGCGGTATTGACCAAACTATCCGGATAGTTGCATGGTATCGTATAGGGGAAGCGGGAAAACGGAAATGGGGATGGTCGAATGGGGATCTGAACTTCACCCCTCCCGTATCGAAATCAGCGCAGCAGCCTCTGCAAACGTTCTCATCGTTGTGTCTGCAGCGAGCACATGGAACGACATTGGACTGGTTGCTTACAAACTCATTTAAAAAGTTCCTCAAGCAATTTCACAAACTTAAATTCAAATACTTCCATTCATAAACCACCAGACGAACACCATTTTGAAACAGATTACCTGGAAACGGGGAACCGTATAGAATATTGTAGACAAGTAAGAGGAATAAAACAGGGCTTGAGGAAAAGCTTTACAAGATGAACTGAAGGTCTAATGGAGTTGTTCTGGATCAGATGATCAATGTGCTTCTCTCTCAGCTGTGAGGTGAACAACTTATTACGTAGAGAACATCTTCAAAGAAAAGTACTTCTCCGCAAAAAATTAAATATAATAATAAAATGTTTAAAAATGGAATAAAATCTACCTTTTTTTCAAAATAAAATTCTGTCGCCAGCTGCACAATTGGAATATTTTATTATGCTTAAGCGGATACAACACATTAATCTGTCATCTTAGGAAGTCAACAAAACTTAGGGAAATACAAACTACTTAAACCGAACTAACCTAAGGACAGCACACAACACCCAGCCATCACGAGGCAGAGAAAATACCTGACCCCGCCGGGAATCGAACCCGGGAACCCGGGCGTGGGAAGCGATAACGCTACCGCACGACCACGAGATGCGGGCAGTATGTAGTAGAGTAGTTTTATTGATTTAAGGAGCGTTACTCGAAAAGCATTTGGAAAAAAAGCATTTACACTTTGTCTTTTGAACTTTGTCACATTTGTGAAAATAGTTTTACTGGTTGATGTGTAGTATGCAATACGGTTCAACAAGAATACAATATTATACAATCTTTAAAGTGATTGATCCGTACCTCCATAGTAATAGCATCATTAAATGCGAAAGAGACTCTGTCTGTTGCTTTGAAAAGCAACCGATTTCTCTACTATTTGATATGGAGAAAGACTGAACACTGAGCAAGAACATAAGCTACTTAAAAAAAAAAACACCGAAGCATAAGAGGGTGTGGTAGGGAATAGAATATCTTAAACCACTGCAATGGCGTGATGCAGAAATGTGTTCTCCTGCACTATGCCTCTCCGTACACCCATACTTGGCAGCGACACTGTGCATGTGGGTGCATCATGTGTTGAGGCAGTTGGGTGGTGGTGGTAGGGCTTTGGGGGTGGGGGATGGTTGAGCATTGCTGGACCAAACAGACAGATATGTCAGGACAGCTGACATTATTGCACATGCAATAGCTTCCTTACACATAACACCTCGTAACATATAACATATATCACTAGTTTTGTGTAGATATTGTCTATCAGTGGCTGACCGAAAACGACTGGAGTAGTCGGGTGTTCAGTGAACTGGCTGGTAGGTATGGTAATAACATATAAACAAAAAGTAATGTAAGGTAATGGTGTTTGTGGGACTGGACATTTTTGGATAGCTAAATGTTAGAACTTAACAACATTCCCCTTGAAGAGCGTTGTGAATTTTGCTATCTTCGAAGTAAAATAGCTAAAGACAGGAGGTGCATGGAACACATATCACAAGAGGAAACGACTTTCTGTACATGGTGAACCAGAAATGTTGTGACAGATTTGAGGGGGGCTGTAGAGGATATCGTGAGGAACGTATCGAGGATAGGGTCCCGTGTTCGGAAACGTCATCCAACGATCCAACGACGCTACAGAACACCGAAGTTAGAGGCTCCAGCGCCTGACGCTAGACCACCTCTTCAGCTTGCAGCTGAAGGACCAAAGGCGGAAAGTCTCGCAATGTTGTTTGTTATTCAGTTATCACGACTGATGGCCACGATCGGTAGTGGAAAAGATGGAGCTAGCTGCTGCATAGAGAGGCCTTATCTCCTGTGAATGTGATGTTCTGTTGCTTTGGTGGGTGACGCTTTCAGATACAGGTTTTCATCAGCACGTTATTTTTGCCCTGAACACCGAAAAAGGCATTGGAGATTTAAGAGAACCCAGTAGAAAGCCGGATAGAGTGGCCGAGCGGTTCTAGGCGCTTCAGTCTGGAACCGCACGACCGCTACGGTCGCAGGTTCGAATCCTGCCTCGGGCATGGATGTGTGTGATGTCCCTAGGTTAGTTAAGTTTAAGTAGTTCTAAGTTGTAGGGGACTGATGACCTCACATGTTAAGTCCCATAGTGCTCAGAGCCATTTGAACCACTTGAACCCAGTAGAAAAGTAAACTGCAGGTAGGAACCATCATCCATCGAGGCAAAAGACCACTGAATTTATAGGAGGGCAGCCCCTTCTACGCAGCAGATAGCTCCATCTTCTTCATTAGTGATCGTGGCGATCAGTCGCGATCACTGAATAACAAAAAACTTTGCGAGGCGTTCCGTCTACGGTCTGTCAGCATTGTAGCTGAAGTGATGGTGGGAAGAACAGTAATGGTAGTGAAGGTATGGTTATATAAGGCAGATCGTTGATGGGTGGCATGCAGTAATTATACTAAAATGAGAAGGACATTAGCAAGTGGGCCAGACTGGTGCACTACATATAAGCAACCTCAAGGCTAATAGAAGAAACAAGAGATATTGCTGAGAAGGGGTACAATTCGGTGCCTTTAACAGATATCCTCGTGTAGGAGAGGGGAACAGAAAAAGAATTAGCAGGAAGCACAGTAGCGCTTAAAGAGTACTTTGAGGCCGTGGTTGGCCGGCTGTCGGGTTCGGCCGCAGGAACGCTCGAGCGGAGGAACGTGGGGTGCGTTAATGACGGGTTCGAACGCGATCGCCAATCAGGGCTGCCTATTGAAAGCTATCCGGGTAATTAATTACGGGCCGTAAATTTCGGCCGGAGCGCCACGCCCGGCACCGACTGCGTGCCGCTGACGGCGGCGACAGCCAAACCAGATGTGGCCGCGATAAGGCGGCGAGGCGCGCAGAGGTACAGCGCCCCCAGCCGACCAGACCGTATCTCGGCATCGAGAGTCGTGTGCTAGGTGTGACGTACAGCAACTGGATAAAATATGAGTAGCGTCGTACTCGAAAACAGTAACACACTCTCGACCTGAGCACAATAATGGCAATAAATTTTAGAGAAGCACTAAAAACTGTGGTTCTTTCAGCTGTCTTTTTGAATTGTCTGCCTTTCGTCTGGTTTGATGCTGTACCGGAACTACAGAGGTATGAAAGTACCCTTCCAAAAGCCCGCCCGGTTGGCCGTGTGGTCTAACGCACGGCTTTCCTGGCGGGAAGGAGCACCAGGTCCCCGGCACGAATCCACCCGGCGGATTTGTGTCGAGGTCCGGTGAACCGGCCAGTCTGTGGATGGTTTTTAGGCGGTTTTCCAACTGCCTCGGCGAATGTGGGCTGGTTCCCCTTATTTCGCCTCAGCTACACTATGTCGGCGATTGCTGCGCAAACAAGTTCTCCACGTACGCGTACACCACCATTACTCTACCACGCAAACATACGGGTTATACTCGTCTGGTGTGAGACGTTCCCTGGAGGGTCTACCGGGGGCCGAACCGCACAATAACCCTGGGTTCGGTGTGGGGCGGCGGAGGGGTGAAGTGGACTGCGGTAGTCGTCGTGGGGCTGTTGATCACTGCGTTGTTTCTAGGTCCCTGGTTAACATACAATACAATACCCTTCCAAAACAAAAACAGTAAGAGTCAAGTGGTTCAAAATGGAATAAGGGGGAATCTGTGAAACTACACTCCTGAAAATTGAAATAAGAACACCGTGAATTCATTGTCCCAGGAAGGGGAAACTTTATTGACACATTCCTGGGGTCAGATACATCACATGATCACACTGACAGAACCGCAGGCACATAGACACAGGCAACAGAGCATGCACAATGTCGGCACTAGTACAGTGTATATCCACCTTTCGCAGCAATGCAGGCTGCTATTCTCCCATGGAGACGATCGTAGAGATGCTGGATGTAGTCCTGTGGAACGGCTTGCCATGCCATTTCCACCTGGCGCCTCAGTTGGACCAGCGTTCGTGCTGGACGTGCAGACCGCGTGAGACGACGCTTCATCCAGTCCCAAACATGCTCAATGGGGGACAGATCCGGAGATCTTGCTGGCCAGGGTAGTTGACTTACACCTTCTAGAGCACGTTGGGTGGCACGGGATACATGCGGACGTGCATTGTCCTGTTGGAACAGCAAGTTCCCTTGCCGGTCTAGGAATGGTAGAACGATGGGTTCGATGACGGTTTGGATGTACCGTGCACTATTCAGTGTCCCCTCGACGATCACCAGTGGTGTACGGCCAGTGTAGGAGATCGCTCCCCACACCATGATGCCGGGTGTTGGCCCTGTGTGCCTCGGTCGTATGCAGTCCTGCACGGCGCCAAACACGCATACGACCATCATTGGCACCAAGGCAGAAGCGACTCTCATCGCTGAAGACGACACGTCTCCATTCGTCCCTCCATTCACGCCTGTCGCGACACCACTGGAGGCGGGCTGCACGATGTTGGGGCGTGAGCGGAAGACGGCCTAACGGTGTGCGGGACCGTAGCCCAGCTTCATGGAGACGGTTGCGAATGGTCCTCGCCGATACCCCAGGAGCAACAGTGTCCCTAATTTGCTGGTAAGTGGCGGTGCGGTCCCCTACGGCACTGCGTAGGATCCTACGGCCTTGGCGTGCATCCGTGCGTCGCTGCGGTCCGGTCCCAAGTCGACGGGCACGTGCACCTTCCGCCGACCACTGGCGACAACATCGATGTACTGTGGAGACCTCACGCCCCACGTGTTGAGCAATTCGGCGGTACGTCCACCCGGCCTCCCGCATGCCCACTATACGCCCTCGCTCAAAGTCCGTCAACTGCACATACGGTTCACGTCCACGCTGTCGCGGCATGCTACCAGCGTTAAAGACTGCGATGGAGCTCCGTATGCCACGGCAAACTGGCTGACACTGACGGCGGCGGTGCACAAATGCTGCGCAGCTAGCGCCATTCGACGGCCAACACCGCGGTTCCTGGTGTGTCCGCTGTGCCGTGCGTGTGATCATTGCTTGTACAGCCCTCTCGCAGTGCCCGGAGCAAGTATGGTGGGTCTGACACACCGGTGTCAATGTGTTCTTTTTTCCATTTCCAGGAGTGTATGTTACTAGCATGGTGGCGACTCTGGAAGCCTTCACCTTGGATAACCTCGTATGTTTCAAACGGTAAGGATCATGTGATACATCAAGCAGACAGAGAATTACGTGGAAAGAACCATGGTGAAGCATTTGAGCTCAGCATTACTCATTCTGCGGTTATGTCACGTAACACAATGAAAGTAGTGCATTTCATTCTGAGTCACTATGTACGCCTTTCGTGTGTTTATTGATTTTCCAGTTCTTTCCTCATTTTCTAATTGCAGTGGGATGCCTATATGGCTTTTTTCCTATGACAATATTACACTGGTCAGTGAGAGAGGATGGGCGCAGGATGTTTTTCGTTATTTGCGAGCCCAGTTTAGCAGTCTACCTGAAGCGGCCATGATGGTTTCCCCTTTCTCTCGTTGATCGTTGCTGTAGGGAGCATGTGGGACCATTTCGAATGCCATGTAGTGGCCGAAGTTGGCCCCCTTCCTAGCCTCACAAGTTGTAGTACCAACCCTGAAGCTTAACTTCGCATTCCCTTTTCACGCTGCAAAGTAGCCTCCCTGACAAAACTCTGACCGTCTTCTGACGAATCTCGAGACATAATTCGGTATCGGGCGGCTAGCAATAACGACATCGTGTTCCGCGGCAATTCCGTGCTCCCAGCTATCCTCTGCAGGCGTGGAACCTCGGTCAGTTCTCTCCCGTTCCTGCTCGCTGGTGGAGGCTTGAGGTCGCGATGCTGATATCGATAAGCATGTGTGTACGCAGTGAATGTCAGCTTGGATGGTTATAGAGCACTTCGAACACTAGGGATTCGTTAGTGAGAGAGCACTATTTTTTTTCGTGTCTTATAAACTTTGTTTCGCAAATTCGATAATTGATGGGTAATATTAGACTTGGCGTCTGACTACTGTCTGTTAAGAGCGCGAGGTCAGTTATGGACCATATCAGGGTAAAGATTCTTGTCCCCAAGATTGCAGTATCGCCTTCAAAATCCCTCCTTTAGCCTTTATCTTGTGATACACGTGTGGATCTAAGTTTATAGATCATAACTTTGCGAAATGGATTCATTGTCCTATGTGCCTAGAGCAGGTGATTATGTGGCAAGCGGTTGGTCTTGTGTACTGCAAATTCCATGGCAACTTCTTCGCCTAGCAGTGCCTTTATTTTCTTCGATTAAACGAGTGTTATTATGACGGATATTCACGTGAGTTACAGGATTTTCTTATTCTGCTATTTGTCCCTTATTGTGTTTAGTCTACGGTAGTGGCGAGTACATGATGGTAAATCCACTCTCTTGTAAAAAATGGTAGCGTTTCTATTTAGTCACAACGATCAGAACCCTTATTCCTCTCCCTGCCAAACCTCTGGTTCTTCGCCATTGTGGATATTGCTAAATCAATCTTTCCTTCCAACCGAAAAATTGTGTTCAACATTATCTGATTGAGCGGAAATAGCGACCTTATTTTCTTCACATTTATGCACTTTCTAGTTTACGCCATTTTTGTAATAGTGATGTCATGCAAATGTCTATCTGCATTCATCAATTCAATGTTCAAATGTATGTGAAATTTTATAGGACTTAACTGCTAAGGTCATCAGTCCCTAAGCTTACACACTACTTAACCTAAATTATCCCAAGGACAGACACACCAGAGGGAGGACTCGAACCTCCGCCGGGACCAGCCGCACAGTCCATGACTATAGCGCCCAAGACCGCTCGGCTAACCCCGCGCGGCTCAAGTCAATGAAACTCCCTTCCCACATAAGAGCAGCTTGCAGACCCCCACTCCTCCCTTCCTCATTAACCGTTGTGATCAGAAAATCAACTAATCAATAAATGCGTTGCTTAGTCGGTCTTCGTAAGGTCGTGCGGATCTCGAGCTTTCTTTGTTGGGGCCGAGTTTGTTCTCGCAGACTCGTTGCAGGGAACCGGTTATAAATAAATCAAATCACCTGCCCGACTCACACCCACGGTACGGGACTACAAGTCCCACCGCCACACCTGCACCTGCCTATGTTAGGCAATAAATTCTGCCTGACTCATGTAGTACTATCACCGTAAGAGGGTGGTACGGGACTACAAGTCCCACCGCCACACCTCCAAAGTGAATTGCAGTGACAAAGTCACTGCACAGTGGAAATTTACTGGCCCACCAACACAGTTAGACCGCAACAGACCGGTGATGCTGTATTGTAACCTATCACCTCGGACTACAAGTCCATTAAAAAAAAAAAAAAAAAAAAAAAAAGCCCGACTCATGTAGTAGCCCCACCGCCACACCCCCACCCGCCCATGTTAGGCAAAATTTTCTGCCCGACTCATGTAGTACCATCATCACCGTCAGAGGGTGGTACGAGACTACAAGTCCCACCGCCACACCTCCAAAGTGAATTGCAGTGACGCAGTCACTGCCCTGTGGAGATTCACCGGCTCACCAACATAGTTAGACCGGTGATGCTGTATTGTAAAAACCTTCCGATATTAAAGTAAATTCACTGCCCCGGGCTATCTGCTTTCAACTAAATTTAATTGTTGACTTCAAACATGAAGAATGCGATCGACGTCTAGTCCAGAACATTATAATTTTGTTGTTATTCACTTAATCCATTCCGCACGGACTTAATCAACTCATATAATGGAATGAATGCACAAGCATCAACAATCCGCTCACTGAGGTGTAAAAGGTGTCTCCTCTTCACTGCATACACAGTCACCTTCGTATGTCTCAACAGATAGAAATGTAAAGAACTTAGGTACGGAAATACCTTGGCTACTTCACCTGACCTCCAGGACCCATTCACACCCGGCGAAGTATCCACGTATACCAAGACAGCTGGCCCATAATGAGGCGAGCCACCATTGTGCTGCAAGAAAGCAGGAAATGTGTCGTCTTGAGACAGCAGCACATATTCGTTGCAGACGAGAGGCTGCCGGTAGTGTACTGTGAATGAATGGTAAAAGATCCAACAATAAGAGAAACCCATATTTCACGGCGAACCATCACTTTCGATGCTCATTATCTTCAATGGATGCATCCAGTACGGGTTGACATCTGAACTATGCTGTAATTCTGTTTGTTTACCTCTCGGTTCACACAGAAATTAGCGTCCTTCGCAAACAGTACGTCTTAGGGGAAACAACGGTTTCGTCCATGTTTCAGTTCTGCAAGCGTAACTGGGTCCTCTTGGATCGTCCTCGGCGAAAAGTTGCAAAATTTGCGTTGTGTGAAGGGGACAGTTTTATGTAGCCATAATTCTTAGTATTCATGTCCGGATGACCCCGACAGATGTTGCAAATACAGCGCTCTGGTGTCTTACTGAATGATGCCAGCAGAGTGGTTGATGTAGCTTCATTCGTGGCTGTTTTTGATCGTCTTGCTTTCGGTTCGTCTAAGGCAGAGGCAGTTGCGCGAAATTTCGTAGGAATTTCCAATGTCTCGTCCCCTGTAACACTAGGTCAGTGAGTGACATTGACTGGAATTCTCTGAGAAAACAAGAATGTTCTTTCCTGATTTCTGGATGAATTCACTGTGTTCGGTTTTTGGTTGAACCAGCAGCTTTCGTGTCATCTGTAAAGAAGAAACATCGGCCATAACTCGACAACGAATAAAACTACGATCAAGTGAAAGACACAGTTGCTTTTTCCATTATAATTCCGTCTCTGATAGGTCTCATGACCTGCCCCTTTTACAGCCCCTAAATGGACATGGTCTTCACAGACGTCTTGCCCAGCGTACTCATTTTATTGCGTCTTTATTTCTCATTTTATCTGTCTTCCTGACTTTTAACATACATTTAAAATGCTTCCAATTTCTTCTCGGGAACAGCGGTAGTATGACAGTCTTGAGAGGAGCAAACTCTGTACAGAATCTGACACGGATCCCATCGTTGCTTGGGAACTGGTTTACTTATAGCGATTTAAGTGGTCTCTGAACGCCACTGACTAAGACACTCATCTTTGTAGTGATGTGATGCGACTTGTAAACCAGGATAGTTCTTTGTAAAAAAAACATCTGAAGAGAGAGTTCAGCTCTATTTATTTCGCTCTGATATCTTCACTCTTGGTTTCTGTGTCACCGATAAGTATCTGGATACTAACTTTGGGGTCACTGATAGCCTTTACCAGTTGACCACAATATTTTTGTTTTTTTGAGAGATCTTTCTACAAGCCTCATTCACACGGATCTCTTGGAGGCTACGTGTACTGAATTTTGTACAGCTAAATTCGTTTTACTTAATACCTTTCTTTATATCTATATTTTACATTACATCTATCGTGCAACAGTCACAGTTTCTTAAGAAATTTCATGAACAAGAATGTGGCCTCAGCAGTTTGCTCCCGTAGAACTTACTACAAATTTTCAATTTTTTCTACAAGCTACATAGCTACCAGTGCTGGGATATCTTGATACATAATTCCAGTACATTCTCCTACCCAGAGAAATATGTTTCCAATTCCTTGATGTAACAAGACACTACTGCGCCTCTATGTAGTTTACTGAACACGTAGTGTTTCTGCTTGTTTTAGTTGGCCCTAATAATTCGTAATCATTGCTGCTGCAAATACCGTAAGGTCACTGATACCGGTTTCGCTGTGAGACACCTCAAAGAGAACATGTGTATTTGTTGCCGTTAGACCTAATATATTTCCCTGCCCGGATAGCATAGCGTGTTAAAACGCCGCTTTCAGGACGGGGAGATTCGCCTCCCCGGGTCGAAGCGGCCCGACGTATTAACGAAGACGGTCGGTGTGCAGACCAGCTTGTACGTGGTTTTTAATCGGTGCCCCACATCCTGGTACGTGAATACCGGGCTACACGCAGACAGTTCGGTTACACATATTTCACACGGGGGAAAGCGGTGGGGGAGGATTTATAGTGTAGCGACAGGAAGGGGAATCCGGCCACTCTTTAAATTAACCATGCCAAATCCGTCGACCCTGCACCAATGCGAGACAAAAGCACAAGGAAAAGAACTACCTGTAGAAAGCTATATTTCAGAGACAACATTTATTGACACATACGTTTTCTAAGAAGGGTATTGCTCCATAGTGTGAAAAGCTATACCGGAGAAACCAACGTTTCAGCCACGATTATAGTGGCCTTGTTGTGGGTCTACGGTGTCCTTTAGCTGAGTGGGAAAGTTAATTTATTAGGTGCAGAGAATGGGAGTCTGCTGCTATGTATTGCTTCCTACATTGTGTGCCATGACTGGTGGTCACCGGCGAATGCTCTGATGGGCAACAGTTTTTCTCCTGCTGGACACAGGCCGCGCCCTGGCAGCTACTGGCTGGTGGCTATCTCATCTCGTGTTGTTGGTTCGGCCTGTTGGACTCTCCAAAATTATGACGCCGTACCATACTCAGAAAACTTTTATGTCATCTCAGTCTGGCCGCGGAAGCATCAATGACTTGAATGGGCACGAATCATACAGCAACACCCGCTGGTTGCAAACATTCAGGAAGATGAAAGGGAAGCTTCTCGACGACCTAACCTACTTGAAGAGGTATCAGGATCATGACCTGACACAAATTTCTGCAGTTTAAACTGCTCATCGACACCGCGAAGCAAGAAGCAAGTGCAGGTGAACCAATAAATCTCTTCCGAAGAAGTGTACCATATTCAGCAGGTGCGAAGAGAACTTGATTTCCACAGTAGACGTTTGCTGCAAACACAACTTCTGCTGTCAGCAAAGCTGTCGCCGACCGAACGGGATAATGTCGACAGAATGCCTCACCTGAAAGCGTGTACAATCAATAAAACTGTCAGCAGTCGCCAGTCCTCAGAAGAAGGTATTTGAGGACCTCGTTAAGTCGACGCACGACACTAAGCCTTGACTGGATGCATCAGAAACAACGATAAACCTCTCATCTCTATCAGAACAAGGCCACTGAAGCGCTAGTTAATGGACACAACTTCCTTGTCACACCTGAGCGGACCCCTGCAGAAGAATTCGTCGAATCCGTGGAAGCAACACTTCGTCACACATCTGCGACAGAAGCTAAGAAAATTAGGCAGGAAACCGTTGGAGTTTTACTGATTTCTAAGCCACCCGAACAAAATCTCAGCCATGAGGAAAGGACAGCTATCACGGAACTGACAAAGGACAACGATATTGTGATATTACAGAGAGATAAAGGCGATGCTACTCTCATCTTGGACACCGTGCAATATGAAGAAAAGATGAAGGAGTTATTGAATGATTTCATCTACCTGAGGATGGATCGCCCAGCCAAGATAATTTGAAAGTTGCAGACCTCAATCAACGACTCAAAAACTGACGCTGATGCAGCCAAGGGACTCATTCCAGAGAAACAGTTGCCCTTAGGAATTATGAAGTGCCAAAAACACAAAGAAAATTATGCACTAAGCTCAGTTGTGATCAGGATCAACTCACTTACATTCAGTCTGGGAAAGTATCAAGCCTACAAACTACGATTTCTTGTTGGCAAAACCGACTGTTATGGGAATAACTCGACGTATTTTATAGAATGCTTGAAGGGAGAAACAATTTTACCCACAGACGTCATGGTCAGTTTCAACATAAAATTACTATTCACAAATGTGCCAGCAGACGAAAGTGTTCACGTCGCAACAGACATACGAAACCTCACTGAGTTGTGTTTGTCTTCAGTGTATTTGAAATGGCAAGGAAAATACTACGAGCAGACAGACAGCGTAGCAGAGCAGGATGTTAATCCCCGGATTTTTTTTCGTCAAGGCGCCCATGTTCGGCGGATGAGAGCTGCTGGAGGAAATGCTCGCAGAGGGACATTCGTCTTAGCTTCAGCGGTGGTTCATTCGCTTCAGCCAGTAATGTGTCAGTTGGGTTTGACAAACTGCCCTGTAACTATATGCAAGGATTAGTACTGCATAGCGTTTAGTGTTTGGGGTGTGTTTGTAACACCAGTGATGTTCTCTATATTTATCTTATCTAACTTCTTTCTCTGTTTGTACTTGACGTGACTTCTGTATCACTGAGCTTTTTGCTGTAACACCCATGTAAATGGTGTTGTTCATTATTTACGTTCATTTATGTCAATGTTCATTATTTATGTTCATTTATGTCAATGTAATTAATCTATTGATGTAATTTTAAAAGTAATTTCCTACGAAAGAACGGAAATGTTAAAACTTTACTTATGACACTTATTCATGCGTACAGAATTTAAGCATGTAATGATGTAAACATGAAGGAAATTACCTCCCGACGAAACTGACTTGGCGGGAGTAGAATAGGTGGATTTGGCGGTCGAACTGCAAGGCTCCATTGTAGCAATGGTTAGTCGGTGGCTAGCAGGCAAAGCATTCACATCTTGTGAGCGGAATGAGGCAAGACGAGGAGCAAGATTATTTTGTATAGCCTCGGATGTGGAATTAATTATGCTCGTCATTCATGGCATTCATTGGTTGCGTCTGAAAATCGAAAATACAAAGCTAGGAAGAGAATTTTCATAGCTTATTATACAGCAAGACCCGTGGATATCTTTTCCGCGTTTTTCGAATAGCCACAGGAGATGGACACTGCCACCACCATCATCTCAAAGAATCATCTGACTACTGGTTAACTGTATGGGCCAGTCACGTATTTCGCTATCCAATGACAAGTTTGTGATCTGTTAGCTTTGTGTTGAATAACCATATTTTTTTCCTTAATCATTTACTTTGACAGGGTCCTATCCCAAGTGCTACAATATTTCGATATCCCATTTTATTGGACCGAAAAGTAATTATCTTCTTTCACTACAGATAATAAATTTTGTGAAGTAGTGAATTTCATTATTATTCAATAGGACTTAGGTTTGAAGCACTCCACGTATTTTTCATGAGAGGATTGTTAAAGTCTCACCAAAGTACAACTGCAGCGAGATGATCTAAAGTGTTCTTTTGTTCTTACTGAAATCTCAAGACACTATTGCAGTTACCTGCATCCATTCTAAGTTCTATGGGACTGATGACCTCAGAAGTTAAGTCCCATAGTGCTCAGAGCCATTTGAACCATTTTTTTAGATAATGCCATTTCGTAGATCTTTCTCAAGTCATTTATTTTATTGTAGGTTACGCAGTTCTGGAGATTTGTGCAAGAGTGAGAACTAATCATTGCTGACATAGGGTTCTATAAATATGTTTGGTATGCCATGTGAGGCTATTTCTAGTTCCCTAGGAACAAGAACTGCTCTTGACCATCATCGCATCGACCTGCCTGTGTAGCTTTGGCGATTATCGAACGGGGTCGTCGAACGTTCCTGCAGAGGCTGCCTTGTGTGTGTGTTTGTGTGTGTGTTTCAGAGCCCCGGAAGCAGGTGGGCTCGGCGCGCGCCACGGCTGTCGGCCCTGGCCTTGCTGGTAGCGCCAATTACTTCCAGGCGGCAGCTATTACCACCCGCGCCACGTGAAATACCGGTTCGCTCGAGATATATGCACCGTATCGCCAGCTGAACATGCGCTTATTGTAGTCGGCCTCTGCTGCCGGTTCATTGACATATGATATATCTAGGAGAGGCCGAGTCGGCTGCCTGCGTTTAGAGCGGTGACAGGGCTAGAAAAGGGGAGGGGGGTGGAGAGAGGGCGAGAGCAGTGAGAGGGGTGGCAGGAGAGCGGGCGCGATCGCGAGCCAGATACACCGGACCACCCGGCGTTTGTCATCCCAGCGACCATGTGTGTGTGTGTGTGTGTGTGTGTGTGTGTGTGTGTGTGAGTGTGTGTCACGCCTCGCATGCGGCGGCGAATAGCGGAACCGCGTGGCAGATCTGCCCGCGGCGCGGGTGGGGCACGGGGCCAGGGCAGCCTCCTGACGCACGATCCGGGGCCGCCAGTCTGCCTGCCTGCGCAACGCTCGTAACGAAAGCCGCCGAGTCGTGAACGCCTCGGCTGGCCCCGCACTGCGGTTTGTGACACCGCCGAGACGGCGGCGGAGGTGCGGCGTTCACAGGTTGTGCAGGGTCATCGCCGCGGGATAAATTGTTCTGCTGCTCTCATTCCCAATGGCAGCAGACGGTCTACAATCTAAAGAACAAACTCTGTTTCCCAACACTCTTCTGTGAGCGGCGTATAAAACACACTGCCGCCGAAATGCTGATCACGAGATTAAATGGAATCTAGATAGTATACAAGTCGGGAAGAGACGAATGGTGACTGATTCTACTTGCGACACCGGTCGCAAAGGAGAAGATCAACGGACGTAAGCTAAGACACAAAGGAATTAAAGACACTAGCTGCCAGCGGGCATTGATTTTGAAATGGGCTATCACGGTTTGTTAATACCACCCAAGGGTGAATGACGGACGGCGTGGACCAAATGGATTTGAGGCACTTCATTCACTGTTTATTTTTTTTACAAAACACTTCTTTATTAATAACATTGATAATACTTTTAAAAGGAAACAACACAACAGGTCTTGTAAATCGCCTAAATGCATAAGTGAACTATTAAAAATAATCGTTAATATGTTTAGGAACACAATAAACTTCAACTCACAAATAGCATTCAGGTGTTTACTAAGTAATTAAATGTCTGTTCAAAGCAATTTCCCCACATAATCAACACAACTTGAAACCAGAATTCAGTACAATTCCTTGCTATTAAATGTCTGTATAAGTTAATGCCCATATATAATAACCTCTGAACAACAATTCAGTTGACAAAAAAAATGGAACTAACTAAACATGTTTACAGAATTATGGGAAAGAAATGCAGATACCTCTTCTGTTTAGCAAATAAACCACTTTCGGCCTGAGCCACCAACAACGTAAGTCGTTCTCATTACCCACATAGACCCACTCGGAGGTACTGGAAGCAAAACGTAAGTCTTCCACTTGTACACAAAAGGCATGGTTTCCCAGACTGCAAGCCGTAAGAAACCAGTCAACACGCTGCCGGCACCAAGTACAGGAAGTCGTCGGGCTAGTTCAAATGGCTCTGAGCACTATGGGACTTAACAGCTGTTGTCATCAGTCCCCTAGAACTTAGAACTACTTAAACCTAACTAACTTAAGGACATCACACACATCCATGCCCGAGGCAGGATTCGAACCTGCGACCGTAGCAGTCGCGCGGTTCCGGACTGCGCGCCTAGAACCGCGAGACCACCGCGGCCGGCGTCGGGCTAGTAAACAACGCCCGTTACGTTGGGCGGGCGCGACTACGTAATTGCTTGCCACAGTGTGTCGGTTCCTCCCGCAGCCTCTCCGAAGACCGGTGGCGAAATTAATGTAATTAGCACCACCTGTGACACAAAGGGCAAGCAACTCACCAACGTGATAAGGACATAATTTATTTGCATATACAACGTGACCAAAACAGCTGTCTATCCACTACTTCCAGCACCTCAGAGGACACCACTTAACACAGTGAATTCAGAGTCATCTAAACACACCGCGCAATCTGCGCAAAACCACATAAACTTACTGCATGAGCGCACTACGGTTATAATAAGGAGTATTAACTTAACACAACATACAACTTCTAAATCTCCGGGTGACTGGCCTGGACTCGTGAAATGGATCTACCAACACATCATCAAGGCCAATAAACCGCCTCCGCTCTCCACTTACGAGGCACAAAAAGGATATGTCCTGCAACACACTGATTAAAATATCTAGAACAGTGTTCGTTGCAAGATTAACTCTCAATGTCACAGGGAAACATTAATCAGAAACAGACATCGGTCCGTTACAATAAACGCACAAATTACGTGGCTGAAAAACACAACCAAGTCAGTGGCACACAAGAAGGTCAGTAATAGTAAGGCCCTTTATCATTTTCCCATTCAGAGGGGCGTAAAAAAATAACACTTAAGCAGAGAAGTATGAATGCATTTGAGCAATTCAGTGACTGACAACAACTAAGTTTTTAAAATGGTTCAAATGGCTCTGAGCACTATGGGACTTAACTTCTGAGGTCATCAGTCCCCTAGAACTTAGAACTACTTAAACCTAACTAACCTAAGGACATCACACGCATCCATGCCCGAGGCAGGACTCGAACCTGCGACCGTAGCGGTCACGCGGTTCCAATCTGAAGCGCTTAGAACCGCACGGCGACACCGGCCGGCAACTAAGTTTTTAAATGCAGAACACAAGTCCTCACAGGATAACTAAACGCGTCCTTACGCAATGGACTCCTAATAGTAAGGTCAAGCGTCCAAAGCACACTGCTCAATAAATGCACCACAACGGCAAGCACACTCAGTAATCGCCAGAACGATGGACACTGAGAACAAAATGCTGTTTATATCCAAACCAACTGTGCTCGCAATGGCATCACTTCAGTCACAGAGCCATAGAGACGAGAATGTAGTCACTAGAAGCAAACGGTAAGTCCATCATAAACAAGGAAGCAGCATGTTCCCGACAGCATCGGCGTCTGCCGCAAACGCCCAAACACAATCAGGTAACGTGGCAAACTTTCCTTTTGCCATCACACACGGCGTCGGCAGACACGGCTCCACGCTCCGCGCACTACTGCCTATCTCACTGTTTCTGCTCGCCCTCCAAAATCCAGCTACTCGACTGTCCCAGGTGCCTCACCGACTTCCCTCATGAGGTGGCGCCACTTCTCTCTTTCCTCCGCGATACAGCGATAATATTATACGCGGTACGTTCGATAGATCAAACCCGAGCCGCCACGGCTCAGATTTATATCATTGGGGCAAGTTGAACATTCGTGCTGGACCAGAGCTGGAGCTCATGTCTGCTGCCCTGCCTACTTGGCAGATGCACTGACCACTACGCCATTCAGACATAGTTGCCACTACAGCCGTGCGGAGTACCATAGCACGTCTCCCGTCAGTTTCAAATCCTCAGCTTACACCACACACTAGTGATGCAATGCCCCTGCTCGTTAACCTCATTACGCGCGCCATATCTCCGCCAGTGCACATGCACACCAAGCTCGAACTCTTACGTGGATCAGCGAAATGCCGCGTGTAATGAGGCTAAGAGCAGAGGCGCTACATTAATAGTGTGTAGTCTAAGTAGAGAATATGCGACTGATGGGAATGGTGCCAGGGTAGTCGGTGCAGTTGAGGTGACCACTGTGGCCAGATGGCGTAGTGGTCAGGGCATCTACATAGTAAACAGGAGACACACATTCTAATCATAGGTCAGCACAAATTTTCAACTCAACAATAATATAAATCAATGCCTACTAGAAGCAAATATCTTTAATTTCCTTGTGTGTTCATTCATGGCTGCAGGATCAAAATGGTGTCTTTTTTTTTGGTAAACATTTTTGGAATACAGTGATCAAAAGATTATTATATTTTAACTAAAGTTCAGTCTTGATCACAACACTTATGTCTCAATTATATATGTGACCGATTTCGGTTACATTTATATAACCATCTTCAGACCCATGGCTTCCTTGGAGGATGGTAGGCGGAGCTCTCTTCAGCTGCATCACTTGACTTCGTAGCAGCTGAGGAGAGCTCCGCCTACCATCCTCCAAGGAAGCCGTGGGTCTGAAGATGGTTATATAAATATAACCGAAACAGGTCACCTATGTTATTGAGACGTAAGTGTTGTGATCAAGACTGAACTTTAGTTAAAATAAAATGGTGTCTGTTCTTTTGGCTATGTTCGAAATAATAGACAACACACACACATAGAAGCGCCAAAGAAACTGGTACAGGCATGCGTATTCAAATGCAGAGATATGAAATCAGGCAGAGTACGGGGCTCGGTCGGTAAAGCGTCTATAAGACAACAAGTGTCTGGCGCAGTTGTTAGACCGGTTACTGCTGCTACAATTGCAGGTTGTCAAGATTTAAGAGTTTGAACTTGGTGTTACAGTCGGCGCACGAGCGATGTGACACAGCATCTCAGTAGCGATGATGTGGGGATTTTCCCGTACGATCATTTCACGAGTGTACCGTGAATACCAGGAATCCGGTAAAACATCAAATCGCCGGCATTGTTGCTGCCGGAAAAAGATCCTTCAAGAACGGGACCAACGACGATTGAAGAGAATCGTTCAAAGTGACAGATATGCAATAATTCCGCAAATTGCTGCAGATTTCAATGCTGGGCCAACAGGAAAGGTCAGCTTGCGAACCATTCAAAGAAATATCGATATGGGTTTCGGAGCAAAAGGACCACTCACGTACCCTCGATGACTGCACGACACAAAATTTTACGCCTCACCTGAGCCGTTCAACACCGGCATTGAAGTGTTGATGACTGGAAACATGTTGCCTGGTCGGACGAGTCTCGCTTCAAATTGTATCGAGCGGATGGACGATTACGGGTATGGAGACAACCTCATGAATCCATGGACTCTGCATGTCAGCAGGGGGCTGTTAGTGCTGCTGAAGGCTCTGTAAAGGCGTGGGTAATGAGTAATATGGAACGCCTGATACGTCTAGATACGGCTCTGACAGGTGACACGTACTTAAGCATCGTGTCTGATCACCTGCATCCATTCATGTCCATTGTGCTTTCTCATGGACTTGGGCAGTTACAGCAGAACAATGCGACATCCCACATGTCTAGATTTGCTGCAAAGTGACTCCACGAGCACTCTTCTCAGTTTAAACATTTCCGTTGACGACCATACCCTGAGACATGATGAACATTATTGAGCATATCTGGAATGCCTTACAAGGTGCTGGCCAGAAGAGATCTTCACAACTCGAGCTCCTACACGGATTTATGGACAGCCGTGCAGGATTCAGCACTACTTCAGACATTATTCGAGTCCATGCCACGTCGTGTTGCGGCACTTCTGCCTGCTCGCGGGGCCCCCATACGGTATTAAGCAGGTGGGTTCCCTTTGGCTCTTCAGTGTTTGACTCAGGGCATATTTTTATGGTCCGGTGTCTGGGAACGAACAACTCGGAAACTGTGGTGCTGGTCGGCTCTTCGCTTGCTACTATCATGAACACCAATGGAAACTGGTTGAAGGACTGTGAAATCACGACAAGGCCTCATTAGAGAACGTGGAGTTTGGACGCTTGCCCGCTCTTTACGGCAGGATAGGCGACGATATACGCCAGACCTAACGACAGCATAAAGCGCACGGGAGCACACCGGTTAGCGCAAATTGTTGAACATGGGGCTCTGCAGCAGATGACCCCAAAGTGTTCTCACGTTGGCCCTATGATATAGAGAGTTCCTGTTGTACTGGGCAGAGGATACTCGCGATTGGTCTGTCACACAACAGAAATTTGTAGCATGGTTGCATCATTCACGTTTCTTACGAAACCAGCTCGATGTTCTTTTCCAGATATGCCGGCATCCAGCGGAACGGTTGCTAGAAACAAGGACCTTGCACTGGAGCAGGCATGTGAGAGCAGTACAGTGCTGCGAGAAACATTTATTTGGACCTCCATGTTACCTGTGCTACTTACCGAAGGCACGTTTTACTAGTCGGGGCGTGGAATGTCAGAAACTAGAATGTGGCAGGGAAGCTAGAAAATCTGAAAAGGGAAATGCAAAGGCTCTATCTAGATATAGTAAGGACTAGGGAAGTGAAATGGAAAGAATACAAGGATTTCTGATGAGTACAGGGTAATATAAATAGCAGCAGAAAATGGTATATCGGGAGTATGATTCGTTATGAATAGGAAGACAGGACAGAGAGTGTGTTACTGTGAACAGTTCAGTGATAGGGTTATTATTATCTGAATCGTCAGCAAACCAACACCGACAACTATGGTTAAAGTATTCATGCCGATGTCGCAAGTTGAAGATGAAGAGATAGAGAAAGTATATGAGGGTATCGAAAGGGTTATACAACACGCAAAGGGAGACGATAATCTAATAGTAATGGGGAGACAGGAAGGCATTCGTAGCGAAAGGAGTAGATGAAAAGGTTACAGGACAATATGGGCTTGGGACAAGGAATGAGAGAGGAGGAAGACTAATTGAGTCCTGTAATAAATTACAGTTAGTAACAGCGAATACTCTGTTCAAGAATCACTAGAGGAGGAAATATACATGGAAAAGGCCGGGTGATACGAGAATATTTCAGTTATATGAGAACGAAGTTTTTCGCGGCGGCACTTATGTATAAAATATTCTCGGTATTCTTGCCGCGTCAGTTCTAGATAAAATCTCGAGCTTTCGACGATTACCTCCATCGTCATCGTCAGGAGCTGACTGTCTCCACTGCTGCTATGGTAGCCTCTATATAGCCCGAAGACGGCTTCTGATTGGTCGGCTTCTGATTGGTTGGCGATTACGTGCTGCTGTCTCAGACGGTGTCACTGTGTGCGCCGGTGGCGCCACCGCTTCCGTTTAAACGTAAACCTTGGAAGGAACGTCTCTGCTGCTTCTCTGCATCAAGCGCTCGTTTCCACGCACAGCTCAGATGGTATCCGCTATCGCGGTTAAAGTTCTTTTGGCTCATTCTGATTTCAACAGCCTCCTTAATAACCGAATCCCAGTACGTGGAGGCATGGGACAGAATTTTAGTTTCATCGAACAATATTTTGTGTTTGTTCGTGAGGCTGTGCTCCGCAATTGCCGATTTCTCAAGCTCTCTATTTTTAATGTGGCGTTGGTGTTCTGCGCAGCGTTCGGAAACGGTACGAATAGTCTGACCTATATAATTGCTTCCACACTCACAGGGTATATTATAAACACCGGGGACCCTGAGGCCGAGATTGTCCTTAACAGGGCGCATCATCTCCTTAATTCTCTTAGGAGGACGAAAAATCGGTCTAATGCCACGTCTACGCAGGACTCTTCCTATTTTGCTGGAAATTGCGCCACAAAAAGGAAGAACCGCAATTGGTGTATCATCCTGTGAGGTTGCAGCATTATCACGTTTCCTTCTTTTGGAGAACGCTGCCTTTATATCGCGTGCACTATAGCCGTTCTTTCGGAACACGTTCTTTAGGTGATTAATCTCGAACCTTAAGTGGTCCTCGTCAGAAACAGTTTTGGCTCTATATACCAACGTGTTCAAAACGGCTCTCTTCTGAGCAGGGTGATGGAAACTCTGTGCGTTCAGGTATAAATCGGTATGCGTCGGCTTACGGTATACAGAGTGGCCAAGACGTCCGTCCGTCTGTCGTTGTACTAAAACGTCTAAGAAAGGCAGTCTCCCTTCCTTCTCCATCTCGACAGTGAACTGGATGTTCGAATGGATGCTGTTCATGTGTTCAATGAATTCTTTAAGAGCTTCTTCGCCGTGTGGCCAGATCATAAATGTATCGTCAACGTAACGATAAAATAAGGACGGACGGAGGGGAGCCGAATTTAGTGCACGTTCTTCAAAATTCTCCATAAAAAAGTTAGCCAGTGATGGAGACAACGGAGAGCCCATTGCCATACCGTCTGTCATTTCATAAAATTTATTACCATACAAGAAGTAGGTGGTCGTCATCACGTGCCGGAACAATTTTATAGTTTCAGGAGGAAAAAGATCCGCCAGCATTTTCAAAGTGTCCTCCACAGGAACTTTTGTGAACAGCGACACCACATCCAGGCTGACTAAAATGTCATTTGGACCAACTCTAATATCTTTGATTTTCTCAATGAACATCTGGGAGTTTTTGATGTGATGTTCACACCGGCCAACTATAGGAGTCATCAACTTTGTTAAGTATTTGGCCAGCTTATAAGTAGGAGAACCAATTGCACTGACAATAGGTCTCATGGGAACATTCTCCTTATGGAGCTTCGGTAGTCCGTACAACCTGGGCGGTCGAGGAGCTCGGACTCTGAGATTTTTTGTAATATCGTCTGGAAGCCCAGAATTTTTCAGTAACTTCATGGTTTTTCTGCTGTACGTCAAAGTTGGGTCCCGTTTAAGACACTTATACGTACTGTCCTCCAACAGTGAAGCCATTTTTCTATGATATTCGGTAGTATTAAGGACCACGGTGGCATTTCCTTTGTCAGCTGGTAATGTGACAAGATCTTCATCCTTCTGAAGTAAACGGAGCCCCTCCCTCTCCTCTCTACTGATATTAGACCTGGGAGGCTTAGCTGATGCCAAAAAGCGACTGGTAACAAGTCTCACTTCGTCGGCGTCGTCCTGTGCAAGATGCCGCACAGCCTGTTCTACTCCACTGATAAGATCCACGATGGGTATAGTACGTGGTGTAGGAGCAAAGTTCAAACCTTTATTAAGGGCCGAGATGGCTCCTTTGTCCAGGTTCTTGCCCGACAGGTTGACGACAGTGCGTGCTGTTTCATGCGCTGACTCTGATCTTTGCACAGCTACAAGATGCTCAAATTTCTTTACTTGTCTAGCAGATGTATTGCTAAGATGAGCTCTTTGATGAGCAGCCGTCGTCATATCGACCCACTCCCAGTCAAACGGCGAGAGAACTGTAGATAACAAAAGATGGCAACTGTATAAGCTTCGTGCATTAAGATCCAGTTCGTACCTTGTGTGTCGTAATCTTTCTCTGACGATCGCCCGACTTGTCTTCTGTAATATATTCTTCATTCCAACCGACTTGATATGGTGTTTAACCACAGCAAACTTAGGCACAATCTCCTTATCGCGACAGCGTTGCAGAAATGCCAAATTACTCCGCAACTGTGCATATTTGACGCGCAGCTTCTCCAGTTGACGAACCTGGCGTGCGATGTCCTCCCCGTAGAGGAAAGTAATATGAGAACGAAGTTTTTCGCGGCGGCTCTTATGTATAAAATATTCTCGGTATTCTTGCCGCGTCAGTTCTAGATAAAATCTCGAGCTTTCGACGATTACCTCCATCGTCATCGTCAGGAGCTGACTGTCTCCACTGCTGCTATGGTAGCCTCTATATAGCCCGAAGACGGCTTCTGATTGGTCGGCTTCTGATTGGTTGGCGATTACGTGCTGCTGTCTCAGACGGTGTCACTGTGTGCGCCGGTGGCGCCACCGCTTCCGTTTAAACGTAAACCTTGGAAGGAACGTCTCTGCTGCTTCTCTGCATCAAGCGCTCGTTTCCACGCACAGCTCAGATGGTATCCGCTATCGCGGTTAAAGTTCTTTTGGCTCATTCTGATTTCAACAGCCTCCTTAATAACCGAATCCCAGTACGTGGAGGCATGGGACAGAATTTTAGTTTCATCGAACAATATTTTGTGTTTGTTCGTGAGGCTGTGCTCCGCAATTGCCGATTTCTCAAGCTCTCTATTTTTAATGTGGCGTTGGTGTTCTGCGCAGCGTTCGGAAACGGTACGAATAGTCTGACCTATATAATTGCTTCCACACTCACAGGGTATATTATAAACACCGGGGACCCTGAGGCCGAGATTGTCCTTAACAGGGCGCATCATCTCCTTAATTCTCTTAGGAGGACGAAAAATCGGTCTAATGCCACGTCTACGCAGGACTCTTCCTATTTTGCTGGAAATTGCGCCACAAAAAGGAAGAACCGCAATTGGTGTATCATCCTGTGAGGTTGCAGCATTATCACGTTTCCTTCTTTTGGAGAACGCTGCCTTTATATCGCGTGCACTATAGCCGTTCTTTCGGAACACGTTCTTTAGGTGATTAATCTCGAACCTTAAGTGGTCCTCGTCAGAAACAGTTTTGGCTCTATATACCAACGTGTTCAAAACGGCTCTCTTCTGAGCAGGGTGATGGAAACTCTGTGCGTTCAGGTATAAATCGGTATGCGTCGGCTTACGGTATACAGAGTGGCCAAGACGTCCGTCCGTCTGTCGTTGTACTAAAACGTCTAAGAAAGGCAGTCTCCCTTCCTTCTCCATCTCGACAGTGAACTGGATGTTCGAATGGATGCTGTTCATGTGTTCAATGAATTCTTTAAGAGCTTCTTCGCCGTGTGGCCAGATCATAAATGTATCGTCAACGTAACGATAAAATAAGGACGGACGGAGGGGAGCCGAATTTAGTGCACGTTCTTCAAAATTCTCCATAAAAAAGTTAGCCAGTGATGGAGACAACGGAGAGCCCATTGCCACACCGGCCACACGGCGAAGAAGCTCTTAAAGAATTCATTGAACACATGAACAGCATCCATTCGAACATCCAGTTCACTGTCGAGATGGAGAAGGAAGGGAGACTGCCTTTCTTAGACGTTTTAGTACAACGACAGACGGACGGACGTCTTGGCCACTCTGTATACCGTAAGCCGACGCATACCGATTTATACCTGAACGCACAGAGTTTCCATCACCCTGCTCAGAAGAGAGCCGTTTTGAACACGTTGGTATATAGAGCCAAAACTGTTTCTGACGAGGACCACTTAAGGTTCGAGATTAATCACCTAAAGAACGTGTTCCGAAAGAACGGCTATAGTGCACGCGATATAAAGGCAGCGTTCTCCAAAAGAAGGAAACGTGATAATGCTGCAACCTCACAGGATGATACACCAATTGCGGTTCTTCCTTTTTGTGGCGCAATTTCCAGCAAAATAGGAAGAGTCCTGCGTAGACGTGGCATTAGACCGATTTTTCGTCCTCCTAAGAGAATTAAGGAGATGATGCGCCCTGTTAAGGACAATCTCGGCCTCAGGGTCCCCGGTGTTTATAATATACCCTGTGAGTGTGGAAGCAATTATATAGGTCAGACTATTCGTACCGTTTCCGAACGCTGCGCAGAACACCAACGCCACATTAAAAATAGAGAGCTTGAGAAATCGGCAATTGCGGAGCACAGCCTCACGAACAAACACAAAATATTGTTCGATGAAACTAAAATTCTGTCCCATGCCTCCACGTACTGGGATTCGGTTATTAAGGAGGCTGTTGAAATCAGAATGAGCCAAAAGAACTTTAACCGCGATAGCGGATACCATCTGAGCTGTGCGTGGAAACGAGCGCTTGATGCAGAGAAGCAGCAGAGACGTTCCTTCCAAGGTTTACGTTTAAACGGAAGCGGTGGCGCCACCGGCGCACACAGTGACACCGTCTGAGACAGCAGCACGTAATCGCCAACCAATCAGAAGCCGACCAATCAGAAGCCGTCTTCGGGCTATATAGAGGCTACCATAGCAGCAGTGGAGACAGTCAGCTCCTGACGATGACGATGGAGGTAATCGTCGAAAGCTCGAGATTTTATCTAGAACTGACGCGGCAAGAATACCGAGAATATTTTATACATAAGTGCCGCCGCGAAAAACTTCGTTCTCATATTACTTTCCTCTACGGGGAGGACATCGCACGCCAGGTTCGTCAACTGGAGAAGCTGCGCGTCAAATATGCACAGTTGCGGAGTAATTTGGCATTTCTGCAACGCTGTCGCGATAAGGAGATTGTGCCTAAGTTTGCTGTGGTTAAACACCATATCAAGTCGGTTGGAATGAAGAATATATTACAGAAGACAAGTCGGGCGATCGTCAGAGAAAGATTACGACACACAAGGTACGAACTGGATCTTAATGCACGAAGCTTATACAGTTGCCATCTTTTGTTATCTACAGTTCTCTCGCCGTTTGACTGGGAGTGGGTCGATATGACGACGGCTGCTCATCAAAGAGCTCATCTTAGCAATACATCTGCTAGACAAGTAAAGAAATTTGAGCATCTTGTAGCTGTGCAAAGATCAGAGTCAGCGCATGAAACAGCACGCACTGTCGTCAACCTGTCGGGCAAGAACCTGGACAAAGGAGCCATCTCGGCCCTTAATAAAGGTTTGAACTTTGCTCCTACACCACGTACTATACCCATCGTGGATCTTATCAGTGGAGTAGAACAGGCTGTGCGGCATCTTGCACAGGACGACGCCGACGAAGTGAGACTTGTTACCAGTCGCTTTTTGGCATCAGCTAAGCCTCCCAGGTCTAATATCAGTAGAGAGGAGAGGGAGGGGCTCCGTTTACTTCAGAAGGATGAAGATCTTGTCACATTACCAGCTGACAAAGGAAATGCCACCGTGGTCCTTAATACTACCGAATATCATAGAAAAATGGCTTCACTGTTGGAGGACAGTACGTATAAGTGTCTTAAACGGGACCCAACTTTGACGTACAGCAGAAAAACCATGAAGTTACTGAAAAATTCTGGGCTTCCAGACGATATTACAAAAAATCTCAGAGTCCGAGCTCCTCGACCGCCCAGGTTGTACGGACTACCGAAGCTCCATAAGGAGAATGTTCCCATGAGACCTATTGTCAGTGCAATTGGTTCTCCTACTTATAAGCTGGCCAAATACTTAACAAAGTTGATGACTCCTATAGTTGGCCGGTGTGAACATCACATCAAAAACTCCCAGATGTTCATTGAGAAAATCAAAGATATTAGAGTTGGTCCAAATGACATTTTAGTCAGCCTGGATGTGGTGTCGCTGTTCACAAAAGTTCCTGTGGAGGACACTTTGAAAATGCTGGCGGATCTTTTTCCTCCTGAAACTATAAAATTGTTCCGGCACGTGATGACGACCACCTACTTCTTGTATGGTAATAAATTTTATGAAATGACAGACGGTATGGCAATGGGCTCTCCGTTGTCTCCATCACTGGCTAACTTTTTTATGGAGAATTTTGAAGAACGTGCACTAAATTCGGCTCCCCTCCGTCCGTCCTTATTTTATCGTTACGTTGACGATACATTTATGATCTGGCCACACGGCGAAGAAGCTCTTAAAGAATTCATTGAACACATGAACAGCATCCATTCGAACATCCAGTTCACTGTCGAGATGGAGAAGGAAGGGAGACTGCCTTTCTTAGACGTTTTAGTACAACGACAGACGGACGGACGTCTTGGCCACTCTGTATACCGTAAGCCGACGCATACCGATTTATACCTGAACGCACAGAGTTTCCATCACCCTGCTCAGAAGAGAGCCGTTTTGAACACGTTGGTATATAGAGCCAAAACTGTTTCTGACGAGGACCACTTAAGGTTCGAGATTAATCACCTAAAGAACGTGTTCCGAAAGAACGGCTATAGTGCACGCGATATAAAGGCAGCGTTCTCCAAAAGAAGGAAACGTGATAATGCTGCAACCTCACAGGATGATACACCAATTGCGGTTCTTCCTTTTTGTGGCGCAATTTCCAGCAAAATAGGAAGAGTCCTGCGTAGACGTGGCATTAGACCGATTTTTCGTCCTCCTAAGAGAATTAAGGAGATGATGCGCCCTGTTAAGGACAATCTCGGCCTCAGGGTCCCCGGTGTTTATAATATACCCTGTGAGTGTGGAAGCAATTATATAGGTCAGACTATTCGTACCGTTTCCGAACGCTGCGCAGAACACCAACGCCACATTAAAAATAGAGAGCTTGAGAAATCGGCAATTGCGGAGCACAGCCTCACGAACAAACACAAAATATTGTTCGATGAAACTAAAATTCTGTCCCATGCCTCCACGTACTGGGATTCGGTTATTAAGGAGGCTGTTGAAATCAGAATGAGCCAAAAGAACTTTAACCGCGATAGCGGATACCATCTGAGCTGTGCGTGGAAACGAGCGCTTGATGCAGAGAAGCAGCAGAGACGTTCCTTCCAAGGTTTACGTTTAAACGGAAGCGGTGGCGCCACCGGCGCACACAGTGACACCGTCTGAGACAGCAGCACGTAATCGCCAACCAATCAGAAGCCGACCAATCAGAAGCCGTCTTCGGGCTATATAGAGGCTACCATAGCAGCAGTGGAGACAGTCAGCTCCTGACGATGACGATGGAGGTAATCGTCGAAAGCTCGAGATTTTATCTAGAACTGACGCGGCAAGAATACCGAGAATATTTTATACAAATATTTCAGTTAGTTTATATCATGGTCAGACAGAGATTCCGAAATCAGATACTGGACTGTAAAGGATACGCAGGATCAGATAGAGACTCAGATCGCAATTTAGTAGTGATGAAGAGTAGGCTGAAGCTTACAATATTACCCAGGAAGAATCAAAACTCAAAGAAGTGGGATACGGAAGTACTAATGAATGACGGAATACGCTTGAAGTTCTCTAAGGCTGTAGATACAGCAATAAAGAATATTGCAGTAGGAGGTGCAGCTGAAGATTAATGGACATCTCTAAAAAGGGCAAACACAGAAGCTCGAAAGAGAAACATAGGTACATAGAAGGCAGTTGCAAATAAACCGTTCGGTGAAATAAAAAGCAGAGAGCGGAGACTTGGAAAAAGTACATTGAAGGTGTCAATGGGGGCTGGGGGAGGGGGAAAGAGATTCCTCTGATGTGACAGAAGAAGAAACAGGAGCCGATTTAGAAGAGATAGGGGATCCGGGATTAGAATCAAAATTAAAGACAGTTTTGTAGTAGTTACGATCAAATGAGGCAGAAAGGATCGATAACACTCCATCAGAATTTCTAAAATCATTAGGGGAAGTGTCAACGAGATGACTATGCACGTTGGTGTGTAGAATGTATGAGTCTGGCAGTATACGCATGACTTTGGGAAAAACATCATCCACGTAATTCTGAAGACTGCAAGAGCTGACAAGTGCGAGAAGTATCGCTCAATCAGCTTAACAGCTCATGCATACAAGTTGCTGACAAGAATAATGTACAGAAGGATGGAAAAGAAAATGGAGGATGTGTTAGATGAATATCAGTTTGGCTTTAGGAAAGGTAAAGGCATCAGAGAGACAATTCTGACGTTGCAGGTGATAGTGGAAGTAAGACTAAAGAAAAATCAAGACACGTTCGACAGTGTAAAATAGTGCATATGTTCGAAATTCTGAGGGCTGTAGTTTTTCGCCCCTACTGTACAATCTGTACTCGAACATGTAATGGTGGAAATAAAAGATTCAGGAGCGGAATTAAAATCCAGATTGAAAGGGTATTAACGATACGATTCGCTGATGACATTGCTATCCTGTGTGAAAATTAATAACAATTATATAATCTGCTACGTGGAATGGACAGTCTAATGAGTAAAGAATATGGATTGAGGGTAAATCGAAGAAATACGAAAGTAATGAGAAGTAGCAGAAACGAGAGCAGCTAGAAACTTAACATCAGGTTTGGTGGTCACGAAGTAGATGAAGTTAAGGATTTCTGCTACCTAGGCAGCAAAATATCCAATGACGAACGGAGCAAGGCGGACATCAAAAGTAGGATAGCATTGGCAAAAACTGGATTCCTGACCAAGAGAAGTCTACTAGGATCAAACATAAGCCTTAATTTGAGGAAGAAATTTCTGAGAATATACGTTTTGTGCACAGTGCTATACGGTAGTGAAACATGGACTGTGGGAAAACCGGAACATAAGAGAATCGAAGCATTTGAGATGTGGTGCTACAGACGAATGTCAAAAATTAGTTGGACTGATAAGATAAGGAACGAGGAGGTTGTGCGTTGAATAGGAGAGGAAAGGAATATGTGGAAACCACTGACAAGAAGGAGAGGGGGCAGGGTGATGTCAGAGTATACTCTGGGAGGAATATCCCTTGGAATAATTTTGTAAAGTGTAATCACAACTTGTCCTCCGATTCGAAATACTTTCTCGTCATCGGCAAAATCAGTTATCTTTCCCTTGCCAGTGTAGGGAAGAAAATTGTAGGTAACTACAGACACACCAGCATAAACAAAAATCTTGAAACTCCACTTGTGTGGCTTGTTTTGAATATACTGGAGAAAGTTACCTGCTCTTGTACCTTTTTGCAAAACCGTCATCTCGTCTGCAGAAAATTACGATTCTTGTTGCTGTCCACAGCAGTTCTCTACAACTGATTCAAGAAGAAGTCTTATTCTGGAAAGTCTGTCAGAAGAGTTCACAGAATTCACAATGATTGTAAAATGTAGGAGTCGATGGAGTTTCTAAAAGCGACTCAAACTGAAAATGCCAGAGATTTTTTCACAATTCATTGACTGAGACCAGTAGTCGGTTTACAAAGGTTCGGATACAAGACCGATGGGTATCAGAACACCGAAAATTAGTTCCATTTCACTTTGATTAGTGTTCACGGACATATTGCCTGCATTATAAAACACGGATAGAGAGAGACCTTCTGTTCTGTCAGTCATATCTGTTTTTACCCACTTGTAGGTGACTATCTTTGCAATTTTCTTCTCCACTTGACTAATACTTGCGCTAGAAGCAAGAAACATGCTCACCCTCTGTATTTTCACTTCCTGAATTGAAATCGGTTTCTGATGCCACTAGCTTACGGAATAGAGATCTATATTCTGAAAATATTCTGGATCATCATCACTACAATCTGGCAAAACTTCGAGTTCAGAGTCTTCAGATTCGCTTAGATGAGACAAAGCCAGTATTTCTAGTGTAATTTCAATTCATCTCGTTCATAATTCCATACAATATTCTGGAACACATAGTTAAAAAGCCTCTGAAAATAAAAATATCCACTCTGTTACGTCGTAAGCATATGTAATCGGCCACTGGCGTATGTTCCAACTATAGGCAATGTTGCAGGCCACGTAAGTTTTACACTACTTGTGTAATTCTAAAAAATATTATATTGAAATATTTGTGCCATGAACTCACATCTGAGAATTTTTTGAAGAAAATCCACTAACATTACTGCTAATTTCTTGAAACCAGATCTTTCACAAAACATAAGACACCCCTGTTGCTTACTCTCCGAGAAAACTCTAACGGCTCTACACAACAAGCCATATCTTGAGAAAAGCCTTGAACTACTACGAAAACTGACGTTGACTGTACATTAAAGGACGTTGCCCATAGAGATCAATGATAGTAAAAGGCACCAAGAGCCATTTTCTCTCCCGCAACACAAATGTAAATGTGATGTTGCTTGAGAGCAACATTGTCAAATAAAGGGTTAAGCAAAAATGCCCAAACAGATAAAGTAGTGTCTGACTGCGTTAACGACCACCCCTCTGTCTGCCCTGTTGTTCAGTATCCAACTAAGCTTCAAACATTCTAGCAACGCTGTAGAGATAGCAGACAGTTTTCACGTACTCGTAATCTCCCTTGCAGAGTGCTTCATACAGGAACATAAATTTAATTCTCAAATTCTTGAATTTAAATTACCGAATCGCTCCCATTAATTATACTGAGAGGAGACCTGTAGTGACAAAAATGGACATCAAGTTAATTCTAGCTTATAACAGCAATTATTGATATATTTATGCATTATCCGTATAAATTCTCTGATGACATTGTTCACTACTGTATCTGTGGCCTATTGACCATGGTATCATTATTGGCTCTGTCTGGTTAAATTTACGACGCCAAGAAATTTGTGTCAGGACGTGGCTAACACCAAGAACCATGGTTATTTTAACCGCCTCTGTAATTGGCCACAAGCGCTACCACCTTCAACAGAATTGTTATCTAAATATGTACATATAATAGACCAAGTGTTATGTATTATGCACTAGTAGTTAACTGACTGCTTGCATACCACACTCGTGTCAGCAGTGGCTGCTGTGTCGTCTCATCCTCCATACATTCTTTACGAAGCTATTTTAGATTGCGCACCGGGGGGGGGGGGGGGGGTGCTTATGATGTGGTACAGACAAACGGAGGCAGATTACGAATCAAACAAAATGATTTGTTCAAGATGGAGAATATCTACACTCCTGGAAATGGAAAAAAGAACACATTGACACCGGTGTGTCAGACCCACCATACTTGCTCCGGGCACTGCGAGAGGGCTGTACAAGCAATGATCACACGCACGGCACAGCGGACACACCAGGAACCGCGGTGTTGGCCGTCGAATGGCGCTAGCTGCGCAGCATTTGTGCACCGCCGCCGTCAGTGTCAGCCAGTTTGCCGTGGCATACGGAGCTCCATCGCAGTCTTTAACACTGGTAGCATGCCGCGACAGCGTGGACGTGAACCGTATGTGCAGTTGACGGACTTTGAGCGAGGGCGTATAGTGGGCATGCGGGAGGCCGGGTGGACGTACCGCCGAATTGCTCAACACGTGGGGCGTGAGGTCTCCACAGTACATCGATGTTGTCGCCAGTGGTCGGCGGAAGGTGCACGTGCCCGTCGACCTGGGACCGGACCGCAGCGACGCACGGATGCACGCCAAGACCGTAGGATCCTACGCAGTGCCGTAGGGGACCGCACCGCCACTTCCCAGCAAATTAGGGACACTGTTGCTCCTGCGGTATCGGCGAGGACCATTCGCAACCGTCTCCATGAAGCTGGGCTACGGTCCCGCACACCGTTAGGCCGTCTTCCGCTCATGCCCCAACATCGTGCAGCCCGCCTCCAGTGGTGTCGCGACAGGCGTGAATGGAGGGACGAATGGAGACGTGTCGTCTTCAGCGATGAGAGTCGCTTCTGCCTTGGTGCCAATGATGGTCGTATGCGTGTTTGGCGCCACAATCAGGACTGCATACGACCGAGGCACACAGGGCCAACACCCGGCATCATGGTGTGGGGAGCGATCTCCTACACTGGCCGTACACCACTGGTGATCGTCGAGGGGACACTGAATAGTGCACGGTACATCCAAACTGTCATCGAACCCATCGTTCTACCATTCCTAGACCGGCAAGGGAACTTGCTGTTCCAACAGTACAATGCACGTCCGCATGTATCCCGTGCCACCCAACGTGCTCTAGAAGGTGTAAGTCAACTACCCTGGCCAGCAAGATCTCCGGATCTGTCCCCCATTGAGCATGTTTGAGACTGGATGAAGCGTCGTCTCACGCGGTCTGCACGTCCAGCACGAACGCTGGTCCAACTGAGGCGCCAGGTGGAAATGGCATGGCAAGCCGTTCCACAGGACTACATCCAGCATCTCTACGATCGTCTCCATGGGAGAATAGTAGCCTGCATTGCTGCGAAAGGTGGATATACACTGTACTAGTGCCGACATTGTGCATGCTCTGTTGCCTGTGTCTATGTGCCTGTGGTTCTGTCAGTGTGATCATGTGATGTATCTGACCCCAGGAATGTGTCAATAAAGTTTCCCCTTCCTGGGACAATGAATTCACGGTGTTCTTATTTCAATTTCCAGGAGTGTATTAAGTTATCCCTTGAAAAGTATGAATTGTTGATTATTTTGGTGATTTAGTAAGACATGGAAATGTATGTGGTGGGTTTGAACATTTGCAAGTCAATTTAGATCAAAATAGGAGATTCTTAGAATAAACTGAATATATATATACAAAACACATCAAACACTATTGAAACGATATTGAGACGTGGGTCACACGTTCAAGGATACTTCAGTTCAACAAGGCAATAATTACCAGTCAAACACAATCTCTGACTTTCCAACAGATTTTATTTAACAGCTGCATGACAACAGCAAACTGTTGTACCCCTGAGTAATGCACGGAATTGCCGTATAATTTGAGACATTACTAAAGAGACAAAATGTTTACGGGCGTCAAAGCCCACCCCAGACAATAGATAATTTTAAAACCTTCTTCACATAAACGCTAAGAAATATACAAACAATAAATGGTTTACTGAGAAAAACTTCCACAGATGCAGGAGACCTTTTAAATTATAAAAGCAGAATAAACTCACAGTTTCTCTTTATGTATAAGATATTAAAAACCCAGTACAATGAAAGGCATCTTTCAGGTATTACAAATTTCAGTAACAAGTAATGGTACATCAGAGGCGCATGGAAACAACAACTCAGATCGAACCTGAAAGGAAGCTGAACGGAACGGTGAAGAAGGCAAGACGGACGCCTCGGCGTCACAAATAATAAAATACTCAGCTTAAATTCGCCGAGGAACTCGAGTCTACTGATAAAGACAGCGACCGCGCTATGGATCACTGGTCAAACTGGCCGCTGCAATGGCGTTGCCCCAGTTAAACGACCAGCTACAACGGAGACGCGCACCGCTCATTATACCACTGAAACAACAACATAAAGCCACACAGCAACTGGGCAGTATCCAGACTAACACAATCCTTAAAACATTAGAACAAAACACATGCGGAATTAACCACTTTAAATATCTGCACTGTTTTGTCATTAATAATACGTGCAGACATACTGTTACTGACAGAACAGGAAGTGATAACATACTCAAATATATAAGAAGCTGATCGTAATATTAAATCACGCTCTCGTAACTTAACTCATAACATAAACCCAGAGCCGATTAATTATATATATTCCGTAAAAATACGCTCAGTAATTACAATACGACAGGACTCTAGCAGACAGTAAAGTTTTCATCATTAAGCCCCTGCTTGTTTACCTCTGCAAACATTACATAAATATCAGCAGAAAGCCAGAAAGTCGAACCTGTTGTTATTTGGGACTACAAAGACACGAACTTACAAGGGAACCTCCACATCGCCCTCCCCTTAGATTTTGTTATAAGTTGGCACAGTGGATAGGCCTTGAAAAACTGAACACAGATCAATCGAGAAAACAGGAAGAAGTTGTGTGGAACTATGAAAAAAATAAGCAAAATATACAAATTGAGTACTCCATGCGCATGATATGCAACGTCAAGGATAATGTGAGCTCAGGAGCGCCCTGGTGCCGTGGTTAGCGTTAGCAGCTCCGGAACGAGAGGTCCTCGGTTCAAGTCTTCTCTCGAGTGAAAAGTTTACTTTCTTTATTTTCGCAAAGTTATGATCTGTCCGTTCGTTCATTGACGTCTCTGTTCACTGTAATAAGTTTAGTGTCTGTGGTTTGCGACCGCGAGCTATATTTGCTGGATTCATATTGCCCACGGAATACATCTCACGTATTTAATGCACTCTCGTCCAAAGTAGCCAACAGTCAACTGCCAGCCAGGGAGCCTCGTTAGCAGAAACACTCTCTCTTCCGTGGACTGTAGTCGACTGACGTCGTGCGTTTCGATGTTTGTTTAGGTGTAGCGTCCCCATACTACGGCGCAGTTACCTAGCATCGGACGGACGGACAGATAATAATTGTCTGAAAATAGAAAATTAAACTTCTCACTCGAGGGAAGACTTGAACCAAGGACCTCTCGGTCCGCAGATGCTAACGCTAACCACGGTACCACGGCGCTCCTGGGGTCACACTCTCCTAGATGTCGCTTGTCTTGCGCATGGACTACTCAGTTTGTATATTTTGCTTATTTTTTCATAGATCCACACAACTTCTTCCTGTTTTCTCGATTGATCTGGGTTCAGTTTTTCAAGGCCTATCCACTGTGCCAACTTATAACTAAATCTGAGGGGGGTGCGATGGGGAGGTTCCCTTGTTAGATATACACTTCTTGCCCGTATCTCAAGTGCGTCCAAAACAGACAAACCTCATTCACACAGGTAACCACTGTTGAATAAGCTGTGCATTAGTGGTCAATACGAAATAGATGACATGGGTCTCCAAACACTGGGAGAGCCGTTAACTGCAAACAGCACGAAATTCAATATACATGTATGCAGCTGGACTTTAAAAACCTGAATAATTCACACCGTTTGATTGTGTAGTGTATCCGGTTCCAGGCTGATACATTCCAAAGCCACTTTCACACGTTCACATCGTTTAGCAGTATAGACGAAACCATCGCCCTCTCACTAGACGCAGTACACACTCGCCGACCACACACACGTCTCCGTCCGCATCCCACTGCCCACGCGACTGAAAGAAGCAGAGCAATGGCAAAGAGCGACCGCCGACAACCAGACTACGCACCGGTGGGCTAACAGATCGACCAAAACCAGCCCTCTCCCCACAGTGTCGTGCGCTTAAATAGACGAAAATCTACCAAAGAGGAAAACGGCGGCCTGGCGATACGGAGTCGATCGCATAGATCTTAAATGAATACAGGGAAGTGACTGGCGCCAACGGCGCCACGTATCAGATATTACAAAAAAAATATTCGCTTAACTTATGACTGCACTATGCTAAGACTCATCTGGAGCGCTGGCATATAAGAGTTGCGGTGCAATGGATTTGAAAACTAGGGCAACTTCCTGAAGGGAGAAAAAGTTGGTTTTTCATATATGCAATCAAACGCTCTTAATGGTTCTAAAAGTTTAGGATTTTATTCAAATACAATGAAACAATAGAAAGCTAGGAGAGAGGGGATGAACTACAGTGAATAGAATTCGCCATCTGTGCTTTCCCAGAAAATTTAGTTAACTCACTGACTTTATTTAAATTGGTTTTCTACTAGGCAAATAGCGTTTTATTTTGCATCTAATACTTTGGTCTATTCGTTAGTGCTGCTTACTGCCACGAAATAGTTACCTCCATTAACTATGATGACCACGCGACAGAAAGATTGAAGCACTAACGCACTGGAAACGAATTATAAAACACACGCTAAGGTTAACGGAAGCCCACATGAGAACCATGGTTAGATAGATCTCTGAAGGCGATTATCCAGCTAGAGAGTTACAGGTTTTGCCCAACACAGGTAGGACAATGAAATTCATCACTGAATTTCACATCTTACTTATGTCCCGGAAATTCAATGCACAGTACTTGATCTAACGACATATCATGTTCGCAACTTGAGGAACATCAACTTTCAGAGACACTCGAAGAGATTCAAGTTAAGAGGCACAAGTACGAACGGCACTTGGCGGCGTCTGGTTAGAACAAAAGGGAACATTAAGTTCATTCATTTCATAGTAAATGCGTCGGATTTACACTGCCAAAATAATCACAAACATATGTCAACACGTAATTGAAATAGGCGAATTATTCATTCACAAAAAATAATCGTTAATTCCGACTAACTCATATGAGATCATACCAAAACATCTTCCAGAGAACAGTGAAATACTCACGCCTCGGAGTGATCTATAAAGCGCTGGCTAACGCTCATTGCCATAAGGACCCGTTTTTTTAGCGTGGTGGGGAAAAGTGGGAAAATTGATATTCGAAAGGTAATTAATTTGATAGACATCTTTGGAGGAATTATAAAAGGCTGGCAAGTCTACACGATAGAAATTAAACTCTCTGTCCCACCACCAACATTTTTGAAAACTCACTCTATCGTATTTCACACTTACAGATATCATCTAGAGACAAGATTAGGATGGAAGCAGGTTAATGTTGTGAAAATGAATAAAACATATTCGCTTCATACGTATTCTCTTTCCAAGTGGCACAGAAAATGCCTGTTACCCTACAATCGTAATAACAAGGAAATATAAGTGACGAAGAATGAAAGAGGGCCCAAGTAGGTTCCTTTCGTATGTTCTGTGAATTATTTTCATATATCTCAGATTACTGAGGCGTAGAAATAAAATCCTTTCGCGCCTTTCATTTCTATCCAACTGTTATTAAAACTGCAATGAAGAAAAGATGTGCCACAAAATCACAAAAGAAGAGGCGATTTATTTTCCTCAGAATCCTTACTCATTTGCTTTTCCTCAGAGCAGCGTCATTAGTGGTGACATTTGATTAACACCTGCACATCTGTTGAAACGTTGAAATTTGCTTCTTTTGCCAAAACACAGTGGAGTTTACAAGGGCTCAAATCACTAACACTCTAATGCAGTTGAAATTGAGATACAGTCATGGAATTGTATATTATTAACCATAGCAATACCAAGCCATTTTCCATGACGCGGATTATCCAAGACGAGGTGGGGGAGGGGATACTTTATGCCTACCCTATAAAAATAAAAATAATCATTACTGTTGTTGCATTGCGTTAAAAAACACTTTTCAAAGAGGTACTGATATGTAAAAAAGGGTCCAGAACCTGGAAATATATTTTAGCACACTCTAAGTAATGTCAAGGGACTTTCGATAATGTGCACTTATGACCGCCACAAAAATTTAAACATCCAAATTTCTTTCATTGTTGTTGAATTTTATTTTCAAGATATTTTTTAAAGACATATTGATGTGCAATAAGACCCTGAACCCTGAAATACTGAATACGACTGTCATTGGGAAAGTGACATCTACTACTGACACGTAAATTCTTGTCTTATGTTTCATTGAAAAATTTCAAAATGTACAGAATCTGGTAGCACGATCCATTATGAACAATAAATGTTTTCTTCAAAATTTTTGAAACATAAACTAACTATATTATTATATTTTCAAAAGATATTGCGGGGATTAAGCAAGCGGAAAACTCTAATAGAGGTCGATAATTTATGAAGAAGCTCGTTCTCAATATAAAAAAAATTGTAGTTTCTTTGCTTGGATTGTTGCACTACCCACACCAATTGATGGCCCTGAAACCATTATTTCTCTTCATTAATGAACTCTGTAGTTACTTGTACACTGCCTGACGAAAATGTGATGCACCAAAAAGAGGAGGAAGAAACTAAATGAAACTTCACGACTGAAAGACTATCTGACATTATTTGAGTCATTACAAAACCCAGTCAAATTTGCAATCAACTTACCATTATGACCTCGCTTTCTGTGTGACTTTGCATCCCGTCTGGACTGGATGCATGCACTGTCTGTTGGGAATGGTGTCATAAAGCCATCATATCTTCTCCTGAGACAAGTTGGGCATAAAAAATTGTAGATACCCATCGATAACCTGGATGATGGCACTTGGGCTCTTTCAGCATCCAAACCAGTTCCACACATGTTGTATGAGGGACGGATCTGGGGACCTTACTGGACATGGGTATGCTTCGGTACCATGCAGACAGTTCTTCAGTTCTTAAAGACACTTGCCATCTGTGGACGAGCATTTTCCTGATGAAAAATGGCATCATGATACTGTCACATTAGAGATAACGTAGGAGGCTGCAGGATGTCCGTAACATGCCGTTGAGCTGTCACACACGGGCACAGCAATAACCTGAAGTCATACCCAATGGCTCCCTACAAAATGACACAGGGAATAACACTGCTGTGACTCTCCAAAAAATTGGAGGAATGGGCCTCTCTTCAGGTGTCTGCACATTCACCAAGAATTATCAACCGAGGTTGTGCAGAATCATGATACATTCCTGAACACAAGACGATATAATTCTTCACCAGCTCACGTTTCCCAATTATAACACCGCTTGAAACACAGACATTTGTTTTGTGGAGTTAGTAGCAACCTATACATGTGATAATAATTCCCTAGTCTGGCTGCTGCTAGTCTCCGACCAATTGTGTGGGGTGTTACAGAATGTTGCAAGGATCCCATTATTCGTTTTTGCATGTCAGGTGAGGATGTGAAGGAGGTAGGATGTGCTTGTTGCATAAAACGGCGATCCTCGATTATGGTGGTCATATGTGGTCGACCAGAACCTTGGTAACACATGTATTTGTCCTTAGGTTCCCATACGGTCCAACACTGGGCACTGTTAGATCTGAATGCCCCAAAAATCTGGATACTGTATGATTCGACCAGCAATTCGAAGGAAGAACCTCAATGAGGCCTCTTTAAAATTACATCACATGCTGATAATACTCTCTCACATAAGTATGTGGCATCTACGTGTCCTTCAAAGGGATTGCTCAACATCTGATGCCATTAACACTGCTTATATACCTTATCAGGCCTGATAACAATACTATGAAGGGCACTAATGGACTCTGGTGTCTGTTCTGTCAGTCACAGGGAATTCCATTTCTAATCATTTACAAACCAGCAGACAATGTAAATGTATACTAGCTACACTGCCATCTGACTGTGTTGTCTGGCTCCTTCAACTTTTTTTTTGTCAGCTGATGTATATGATGGTAGATAACAGATAAATAATTTCCACTTTGCATGCTATCATTTCACGAAAACTAGTTTCAGTAACTTGAAACTTTTGAGAGATACATATTTTATGAATAGTGTATCGTTTGCATACATTTATGATAAGCTGTGTTTCTTCCAGCCCCTGCACTATAGGAATGTTGTGTGGGAGCAGTATCGACCTGCCTAATTGACCTACTGCGCAATGCAACCTATGTATCATGGGCAAGAAACAGTTTTCCAGCCCCTGACATGTAGGCTGCCATGCATGACAGCTGTATTAGGAGAAGTACAGGTCGACCTTACTGACGTTCTTTGTAGAACAGCCTACATGTCTGGGGCAAAAAATAAAAAAATAAAGAAACAATTTTCAAGCCACTGATCTGTAGGCTGCCCAGCATGACAGTCGTGTTGTGGCAGCAATATTGAAGTACCTTCACACCGAGAACCAACAAACAAAAACGTACAACAGTTGTAAGTTTGGAAAACTTTCAACTGTTGTGAGTTTGGCAAAGTTACAACTATTGACAACTGTTGAAAATGTTGACAACAGTTTCAAACTCTTGTAAACACACCTTCGGCCTTTTTACTTTTTGCTATAGTAAAGCAATGTAAATGGAGTCTGACTATGAAGGTTTGCCATTTGTTATGGTGGAAAATGATGCTTTTGGTCTTTCAGAGAACATGACGAAACCATACGCAGGATGGCAAGAGAAAGTCAGCCAAGAAAGAATGTTTAATTACCGAACATCTCGCGCTAGGAGAATTGTGAAGAATTTTTTTTGGAATATTGTAAACAGTTTTTCGGCGTCTTAGAACAACTATGCACCGAAGTCCTGAAAGAGCAACATTAGTGACTTTTACAACTGTGTCTTTGCACAGTTTTCTTCGAACAAATAAAGAAAGTGCCGCAGTTTACTACCCACCTGGCAGTTTCGATTTGGAAGGTCCAGAAAAAGGCATGGTTTCGGATGGCAGTTGGAGGATATCTCAGCAACATAAGTGTCTTCAGTAAAAGGGAGGCAACGCAGGAAGAACCGCAAAGATTATAAGGGATGCATTTGCAATCTACTCTGTATCAGATGTTGGTAAAGTGAAATGGCAAGAGATATATGACTAAATAAATATGGAGACAAATGTAATTAAAAGCTTTCCAACAAAACCCTTATAGCTTTAGTTATTAACAATGTAAGCCTTTAATATGCAAACTACGTTATCAGCTTTTTACAAAATGATATGACAAGAGAAATAGATAAATTTTCTTGAAAATACGTTTGTAATTACATAATTTCCGATCACAAGTATAGAGTTTCAGTTACGCTCGTAAATGACATTTTACTTACAGTTGTAAATATTTCTCTCCCTTGCTTGTTCATGCCACCCAAATACTTCATAAGCTCGTAAAATATCCATTTCGGAACGTAGATCTCAGTTATCCCAGACCGACTCTCAGTTTTGACCATTTCACAATGCTCACGATACTACTGTGTTTTCATTTTTGTCCATTTCCTTACACACTTCACAGGCATTACACCAATTTTATCCGACACTTCTTTCAACAAATCTTTCCTTTTATATCTGTCTTTATGTGCAGAATCAGAAGAATCCTACAAAGGTTTCCTTATTTCATTTTCTGACAAATACTGAATTGCTGGATTTGTTGACGACTCGTGAGTTGCCATTGTCGAAAGAAACATAGCAGCCTAAGAAAGAAATACAGCAGACGACACGGGATATGCACATGCGCCAGTCACACAACTCTGCGGTGTTGGCTCACTGACTGTTAACTACAAACCCGAGACAAAACTTCCCTGAAATAGTTATTCACACTCACGACTTCAAACATCTATTGACAAAGGAGAAAAGTAAGTCAAACTTCGAGTTGAAAACAGTTGTCAACCTAGTTTGTTGGAGTTGGCTTTCAGTGTGAAAGTACCTTTAGCCTCCTCTGTAGACCTATTTGGCAGGGGCTGTATTTATGCATGGACATAAGGTGGGGGGGGAGGGACACTGAGAGTGGGCAGGAGGCGATAGACAGAGAGGGGCAGGAGGGGATGGGCAGAGAGAGAGGAGAAAAAGGGGAAGGTTAGACAGCGGAGCAAGAAGGGTGACAAAGAGAGTAGGATGAGCAGAAGCTGGATAGGTACAAGGGGAAGGAGAAGATTGATGGAGAGAAATGGGACAAGGAGATGTGCAGAGAGAAATGGAGGGAAGTGTTGGTTGAGGGGATAAACGAGGAGATGGACAGAGAGAAGGGGCCAGAAGTGATGGGCAGAGAGTTGGGTGTGAATAGATGGACAACAGAGGGAGGTGGAGAGGGGAGGAGGAGGTGGGTGGAATGAGGGCAGAGGTGTAAATGGACAAAGAGGGAAGGGAAAAATATTTGGGCAGAGGGAGATAGGAGGGAGATATTTTCGAAGAGATGGGGCAGAGAAGATGGGCAGAGAGGGGAATGAGGATATGGACAGAGGGTATGAACGAATAGAGATGGGAGGATGAGGTGGACAGAAAGACGGGATGGGGGAAGAGGTGCACATAGAGGGAAGGGGGAGGATATGTATGCATTATTGTGTTGAATGTTTGCACGAGTGAAGCATCGCAGCATCGAGATCATTAAATTAACGCAATTCAGTAAGGCTACAATATGCGTATATATTCTCAACTAGTTTCCTTAATACCATATGAGGCAGAATACAGACGAGCCCTCAGACGATTTAGTCTCGTGGATTGACTAGTTGACTATTGTCTCGTGGAATAACCAGTTGACTATGAGGATACTGTGGGTGCACCTAAGCCTTCCATGATGTCACATACGCTGTCAAGGCTCCTGATTGGCCAGCACAGGTAACATTCGCATGTACCTTCAAGGGAAATAGTATCAGAGCTACCACGTGAAAATACGAGAAGTTCCCAACACGAAAGCAAACTAACAGTCGACGCAGCCTTCAAGGGAGCATCCACATGAGCCAGCAAGCGAGTTTACAGCGAGTTTTACTCCACGCGAGATGTGCTTTGGCGTCATTTTACATTAAGTACGATGTCTCAAACTACATTTCTGGCGCAGACCACTGCTGGTGATGGCGGGAATACAGTACTATGTCCTAAGGAAAAACAATACGCAAGCTTTAGACAGAGCAACGACTGTGTGGTGAAGTGGAAATGCGAGGTCGTATCGTATTGTTCAAACTTCCTCTTGCTCACTAAAGAAATCACCGCAGTCATCTTCATAGTCCTCGACCAGACGACAGAATCGCTTAGGAAAGACTGTTGCCTGACCACCGCAGAAACATATACCGACCGGACTGGTAACCGATAAGCTCTGCATTTTAGAACGGCTCCTTCCTGTCCAGTCGCTCAACCGTCGCCCTCGAACTGGTGAAACAGTTCTCGCTACTGCTGGATGCTCGCTGCAGTGCCACTTAATAGAGACGCACTCGACTCAAGCTGTCCTGATGACAGAGTTGTCCCAGCGACACCAGGCGGCGCCGCTACATGGTGACTGCAGCGTAGTGGTTGTTCGAAAGTGGAGAATTGAAAATTTTCCAGCAGACTTTGTTGAGACAATTGAATGAGGTGACTGCTCGCATTAAGTAGAAAATATACTTCAATTTCAGGCTAGCAATACTTTTCATTAGTCAAGCCAGCTTTAATTTTTCCGAGTACTTAAGTACAGTATCTGAGATATTTCTGTAAGGAAAACAACAGAACTATAAATTAGGATGTCCCTCTTGTCATAATCCCGAACATTCATACTAACTTTTAGGCAGCGAGAATTCGATAAAAAAAAGGAGTCGGGAGCCCTGAGGATATCCTGATAAAGATATAGAGTCAGCATTATAGCATCAAATATTTTTGACAGCGGACAATACGAAAAACTTCCTTCCTCTTAAAAAAAACGTTTTCACGGAAAAAAGTGTCTTCGTAGGACATAAATATGACCAAAAGACAGATAACTCATTCCAGCAGATCACTAAATTTGAGGATTTCAAAGTAGTAGGCGTGCGACAAAAACTATCACCACAGTGCAGATGTCCAAAAGCAGCGGTAATCTGTGCTACTACCAGAGTAACAGAAACTTGATCAAGTTAGAAAACACCCAAGACTCCAATTTGTCTATCAGTACTGTACTAAGTAGCATCACAACCGAACGTACTAGTACTTTACAAGCGTCAGGATACGATTCCCCACTATGACAGATGCTGCAGATTTGGTGCAGAACTTGTGACGTCGCTTCTTTTGTTTCACCTGCATTACTCAAGTCTCGTTACCAGGGTTTTAAGTGCAATGTTCCCATCAGCTTATGTTGTGAATGCCGCATAATTTTGAAAATACATTATTGGCTGGTACAATCTCGCACATTTCCGACTGCAGCATAAACCACCCTCAGATTATAAAACATATGCCGTGGATCAATCCTACCGCTACAGAAACCACACTGTATCTACAATGGCTGAATCTTTTGATCATAAAACACATCCCCTGAATCATAAAAACAGGTTCAATTGCATCACAGCAGAAACTGTATTGCCAATGGTATCTGCAGTGGTGCGTTTGAATCACAGCATATATTTTATGTTATGAGGATGGCGGATGCTGGCCGAAACCAGTCTTACGTTTGAATTAGTGTATTTGTGCCGGAACGTAAATTAAATTATTTTAAAAACAGTCACTGTGCATCTTGTCATACTTTCCTAAATGCAATGCAGTTCTGACAGACATCCGAAAAGGGGAACGTCTTTATTTTTGAATATATTGACTGTGAATGAACTGCGTCATGTATTTGACAAAGCTTGGTTAATGCTATAACAGTACGCAAGGCTCGAGATATGCGCATTGAAATGGAAGATGTATAATCGTAGTACTTTGTACGATTTCAGACAGGTCTACATGAAATACAAAATTTCACCCGATGCAGAATGAGTAGGTTGTAGGAGTAAGATTTTGTTCACGTCTGTCCCACGAACTTCGATTTAAATTCTGTTATATAGCACTACTGCAATGTAGTTCAGAGGGAACGAGACGTCCTATTGATTTTAAACATTTTTAAACTTTGGCTTTTAAGTGAAAAGAAATTGATCGACATGAAATATTGTTATGGTAGCCTCAAGAATCTTACCTCAAGTTATCGTATACCTCAATAAATGCCTCACTGATAATTATTGACAAATAAGAAGGACTTTGTCACATGGCTTTCAACCAAGGTTTCAGTAATATCTTCTCTCACTTTTTCTGACAACAGAAAGAAGACCATACACATTTGTATTGTATTGTATGTATTGGATGTTAGCCGGAGACCTAGAAACGACGGAGAGGCTCCGTCCACGCCGCAGCCGCAGTGGTCCACAACCCCACGACAACTACCGCAGTCCACTTAACCCCTCCGCCACCCCACACCGAAACCATGGTTACTGTGCGGTTCGGCCCGAGGTGGTACCCCCCCAGGGAACGTCTCACACCAGACGAGTGTAACCCCTATGTTTGCGTGGTATAGTAATGGTGATGTACGCGTACGTGGAGAACTTGTTTGCGCAGCAATCGCCGACATAGTGTAGCTGAGGCGGAATAAGAGGAACCAGCCCGCATTCGCCGAGGCAGATGGAAAACCAACTAAAAACCATCCACAGGCTGGACGGCTCACCGGACCTCGACACAAGTCCGCCTGGCGGATTCCATACACATTTACGCATACAGCTGTATATCGCATATGAAGGGGAAAATTGTGCACTCGTAAACCGGGTTAATTTTACAGTGGTATTGAATGTAAGTTAAAATTTGCAAACTGAATAATCCATAGGGTTGAGATGTGTAGTTTAGAAAGTTTATAGGCTTCATCAGTAAACATCGATCCATTTCAGTTATTCGTTTGGTGTATAGCCTTACATGGGTGTGAAAAAAGCACGATAGACAGGTAAGTCAATAAGAAAATAGAGGGTTTTGAAATGTATTGCTACATAAAAGATGCTTAAATTAGATAGGTTGACAGGACAGCTAATGAAGTCGTAAATTAACTGAGGAGAAAAGAAATTTATGGTACTACTAGCGGTGTATGTACGTGGATTTTAGTAGACAACAAAGAATAATATAGAAGAGAAATAAAAGTTAAGAAACAAATATAATCTGATGATCAAATCCCATGACGTAGTAATAAACCAAACCAGGAAGTAGAAAAAGTGAAAAAAAGAGAAAATACTATTCTCGAACAAACAAAATCCTTATTACAGAGATAAGCTGCGTCAGCGAAGAGACAACTATAACTTACCGTCAAGCTAAATGAATGTTCCTAGAATCATTTAGCAGTAACATGAGCTGCGTGGTATTATCTATTTTTGTAACAGGTGATTTCCTTTCAATACCTTCGATACTTCACACCCATCAAATGCAAGAAAGCAGTGTCCTTCGAAGAAAATTAGCGAGTCAAATTTACAGCGAAGTTGTTATAAAATTCATGACAGTGAAGAACGCTTCCATCATTTTTACCAGTCCTTGACGTAAGAAGTGCTATCACTGTCCAACACTTCGTTTTGGACTCCCACTACTGTTTCTGCTGCTCGTGAACTGCTTCCTAAAGCGAACTTTACTACGACCATCCTACATTTATAATCAAAAGTGCTTCAGATTTCCCACTCAGTTTGTATACAAATGTTTGTATACATATGTTGTACAACCAGTCGTATATGACAAAATCCGCTTAATGGTTTCCCTTACACAAACTTTGGACAATTTTTTGTTACACTTTGCATAGGATCTTACTGAATCGGTATACTTGAGTATTCAGCAACCGATAGGTGTACTGACACATTCAGCGTCGAAGAAGGTCCCCTAATAACAGGGTGGTGGTGGTGGGGGGGGGGGGGGGTTGCCTTGAGAATAGTGTATCCAGGAACACATGAAGTTTTTTGGTCAGTGTTTCAGTCTAGTGGCTTATTCTAGAACCGAATGAATGAATGCGCGCCAGAAACAATCCTAAGCAGTTCTATTGTTTTTATTTTTATGACACATGAGGCTGTGTTTTGCGCAGCATTTGTAAATATTACTGGTTCTACATATTAAGTGCTGCATAATATATTAAATCAATTTGGATGCTATTGTTAATTCTTCAGTAATAGCATTTTATGGTGAGTGAAACGCTGCATATTCTTAAAACTAACTATATAACTTGCAGCTTGGAAGAGAAGATCGTCTGCCATGGCACACATGATATTTACATATGAACTGAGTGTCTTTAACGTTTTAATAATTCTAGCTGATTTGAAAATGGAATTTTATATTATTTTCAATGCCTTCTATTCAAAAGTACTTTTCATCTGTAACTGGTTTGCAGCAATATTCTACTTAATTTGATTTCTCTAATTGATTACTTAGTGTAGTATTAATGTAACAAATAGGCTATTAAATACAATTTTCACATGATTTTCAGTTCTGCAACACTATTAAACTTCAGTAGAATATTTGTTCCAAGATATCCTACAAGACAGTGTTGTAGCTTTTTTTTGCATTTAGAAAAGCCCTACTTTTTCGGAGTAATTATTGTAATTTCAGAAAAAGAATGCAGATCATTACAAATGAATGCTGAAGTTTGAAACTGGAACAGGACAATACGTTAACTTCTATTAGAGAGATGGCTAGAGGCGGTTTTGAGTACGAGTTTAGAAACAAGAGAAGCGAATATACAAGGTGGACCACCTAACTGGACACCCAGAGTATTTCGTAAACAAAGGATTCATATCGAATTTTCCGAAAAATTAATGTATGCAAAGTGGAGAATAATTTGTCGTATTCAAAATTCTTGTATCTTTCTCAACGACAAAGATACTGAAAGAAGTATATATATATTGTTATGGATCATATAACGTTTGTTACTGCCCTTCCGAATCGTTTATGACACTAACGGAGGAAAGAGATACTCTCGCCGTGTTCACGCTTGTGTTTATAAAGTTACTTTGAAGTTTTTGCGAAAATTCGCGACAAAAGTTATTACTTCTGAACTCCTCAGAGGTTTCGAAACTCTCGAAGAAAAATGTGAAACAAAGAAAGTTGTGTCTATTTCTCTTTTCCTACCACGCACAACAATTTTCCGGAAATTTTTATTCCATATTAAGAACCGTTTTGAGATACTCGACGGTCCATAGTCGAGTATGCATGGTACATGGTTTACACACACAAGTATATATGTTCGTTAACCATGTAATATATAGTTTTATAGGTTTCGTGTATTATGACGCTAGATCTATTACTTGTCTTTAAAAGGCCGTCTCTCACACTTTCGGTTGTCTTGTAACAAGGTATTGAAAATCAAATTTTGTTTTAAATGGGCATAGTCACTGACATGTGCCCTTTTGAAACTGAACGGTTGACAATGGTCCAGTGAGTGCAAACAGATCAAGATCTGGACGCGGCGTCCTCGTGTTATCCGAGATTGTGGTACGTTTACTAGGAGCAATATCTGTGATGATAATGGGTTTATAGTGATACTGAAGATATAATCCGAGAAATCATCTTTGTTACAAGAGCATAGAAATGAAAGTATCTCGGCTGAAAGGTGAAGCCTACGTAAATCACAGTGGGAATACAATTCAAACGACCCGGGTTATCTTTCACGTAAGCTGGTAATTTGCTTATGCATCGTCTACAGAAATGCACGTTATCGTATCAAATTTAAACCACAGAGTATGTTACCGTCGATGAACACTATCGTGTTTTACATCCTTGCTTGCGTATTCTCCTAAATGTAGTTGCATTTATTTCTATTTTCCCAGGTGGAGAAGAGAACTGCATAGATATCTTTACGACATTTTATGATATTTCAGCTAAGAATGGACAAGACCTATTCCTTAAAGGGATAATAGATTGTACACCAATCAAGCGCAGACTTCCTAGAAGAAATGAACAACCGGCGATAGTACGTTTTTCTAGCTTCACTTACCACGTTTTAGTAGGCATCTCTGGAGAAGAGGTATGTGTGAAAGCTATCCACGCAGCGTTTGACATCAGTCAAAAGCGAGTTCGAAGAATTAGACTACTGAAGATTGCTAGCAAAACCCCTACTCTGTCCGCTATGAAGTAAGGGAGCATATTCACTTCTTCCCACTGCAGGAATCACACTACTGTTCTACAAAGGTGTTTCACATTAGTGCAGATGTAGATGCCAAAGGATGTAGATGTTGTTCTCAGAGAAGCACCCCGATGCCAAAATAAGTTAATATTTTTACTGCAGTTATTTTGAGTGTACACCAGCTGTACATATGAACAGTTGAAATTGAAGCTTAGATCACATCTCAGTGATACAGCGAAAAGCGCAGGTGCTGTAGAAATCATGATACGGCAGCAACGAAGTAGAAAATTTTACTCTGCTTTCACTTATGAAACATCATATGAAGCCTAAGGAGAGACGCATGTGCTATCTACTCCTCGTATTTGATTATAAGCAGAATATTAACCTGCCAGAAGTGCAGTACAGGATGTACGAAGGTTGCTCTGAAAGTAATGCATCGAATTTTTCTTCTTCAACCAATTCTTTAACAGCATAATGAGAATTACACAAACAAAAGAGTGGCGTTTTATCTGCACAACCTATTTTTTCACGTAATCTCCATCCCGTTCTATGCCCTCGCTCCAGCGCAAAACAAGGGCGTGTATGCCCTGTCGGCACCAATCCTCGTCCTGGTGGTGGAGCCAGTGCTTTACTGTGTGACTCAACTCCTCATCGTCCTCAAAATGCCTTCCACGGGTGGCATCCTTTAATGGCCCAAACGAGTGTAAGCCCTAGGGGGCTAGGTTAGGTGTGTCAGATGTGACAGCCGTGGATGGTCTCCCCGATCGCTGTAAATCGTGGAGCTCCTCCGAACCGCCTTCTGATGACATCAGCCTCCGTGCCCACCGACTGACTGTACTTCTGCCGACAGCAGATGCTCCTTAGACTTTGTAGAAGCGTTTGTAAATATTCCCCACAGTTTCTTTCTGACATCACCTGCAGACGCCATTTTGAAACTGTCTTGCAGCTACACCATGTGTCGGAAGTGACGGAATCTTGGCGCGCTGACTCAGGAGACTTCAAACAATACATTCGTAACATTTCGCATTCGTAATATTGATTTCAGTTGAGAAAGAATATGTGGTGCATTATTTTCTGAGCAATTCTCGTATTTTATCTCATAAGGGTCTCAGTCAATGTTTCCTGCATTCAAGGCGTAGAAAAGGTTCAATATTGATATAAATGGCCCGCAATGTTTGACAGTTATCGACCGTAAGTTAATGTGTGTCGGAATGTCAGAGACGATATATATGCACAGTACGTCCAAGAGACAACGACCCATACTTTTGACTGTTACATCAACAATAACCTGGTACATGAGGGACCTACAAACAACGCCAAAATCCACGCTCTTCACTGTGATTTGTATATCACCACCTCTTGTGGACACCGCCGAGGGTCGGGAGGCTGCAGCGGAGACAAATCCAGCCGCCGCCTGACAGATGAGCGGATCGCGCCTCCGAAACAAATTGGGAAAAGCACGGCGGAGAAAGCGTGTTCAGCAAGACAAATGCTACTCGATTAGCATACGGGGGGGCCGAAGAATAGCTTCCGTTCTGAATGGGGTCCACGACCGCTCCTGTAGCAGTGGTTGCCCCACTGGGACAACTTTCTTTCTCCTTCTTTTGTCGCCCGGCTCGCGGTTCGAGATAAATGAGCCCCTGACAGTGCTCCAGTGTCGGCGGAGGGCCCGGTGTGTTTTATCCGTCAGTTCCAGTCGAGTGCCGCCGAGAAAAATCAGCCGCCGTTTCGAAATCGACCTCTTGAGGCTTTCGATAGCTCGCCGCCGTGAACATGCGAGCCAAGTGCGTTTGTCACCGCCGTGATGAGTGTCTTAACGCCACGAATTCCTAAGTCGAGAGTTTCCTTTTGGGTTTCAGGTGATTTACCACCTCTCTGTCAAACGCAGGGAAAGACCCACCACAAAACACGGGTCTCGTGCTCGGTACAGTGTTCGAATATCAGTTTGATCTCGCCAGTTCTTTTCGATAGTCAACCCACGTAAGGTTTAATGTTTTTTTTTTTCGTGTGGCTGTAAAGTATAATTGCAGAACACGTAAGTACTGGCTGTCATAGCAGTAAAGCATCTTATTCGGTAGGTCTTTTTGCGCAGTTCAGGGGTACCCTGTACCTCGATTTCCGTGAAATTCTCGTAGCACTGAGACGAGCACGGGAATCCGCGGCGTTTCCGTTATGCACAATGTGACCTCCCTTTCATAGGAGAACACGAAAATGACGGATTTCTTAGTCAATTAAATAAATGGCACGAGTAGAAAGCATAATTTGCGGGAAAGTTATTCAGAGAACTCCGCGTTTTCCTGGTACGCCACATATCACACAGACACAAAAAAGCAATGAAAGCTGTGTGTCACTTCTTTATTATTTACTACTACTACTACAAAATGACTAACTGCCATGTGAAAGGTCAAGTGTTCATTTAGGCCTGAGCTCACAATCATGTGTAATGAGCATGTGGGTACTGAAATATCAACACTGGCTCGTCAAGACCAAGTGTGACCAGTTCACTTTGAATAAAGCAACTACAAATGAATGTTTGAACGACGAAACCGGGAACTGAATTATACAACTGAAATGTTCAAGAATCAGAACAGATTAGACTGTTTGGAACTAAAATCTCCCTGCAAGCATGGGCTATATTTATACAACGGAAAGTAAATTCAGTTAGCTTTTGACGAGCAACAATATCTGACCCATATACCACCCTGATAGAAAAATGAGTGTGAAAGAGATTTTGCTCGTTTACCTTAAACAAAGTGATTGCATAACGGATACATCTGAAACTCTGTTTTGCTACGACAACATCACCACAGTGTAATATACTTACCTGTCAGATGAAATGTATACCTACGTATACCATCAGTACAGTTCCGAATAAAAGAAAGAAGAGAGATAATGGAGGTAGAACTGGAATGATAGTGGTCTACGGTCAACGTTGTATGAAAAACTGAGGCTTCCTTTTCATGGGGTTATATTGAAATAAAGTGTGGCTACCTGCGGTCTACGACGAAAACGGATATGACAAAATTCAGTTTATTATGGTCATTATCCAATCG